>NC_044034.1:121125558-121496000 GCF_901765095.1 Microcaecilia unicolor | reverse complement strand
CGCTTATCTCTGATTGCTGTTATTAAAAGTCAGCAGACCATGGACCCCCTTTTGCCACCGGTACTCCCATTATTACCCTGAAACTCATGTCATGACCCCTAAAGTCTACAGGGGGTTAGGAGTGAACCCTGGTTGTTCCAGCCTCATCAGTTTCTTGATCCAAATTGGCACTCTTCAGGTCCCTTTCAGTACTGTTTCCTCTAAGCTGAGTGAGAGTCTTCGAATTGTACTGCTGCTAGTGGGAGTGGCAAGACTTTAAGTGGAGGACTCCCGCTCAGCTTAGAGGGAAGAGTGCCTATCAGCAGGATCCACTTGGGGCCTAAAGGATTTCATTTTGGATCTGGGAACCACTGAGGTAGGAGCCACCAGGGATCATGATGTACATTCCTGAGGTGCCATGGAGTCATGGACCTACAACACCGCAACTTTCCAAAAAATGGATCAGAGTAGAAAGGTTTGGGTCAGGGAGCCTGCAACATCCTAACTTTTTCAATGAAGGATCAGTCAAGAGAAGTTTAATATTTTGAAAAAAAAAAAAAAAAAGAAAAAAGAAAAGGATTGCCAGGGATTAGAAATATTTCTACAGATCAGTAAAAGTGGGTAGAGGGGGCACACATTAACTTCCCAGCTTAAATATTCATGTGTTATTCTGTATTATTAACAAATAATGCATGTTATTGCCAAGTAGAATAAGCTAAATGACAAATAATGTTTGTTATTGCTATAATACAGCATTGGAAATAGGAACCTAAATTCTGCAAGGGTACTTGGAGCTTCTGTAGATATGGACACGTTATCTTTTAATTATTCAGCAATATTTTGTCTTTTGGCATTGATTTTGTTGTAATCGGCACTTTTAGGAGAGATTTTCTCAGAAATTAGTGAAATCAGTGCTTTGATCTTCAGTTTGAAGAAAAGTATATATTTATCTGCAGCTTATAACTCCCTTTCACTTCTTTTCTCAGCATGCACCAAAAAATATAAATCTGAAGGGGAAGGCAGGGAAATCCAAAAAATTTAGCCCAACACGTATATATACTCATGCATCATGTCTTCCTGTTCCCCACTCATTCTGTTGGTCACGAAAATGTACAGTTATATTCATACTGCTTAAGACAGAACTTTCTCTTAAAGGAAAATATACTAGCCAGAGATTCAACACAGGAAGCTTATGAGCCAGAAAACTGGATACCAGTCACAAACACAGCAGTATGGTGAATGTTACATTAGTGGAGAAAGGCCTGATGTGGCCACGTTTCGGCATATGTCTGCATCAAGGGCATCTACATATATAGAGAATAAATAAAATATAAATAAAACAAAATAAAACATGGAAAAGAAAATAAGATGATACCTTTTTTATTGGACATAACAATACATTTCTTGATTAGCTTTTGAAGGTTGCCTTTATTCGTCAGATCAGAAATAAGCAAATGTTGGTAGATGACAGTATATGAGTGAAACATCAAAGCATTTCAGTGACAGTCTAACAGGATGGGGGTGGATAGGTGAGAGTCAGGGAGACAGGAAGCTGACAGAGCAATACAATTTACAAAGAAATACAATTTTATGCTTTATAATGGACTAGAAAACCCAGATCTTTGTTAAGTCCTATCTGATGGATGTCAAAAGATTTGATCATTCTGACTTCAAAGGTCTTACATTCCTGTATTGTTTTAAAGTTCCCTTTCAGGATCCTTACCATAAAATCACTGGTACAGTGTTCTGGTTTTGTAAAGTGCTGTCCCACAAGTGTGTCATCTTTGTTGGTACTGGCATTTTTCATATGATGTCTATGTAAATTAAATCTCTTCTTTAGCATCTGACTTGCTAATTCATTGAGGTTGTTTATGCCCCAGTACACAGTGAGTTCCAACATAACTGCCACACGATACCTTTCAGACTCCTGATGCAGACCTGTTTTGGCCGAAACACGATTCATGTTGAGTCATTTGAAGAATAAAGATTTTTTTGGAACCTTGGCTTTTGAATGTCCTTTTTGCTGTTGGTCACCTCCACTGTTCATTTTCTTCATTTGGATACCTATGTGTTCTTTTTTGCTGCTTTTTGTGTTGCAGTCATGGTATGGGCAGAGAATGGGCATGGAAGTGTTAAACGAGATAGCATGCTACACTTGTCAGCAATCGTAAATGGTGTTGAGCTGCCTGCTAGCCCTGTGTTTAATTACTCCTGATTAACATACCTTTTGTTCATTTTGCCATCCTCTGATTCCTGAGGGAGGGGGGAGTTCTCAGAGGTCAGAAGCTGGTTTAATATTACTCTATATTAATTTTAAGTATGTCCAGCGTATGTCATCCTGACAACACTTACCACCCATACAGTGGCGTAGCCACAGGTGGGCCTGGGTGGGCCAGGGCCCACCCACTTAGGGTTCATGCCCACCCAACAGTAGCACACATTTAGTGGTAGCTGGTGGAGATCCCAAGCTATATCAGCTGAAGACTTCCCCCTGATGGTAAGCCAAGATGTAAAGAAGCATTTTCTCGCCAGCTGAGATTTTTTTGGTGCTGGTGGGGGAGAATACTTGGTGCCCACCCACTTCTTGCCTAGGCCCACCCAAAATCTGTTGTCTGGCTACGCCCCTGCACCCATAACTGGCTAATGCACTGTTAATATTCTTCCAAGGAACCACTCCTGCTCCCCATCCAGGGCTCTGCATCATGAAGGGGCACTGGACACAGTGGTAGAGAGCAATCTGAGGAGGAAAGAGATTTCAGCAAGGCCTTTGATATTGGTCTACATAGGCAACTCATTCAAAAACTGAACACCCTTGAAGCACCTCATAAACAGAGATATTAAGTCCCCACAATTATTGCGGCCAGATGCATAAGTACATAAGTACATAAGTAATGCCATACTGGGAAAAGACCAAGGGTCCATCAAGCCCAGCATCTTGTCCACGACAGCGGCCAATCCAGGCCAAGGGCACCTGGCAAGCTTCCCAAATGTACAAACATTCTATACATGTTATTCCTGGGATTTTGGATTTTTCCAAGTCCGTTTAGTAGCGGTTTATATGGACTTGTCCTTTAGGAAACCGTCCAACCCCTTATTAAACTGTGCTAAGCTAACTGCCTTCACCACATTTTCCGGCAATAAATTCCAGAGTTTAATTACATGTTGGGTGAAGAAAAATCTTCTCCGATTTGTTTTAAATTTACTACACTGTAGTTTAATCGCATGCCCCCTAGTCCTAGTATTTTTGGAAAGCGTGAACAGACGCTTCACATCCACCTGTTCCACTCCACTCATTATTTTATATACCTCTATCATGTCTCCCCTCAGCCATATATAGTAATTTGCATTTTCACGTAGGACCAGAATAAGAAATGCTGGTTCTCCTCCTACTGGTCACTGTGCACAATTTGTGACAACTGAACAGTATATTCCCATGTTAAGCCACATTAACTGCAAATTTTACTTAGTCCTTTATGCAATTGCTCTATTAAATGTTTTTTTATCTATGTTTAAAGTGGTGTATTTCTTATTTATGCTTTGACAGGTAGACCTGTATGTTTCTAAATGACTAAGGAATTGGCATTGGCATAGTAGAATTCCATATATGAAAGGCTGACCTCTAGTGATATAACCACAAAACTACCACTGAAGTCATGGCTGCCATTTTAAAGCACAGTTACTAGTGCGGGTTCACTACTGCCCCAATGACCCACTAGACTAGGCCCGGGGGAGGGGAGCTACTTACACATGAGGAGGCAGAATATGTTATTCTGACGGGGTCTGGGGGCTGCAGAATCAGGGGAATGAGAATGAGAGGGGTGTAAGGAATATGTACTATGTTTTCGGGGTCCTGGGGTGCCAAATCAGGGGAACGCTGTAGTGGTGGTGGGTTCAGGTCATGTAGTGGGGGAGGGATCAAGTGTTAGAGATGCAGGACACTACTGAGGGCTATGCAAATGCCAGCTGTTTTTCAGAGCTGGTATTCGCATAGCTAGGTGATCAAAGTTAGGACTACTATTTATGTGGTCCATTTGGTCGCTTAGCTATACAGGTGCTGACACTGAATATTATCAGCATCTGCTTAACTGCCAGCTCCTCCTGACTCCTCCTGTGGAATGTCCCTCTCCAGCCCACATTTCTAATAGCCAGTAAGAGCCGATATTCACTGGCATTTCCCACTTAAGTGCAGCTAAATATCAGTGGCCAGCCCACTGAATGCTTGCTTAAATTGCTTTGAATATCGACCGGTATAATTTTAGTGCACAAATAGCACTAAATGAGGGTTGAGGAGGTTAGTTACTAAGGCACTCAAAGCAATAATGCATGATATTTACCAGTTATGCTTGCTGAACTGCAATTGATTCTTTTGCTTCGCCTTCAATCAACTGATGTCTAGACTGGTTTTCCTCATACCTACAAAACCACCAATATACAGTCCTCTATGAGAATACTTTTTCCACCCCTTTTAACTTCAATTCAGGAGTACCACAAGGGTCCATTCTGTCCCCAATACTATTTAACATTTTCTTGGCTCCTCTCTAACTTTAATTCAATCTCTAGACATGACTGTATAAATGTACGTATGCTGATGACATTCAAGTGCTCATCCCCCGAATAACTTGCTCTACTAGTGAAATCTCCACTATAAACCATAAACTTACCCATATTTTGGGCTGGGTTCAAAGAACACAGATTAGTTCTAAACCCAAATAAGTCTAAAACGCTTACTATTTCAACATAAACCAGGTCGTACTCTACCTATTCCAATTCTTCTTGCTAATACTCCAGTGCCCCAGGTTGACACCATTCGCATTCTAGGAATACTTATAGATTCCAATCTATCATTCTCCCACAACTCTCTCAGGTTATTAAATGTTCCTTTTATAAGATGCGACTCATTCTTTCTATTCATTTCCTAATTCTCCCATCTGTACTAAATGTATTAACTTATTCATTAGTCATTTCACAAATAGATTACTGTAACTCCCTTTACAAGGCCCTTTGGATAAAACACATTTGCTGCCTTCAGAACATACAAATCTCTAACTCCCATAAATATGAACGTGTTACGTCCATTTCTTAAGGAAGCCCATTGGTTCTGGTAACCCACCATATCACTTATAAACTTCTATACTTGTCTTCAAAATCCTTCTATCTCTTCCATCATCTCATCCCTTACTGCCCTTCATGAACTCTAAGATCTGCTCAAGTAATCAATTAGTTGTTCCCAGTTAGTCGAGAAATCATTCATGAACATACTAGATACGCCATCTTTAGTGTTCAAGGTCCCCCAACTTTGGAAAAATCTCCCAGTGTCTTTTCACCTACAGACAGTACTTCATAATTCAAATCAGAATTACAACACACATCTTTTTTTCGATGCTTACATTAAACTTCTTTGCATACCAAAGTTTACCTGGGGTTTCTCAAAGATACAATGTGTGATATTGATACGTCCTCTTGTTCTCTCCCTCCATCTTCTATCCTATCTAATATTGCAGTTCAGATTCAAAATGGCCGACTGACTAGTTCGGAACGCTCAGCAAAGCTCCGAGAAAGAAAAAATGCCAAAGAGAAGGGGCCGCTTGTCTCCGCCGTTGCCCCTCCACGGCAAAGTCTTCCTTTACAATCCCAATGATTAATTACCTTCGCGGAGCACAGATATCAGGACACCGGGAGCAGGTCCGCTAGGTCGACCAGGGTGGAAATGGAACCATTTCGGAGACCCTGGACTGGAGCTATCGCTCAGCCCTGATGATAGGGCACCTCCCCCGCAACCCTCGGGAGCGAGTACGTCGACGCCGGATCCTAGCAGGAAGCCACCGAAGAGTGTAGTCGTCCACAGGACCGAGGAGGAGAGTCGAACTGCGGACAGTGTGGACCTTTTTTGTGATCTAGGTGCCCTCTCGAGGGGGAGATATGACACTTAACAACCAGCACCAGATGAAAGCTGTGACCGAGATAAAGCACTACAGACCGCTGTTGCAGTTACAGAGGTACAATTTCCAAATCCCCAGAAACCTACTGAAATTACATTAGAGACTCTATACACTCTAATTGTGGACTTGGGGAGTTCCTTAAGTCCACAAATTAAACAATTATCTCAAGAAATGTCTATATGGACCACAGGTTCAACAGACCTGAACTCAAGGTAGAGACAATATCGAATCGTCAAGAAGAATTGGAAAAACAAGTGAAAGAGGTTCATTTAAACCAAGAGACTATGATTAAAGATTTAATTTCCCTTGAGAGACGTACTGAATTCTTGGAGAATGTAACCAGAAATAACAATATCCGCTTCTTAAATTTTCCAAAAAAAGTTGGAGTTTTACCAAGGGAAAGCTTAGAAAGTATATTACTGAGACACATGGTGCTTCAGAGGAAATGGTTCCACCATTTACACAAATATATTACTTGCCCCTGAAGCGCCAGGTGCCTCAAGAAAAGTCAGAATTGGACATTTCATTGATATTGGAATCCTCAGATACTGAATTAGTCCAAGCTTCTACTTTAATTGCACAGTAGCCTTGTCGCCAGATAAACACTGGCTGATGAGACTTTTCTTCCAAAATAAGGATAAGAGTTCCTTGGTTAAAAGTTAGTCTCTTCCCTGATGTGACTAAGGAGACTCAAAAACGTAGACAGAGATTTTTACTTTAGAAGGCCTGGTGTAATTCAGTTAGGAGGTACGTTTTTTCTAAAGTACCCGTGCAAATGCCTAGTTAAAATATCATCTAATAAATATGTGTTTAATGAGCCGGCACAGCTTTCTTCATTTTTAGCTGCAAAAGGACAAGGGAGTATTAACTTAGAAACCCTATATACTAAGAGTAGATATCTTCTATGAGCATCCGATAAGGAAAGCTTCCTTAATTATTTTCTTTTGGAATCCATGATGTAATTTTTGAATCTCACTAATGTGGACTTTATTAACATGCTGTAATTGTTTGAATGTTAACTGGTTTCCTATATAGTTGAACAGTGATGTTATTTACTTGACAGTTTATTTTTGCTTGTTTTAATATATCTAAATTGATAAATAAAGAATTTAAAAAATAATAATAATATTGCAGTTCTACCCTTTATCCTGCAACTCATGTCTGTGTTTAATGTTTTAACTTGACTTTCTCTGTTTTCTGCCTCTCTCTGCTATTTTAGATTGCCTCCCAGAAGGTTTCCCATAGGGCAGGATAATAAAAATTAAATAAACTTGAAATTTGATTATATTACTGTAATGCATGTTAGTTTAAGGTCACATGGGAAATGGAATAATGAGATGCAAAGTATGCAAATCCATGCAAAACATCTCAATATTATGTAAATTAAAATAACACAGCTTGTCCATATATAGCGACTTGACCCTTAACTGTAGTATCACAGGACTACTGCTAGGGGTTGCCAATGCCATTTTAAACCTGGCACCAACAAGGGCAGGAGTAACTGGGGATTGCTCCTGCCCCAGAACCCCTAGATCACTGGGGGGGGGGGGGGGGGGGGGCTACAAGAAGGTCAGGTCTTCAGAGGGATATCTTCTGAGGGGAGTCTATATAGGAGGAAGGGGTTTGTTTTGGAGGGAGAGCACTTTTTAGCTGGCATGTCTTTTTGGAGAGGGAAAAGCAAGCTTCAGCTCCTGCCTCTTTAAAAAGGCTCCCATTAATTGTCTGTAGCACTGAGATACTGCAGGTTAGTGACTCCTAAGAAAAACTAAGGTGCAGTGTGCACAACAGGCAGAGCCAGCATTGATGCTCCATTAATATCCTCTATTTCATCCCACTTTGGTGTACCACATCAGGGGCGTATCTGGAATCCGGCGGTAGGGGGGGCCAGAGCCAGAGAGGGGGGCACATTTTGCCTCCCTCCCTCCCCCCCCCCCCCCCGCGCCGCGCCGCCTCTCTCCACCCCCTCCCCGCCGTCAACCCTCCCCGCTGCTTACTTTTGCTGGCGGGGGGCCCCAACCCCCGCCAGCCGAGGTCCGACCCGCAATCTCCATATTTCGTCTTCCTCCGTGGCCATGTGCTTCAAGGAAGTAACGCTGCAGTGCTGATTCGTTGAATCCAGTTCGGCGTCTGACGTGCTGCGACGTCAGACGCCGAACTGGATTCAACGAATCAGCACTGCAGCGTTACTTCCTTGAAGCACATGGCCACGGAGGAAGACGAAATATGGAGATTGCGGGTCGGACCTCGGCTGGCGGGGGGTTGGGGCCCCCCGCCAGCAAAGTAAGCAGCGGGGGAGGGTTGAGGGTGGGGAGGGGGACCAGGGCGAAATCTGCGGGGGCCCAGGCCCCTGTGGCCCCACGCAGATACGCCCCTAAAGGGCAATATATCAAACACATTATTCAACCATAGACACCACATTGCTAGGGCCAAACAAGTAAACATTTGCCCATAGATGTAAGCAAGGTAATTTTATATCAGTTACTTGGGTACAGAGGCCAAATAGCACTTATGATAAAGCTACTGTGTCTTTATAAAATAGCATCACAAAAGCTACTGAAATCACAGATAATATGCAGCCATGTACTGACTCATACATGTTTAATATACAGCACTTGTGTGTCTAGTAGCACTATGGAAATGGTAAGTAGTAGTAGTAGGGATTGATAAAAGGGAACAGGGCTGAATTACACATGCAAGTGTGTATTTTGTTTTATTTTATAATTATCAAGAAATACAATAAAATCACAAGAAGTTATTGTTTAAGAAAATACAGAATTACAATATAGCCATTAACCATTTTACAAGAAACCATACATAATTATATGCAGTTCACTTTAGACCATTAACAAAAGAGGGACTAGTGAGACATATATTCAGGGAAATAAATAAGAAATAACAAAAAATAAGGGCATCTGTGTTTAATCCTGGTGATTCTTCCATCATCATCTACTAAATTGGATACACTTCCAGATGCAGAATAGACAGAGAAAAACATTTTGAATCAATAACAAAATCTCAATTGCTCTGAGATGAAGAACACATAATTCACAACACTAAATTTTCTCAAGGTTTTACAAGGACAGCAAAGAAAAAAGAAGCATCCTTATGGTACACTTTTTTTTTATAAATTCTTTATTGGAACAACTGGGTAATTACAAAGGTCAACAAGAAGACAGTGCAAACCAAAAGCACAGAAGCTCCACCTAACAAAGCAGCAGGGAAATTGAACACCCCTAGAGGAACCCCCCCCCCCCCCCCCTCCACACACACACACATACAGGTGAGCAAATACCTGATGAACAATAGGCAAAAACAAGGCCCATAAGACCCGCCAAGCAAAAAGAGGTCTATAGGTGCTTTTCCTCCAGGGAGTATAGGGATGCCCTGTGTGCACATGGAGCCCATAGTATGCTTCTTAAAGCGGTCAGCATAGACATCAAACAAATAAAGTCCACCTTGCATTGGAGCACATCCACGGGCACTGTAGCCTGTTTCCATGTGACGCAAGACACAACTGGGCAGTCGTAGCTATCAAAGCCATCAGTCACTGCTTCTCAGGAGGATCCAGCCAAGATAGTCCATAGTTAAGAAGGAAGCCGCCCATGTGCCACAGGAATACGCCAATGGAAAATGACCCCCATAGGACTGGCCACAGGACAATCCCAGCCAAATATGATGAAATGTCCCCAATTGCGAGCAGCCTCTCCAACAATGCCCCAGCCCTGTTCCATAGCGATTGAGCAGGGATATATACCACTGAAACTGCATCTTATACTCTTGATCAGTATTAGCAGCAATAGAGACATGCAAGAGATTTAAATAAATCTTCCCCATTGTTTGGAATCCCAATGGCGTCCCAACAGGTTTCCCACTTGTGGTCAGAGGAAGATGTGGAGGGGCTGCTATACAACAATGCTTTATAAAGTGCGAATGAGACCCACCCCCAACCCAGCTGAAAGTCGCACACTTCTTGATGCATTGAAAGAAATATTTTTCTCCTGAGTGGCCTTAACAACATCTGGAAATATCCAAGTCTTTCGACCCTTGAACAATTCTTGAGATTTCCTAAACTACAAATGCTTGGCATGGCTAGGGCTTCCTCTAAGACAAATGACAGTAATAAGGTAACTCTAACAATCAACCCTCTCATCCTTTTAAAAAAGCTAATAAATCCAAAATTCTCATAATTGCCTTACTGTCATCATTCTGCACAATGAGGGATTTGGTATTTGGAATACAGTAAATTTTATTAATTGGTGATGTCGCTTGATCCTTGATTTTTTTTTTTTTTAATGCTACTCCAAGATATCTTCAAAAAATTTGTCTAGGAGCAATCCCTGTAGGCTTATGGAAATTCAGGAGGCCAAAAATTTAACTGCCTGAACTGATTTTCTATCTGTTCCAATTTTTGGCATAATACCGTTTTATGCTGCATGACAACAGCATTGAAATTCTCAGTTCCCTTAACAGCCTCTTCTACTTTAAGTAAGTCTCTCCACACAAGAGCAGGATTTTTCATTCCACGCATTCATGTCCATTTTAATAACTAAAGCTGCAATATCCGAAGAGAATTTAGTACCAACAGTATCTAATTTAACCAAAACTGCCCAAAATGAGTCCATGGTCACACCAGTTTAGTTTAAAAATGGAAGAGATACATTCGCATTCCATAGTACCATGATCTTCCTAAGCTATCAATCTTTGCTAATCCAAACCCAATTGAAATCTCCTATCTACATTGGGAGCCTCTCCTTCGGCACTAGCATTCCCACTGCTTATCTGCCAGCTGGACAGCATAGCTAATGGGACCCCCAACTCCTTCTCCTACACAAATACTGCTGCTTCTAGTTGCTCCGACAAGATGAACCACTCCTGTTCTCCATCTGGGCTGAAATCATTGGTAAGCACCATTTTGGGCTCTGTATCATGAAGATGGACTAGACACAATGGAAGAGAGCAATCTGAAGGGGAAAGAGATTTCAGAAAGATCTTTGATGTGGTTCCACGTAGACAACTCATAAATAAATTGAGCACCATTGTCCTGTGCACAGACTTAAGAAGCTGTTGCTCTGCCATATGTGATCAAGAAAACTGCTGGAAGTCATCTTGGACGCTCAGTTTTACTACCAGGGCAAAGTCCTTGTTTGTCCCTGGTTAGTTGTATATGTTTTACCCCTGATGCAGCCTATTGGCGAAACATGGCCACATCGGGGCTTGTTTGAATAAAGACCTTTGGACTTTGCAGTGTCTGCTTTGGTGTTTGTTGTCTAAATTCTAATCCGTGCCAATTAGTGCTCATTATTGCTGTAAGAGCTGTTATCAGCGCTCATTAGCTTGTTAAGCTTAAGTTACATCCATTGTTATAAAATCCATGCCAATTTGGGTGAGGATTTCTAGGTGCACTATGTAGAATCCCGGGGGGAAAGTGACTGACTGCGTTAGAAACCATTTGAGGGAAGGTGACCTAGGGTAATAGTAAATGTAGTTCACTTTGAGAATAAGGGTGTTAACAATGGTGTTTTGCAGAGATCAGTGCTTGCTTGATCCAGTAATATTATGGAAGAGCTGTTGGGTAAGGTTTGCCTCTTTGCAGATGATACCAAAATCTGCAATAGGGTAGACATCCTGGAAGGTGCAGATAACATGAGGAGAGATCTAGAGAAGCTTGGAGATAGTTTTAGTATTTGATAGCTATCTTTTAATGCTAAAAACTGCAGGCTCATGATATTGAGCTTAAAACCCAAGAGAATGGTAGGGAGTGAAGTACTTCTATACACAAAAAGAGTGGGACCTGGGGTGGTCATAGTTGATGATCTTAAGAAGGCCAAATGGATTAAAAAAAAACATGATGGCTAGAAGGATGTTTGGGTGCATAGAGAGAGAGAGGAATGGCCAGCAGGAAAAAGGAGATGATAGTGTCTCTATATAAATCTCTGATGAGTACAATTCTGGAGACTGCACCTTTAAAAAATATAAACAGGATGGAGTCAGTCAGAGGGCAGCTACTAAATGACCAGTGATCTTCATCATAAAGCATATGGGGACAGACAAAGATCTTTTTAATAAGTGTGGGAAAGGAAAAATGTAGAGTCATTTAAATACCTTTATGGTATAATGCATAGGAAGTGGGTCTCTTTCAATTAAAAGGAAGCTCTGGAATGAGGGGTTATAGAATGAGAATGAAAGGGGACATTTTCTGGATTTGTGCATGCAATTTAATTACTTACAAGCCCAATCAGGGCTGATGATCAGCCAGTGAAAGATACGTTTTCACTCATCTCTTTGAAATATTAAGAAGAGATTTTGATAACTTTAAATGCAGTGAATAGATTTTACATGTTATAATAGTTTGTAATAAAAGTTGCTAAATATAAAAATAAGGTGATGATAAGAAAATTTGGAGGATTTTTATGATCACTGATGGTGGTATGACTGTGAGGTTCTTCCATACGTTCCTTATTGGAAGTATGAGAGCCACTGAGGTCTTTTCCCTCCATTGAAATGTGCTTAAGAAATTTTCATTAACTGTCATTTTATTTGGTTATCTTTCTCATAATCAGGTTCTAATAAGGGATTTGTATTGACATTTTGAATTAGTCCCTATAAGTCTATTAGTAGACATATTCATGGAATGGGTGGGCCATGGACATTTCTAAAATCTATGCGCGTTGTTATAGAATACACCTGGTCTGCGCCTAATTTAGGCGTTAGCATTTACACCAACTGCTCGTAACTAAATTTAGTCGTTCAGATGAGTGCTCAGCATAGTCTATAAACTGCACAGAAATTTAGGCTTATTCTATAAAGTACACCTAAATTTACATGTACTTTATAAAATATGCCTAAGCATATTTTGATTTGGCTCTGATTTTTTTAGGTGTGATATATAGAATCTAGTCCTTTATTGTCTCCTGGAAGTCTCTGTTCCAAATACATTGGGGGAGATTCTACATATAGTGCCTAAAAAATCGGCGCTGAAATCAGTGCTGGCTAAGCATATTCTAAAATTAGTGCCTAGATTTAGGCGTTGATTATAGAATGTGCTTGATATTTCAGCACCTAAATCTACGTGCATCCATTTACACCAATGAAAATTAATTGAATAACGAACCAATTAGTGCCAACAATTGGCTTTTAAGCAATTGGCACTAATTAGATTTAATTGGATGATACATGCTTAACTTTACATGTGGCCCACAAATGGGTGAATGGAAAAAGGGGACGGTCATGGGCGTTTTGGGACAGAATGGGGAGAGTTTTCAGTTACATGTGTAATTATAGAATAAAGGCCATCCACATGTAAATTTAGGTGCAGGCATTTGCACCATGTTTTCATTGGTGCAAATAATGGTGCCTAAATGTACGTTGAATGATAATGCTTAAGTGTTATTCTATAAACCATGCCTAACTTCAGGTGTGGCTTATAGAATAATGCTTAAGTGGGGGGGTTTTCTGTGCCAGTTTTTTTTAGGCGCCATATATAGAATTTACCCCTTGATGTCTTTCATTGGTCTTAAATGGATTATTACCTCATCAACCCATAATGCAGGCCATGTTTAAGGTGAAATATTTACTTCAGTTAATATCAACTGTCAGCAGTAGTTAAAGATATAACTATTTCACCCCTGATATAATTTATTAATTCTATACAAGGAGAAACCCCTTCACTGAAAATCAATCAGCTGGTAAATGGACTAGGAGGATATTTTATCAGGAAAATTTTCAAAATATGATTGAGCGATTCTTTATACACTCATCTTCCTCTCATACTGATGTTAAGGAAATGATAGCAATTTGGAACACCTTATTAGCTAATGCATTCTGCACCTTTTAGATTAATGCAAGAAATTTTTATTCTCCCTGTTTTCTACAGAATTAAAATGTTGAAATGTACACATAGGAAATTGGAGAGACGTTGGCAGCACTCTAATTCTGACCAAGATAACCTAAAAGTGTTAAGACTTATAAAGAAAATTTAGCAATGGCTAAAAGATATTATTAAAATGACAAAATTGACAAAGGAAGTAATGAGACAAGAGAACTTGTTTGTTTAGTCAAGTCGATGACTTCTAAACCTATAAATAACCCAGTAACAGTTAAATCAGCAAATGAATTGGCATCATATTCTAAAGAGGAAATTGAGATAATTAGAAGACAGTTTACATGTTATTTGGCTGATGAATCTGATAAAGGTGACTGTCTAAAACATGAAGATATTTTAGGTATTTCAGCTGATCAGGTTTGAACAGAATCTACTTCTATGACAATGGAGCAGTTATTAAAATATCTAAGACAGTACACAAGATCCCTGCTCCATGAGGATGTTGAAATCTCTATCAAGTAGTTCTTTATTTTGGCTGCTGAATTTAATTAACTTAATGCTTTCTACAGGTAATTTCCCATTAGAAATAGCTACTATAATCGTGACACCCATTTTGAAGGATCAAACGAAGTCACCTGAGTTTTGCTCCAGTTATTTATATATAGCTAGCATTCCATTCCTTGCTAAGATTTCTGAATCTTTTGTAAAATCTCCTCAACTTCAAGATTACCTGGGTAAATTCTGTATTTTAAAGCAGATGCAGTCTGGCTTTCGAAAGACATTTAGCATAGAAACTTGTCTATTAGCATTAGTAATGAATTTGAAATTACTACTGGATAAAAGCATTCCTTCTATACTAATGCAATTAAATTTGTCAACAGCTTTTGATTTAGTTTATCATGATTTGTTACTGCTCAGGCTGGAATGTATTGGAATTACTGGAAGGGTACTTTTCCTGGTTTTTGGTTTTTATGAAAAATTGCAATTATGCAGTTATAAAATCTGGTATTACCTCAGACTTATAGAATTCAAATTGTGGGGTGCCTCAATGCTTCCCACTTTGCCAGTGCTGTTAATGTTTTTTTTTTTTTTTTCAGTTCTCTCAATTTTGAGTTAAGATCATTAGGTTTGAATATTACATTTATGCAGATGATATCCAAATTATTTTTCTATCAAATTCACTAAATGAAACTTTTTAAATTTATGACTACTACATTTACCAGAATATCCCAATGGATGCTTGCTCACAGATTGAAGCTTAATATAGAAATAATATCACTACTTTGGGTTGGAGGGAATAAGTGAAGACAGATGCAACAGAATGTCACAATGTAATTTCCTATGTAACGATAGGAGGAACATTTTAGACCCCTGCTCCAGAGCAGTGTCATTCAAACCTAATGAAGGGGTGGTCTATTCTGGGAAAATAGCCCAATAGCAGTGGATTCTCAAGAATTAGAGGGAAGTATAAAAACCCACAACTTGGAGCCAGGCTTTTGCTCTCCCAGAGGTATCCAGTATAGAGGCAGGACTGGTATTAAAGGGTGGCAAACAGGGCAATTGCCCACAGTCTGTATGCCACAGGGGGCACAAAGCCTGCCTCAAGCTAAAGAAGGCAGGGCCTACAGAAGGACTTTAGGGCCCCTACTTCCCAGTTTCTACCCTGGCCCCCTGAATGTCTTAACACCAGCCTTGGAGGAGTTGTAGAAATGCACAAGGTGGGTTCCCCACTCTGGGGCCCATTTGAGTCTTGGCTCCCTGATCTAGAGGCTAAGGAGAAGGAGGAAGATGCATAGAGGTTGTCAGTCTGGTCCGCAGCTGTTCCCATGTATAAGAAATACAATAAGGAGTTGGCAGCTTGGTTCACAGTGTGCCATGCAGAGGAGAAAGGAGGGGTTATTGGCAAGATCTGACCCTGTCCTCAAGGAGAAGAAACAGAGTGAAGTTGCTGTTAGCCTACAGTCATGACTGGAAAAAGGAGTGAAGCTGGAGAGTGGTGGATCTGGGAGTAATGAGGACCTGTAAGAGAGTGGAGGTGGGACACAAGACCTAGGTAAAGGGGGAGTAAAAGATAGGATACCATATCCCCTCCCTAAAGGCTATTACCTGAAAATGTATAAAAAGGAGAGATTGGGCTACTAAAGGTAAAGAGAAGATTACAGAGAGGAGGAGGAGGAGGAGGAGTGGCCTAGTGGTTAGGGTGGTGGACTCTGGTCCTGAGAAACTGAGTTCAATTCCCATTTCAGGCACAGCTCCTTGTGACTCTGGGCAAGTCACTTAACCCTCCATTGCCCCAGGTACAAATAAGTACCTGTATATGTAAGCCATATTGAGCCTGCCATGAGTGGGAAAGAGCAGGGTACAAATGTAAATAAAATAAATTACTACTACTACTACTACTACTATTTAGCATTTCTATAGCGCTACAAGGCATACGCAGCGCTGCACAAACATAGAAGAAAGACAGTCCCTGCTCAAAGAGCTTACAATCTAATAGACAAAAAATAAATAAAGTAAGCAAATCAAATCAATTAATGTGAACGGGAAGGAAGAGAGGAGGGTAGGTGGAGGCGAGTGGTTACAAGTGGTTACGAGTCAAAAGCAATGTTAAAGAGGTGGGCTTTCAGTCTAGATTTAAAGGTGGCCAAGGATGGGGCAAGACGTAGGGGCTCAGGAAGTTTATTCCAGGCGTAGGGTGCAGCGAGACAGAAGGCGCGAAGTCTGGAGTTGGCAGTAGTGGAGAAGGGAACAGATAAGAAGGATTTATCCATGGAGCGGAGTGCACGGGAAGGGGTGTAGGGAAGGACGAGTGTGGAGAGATACTGGGGAGCAGCAGAGTGAGTACATTTATAGGTTAGTAGAAGAAGTTTGAACAGGATGTGAAAACGGATAGGGAGCCAGTGAAGGGTCTTGAGGAGAGGGGTGGTATGAGTAAAGCGACCCTGGCGGAAGACGAGACGGGCAGCAGAGTTTTGAACCAACTGGAGAGGGGAGAGGTGACTAAGTGGGAGGCCAGCAAGAAGCAGATTGCAGTAGTCTAAACGAGAGGTGACAAGGTTGTGGATGAGGGTTTTGGTAGAGTGCTCGGAAAGAAAGGGGTGGATTTTACGGATGTTGTAAAGAAAGAAACGACAGGTCTTGGCAATCTGCTGGATATGAGCAGAGAAGGAGAGAGAAGAGTCAAAGATGACCCCAAGGTTTCGAGCTGAGGAGACAGGGAGAATAAGAGAGCCATCAACAGAAATAGAAAACGGGGGGAGCGGGGAGGTGGGTTTGGGGGGGAAAATGAGAAGCTCGGTTTTGGTCATATTTCATTTCAGGTGGCGTTGAGACATCCAGACAGCAATGTCAGACAAGCACGCTGAAACTTTGGTTTGGATGCAAGGTGAGATATCAGGGGTAGAAAGGTAGATTTGGGAGTCATCAGCATAGAGATGGTAGGAAAAGCCATGAGATGAGATTAATGAACCAAGGGAAGAAGTGTAGATAGAAAAGAGGAGGGGACCAAGAACAGAACCCTGAGGTACGCCGACAGGCAGAGGGATAGAAGTAGAAGAGGATCCACCAGAGTGAACACTAAAGGTGCGGAGGGAGAGGTAGGAAGAGAACCAGGAAAGGACAGAGCCCTGGAATCCAAGTGAGGACAGGGTGTCGAGAAGTATGCTGTGATCGACAGTGTCAAAAGCAGCGGAAAGATCAAGAAGAATGAGGATAGAATATTGACCTCTGGATTTAGCCAGTAATAGGTCATTGGAGACTTTAGTAAGCGCAGTTTCGGTTGAGTGGAGAGGGCGAAAACCAGATTGTAGTGGGTCAAGAATAGCATGTGAGGAGAGAAAATCAAGGCAGCGGCGGTGAACAGCACGCTCAAGTAATTTGGAGAGAAAAGGAAGGAGGGAGATGGGTCGGTAATTAGAGGGACAAGTAGGGTCGAGTGAAGGCTTCTTAAGGAGAGGTGTGACCACAGCATGTTTAAAGGCAGCAGGGACAGTCGCAGTGGAAAGTGAGAGGTTGAGAATGTGACAGATAAAAGGAATAAGAGCAGGAGAGATGGCATTAAGAAGGTGGGTGGGAATGGGATCAGAGGAACAGGTGGTACATTTTGAGGAAGAAAGGAGAAGTGTAGTTTCCTCAATAGTAACTTCAGGAAAGGAGGAAAAATAAATAAATTGTAACACCCATCTTTATGTGAAGGAGTGCAAGAGAAGCCAGATGCTAGAGAGGAGAGCACACTCCAGAAAAGACTGTAAATATTTTAAACAATTTTGATACTTTTTGCAACTACCTTATTTTGTTTTCGTGGACTGTCTGCCTCATTATTTTCATAGCTCTGTTACCGATTGTATTTGTGAGTTAAAGGAATAACTGGTGAATGTTTGAGAAAAGTACATATTGCCTGGGGATGTGTGTTCTGAGTCAGACCTACAAAATATAAACAGGTCTATGAAGAAAAAAAATGGCAAAAAGCAGGTTGTGGGAAGACAACATAAAGGTCAATCTGTCAAGCTTAGAAAAGTGTGTGATTTGTTGTTAGAGAGAGGCTTGCAAAGTTTTAAATAGTTTTAAAACTGTATCAGGAAATCTGGAAGGAATAAAAGCCCAGATCCAAAAGTGTCTAGTAAGTGCTGGGTGAAGCTGGGAAGTAGAAATACTATGTGCAATTTTGGAGAAAATAAGTCCTTTGTGTGAGATTCCCAATGGTAATTATGCTGTGGTTATCTAAAAAAGATTTGGCTACTCTCAGTGGCAATGTCTCCAAATGGATTAGTTTTGTGCATACCTTGACAGTAATGAACCTCACGTCTAAGCCACGGTATGTGGAGTACGGTCTCAGTCGCTCAAATTTACTGCCAATGTTCACCATAGCCCTTGCTTCAAGCCAAAGACAGCTTCCTTCTGGAGTTTGTAAGATTTTACTTATTCAGTCAACCTATCCAGGTATGCTTGAAAATTCTTCTTAATCAAGCCTGTGTTTCCCACTGCAATGGGAAATGTATCTTGCTGCCATATATTCTTGATTTTTGACTACATTTCTTGGTATTTGAATATCTTCTTCCTCTCAGCCTGATTTACAGAATAGTTGCCTGGAACTGACACTTTTATATCAATGCCATTCTGGTGTTTTTATCCTTTACCACTATGTCCAGTTTGGCTACTGTATGAAATGACCAGGTTCACCTAAAGGACTGGAAGTGCTGTGTAAATCACTGCTAATTTTTCCTTACGTTTCTTGACTATTATGTCTCTTCAACTGTGTTTTTTTTTCTTTTACGTTTTTTTTAATGTTTTATTTTTAATTATAAGCCACTTTGATTTGATTCAGTATTGAAAGGAGCAGTATAGCATGATTTTAAATAAACATAAGTACAGAGAAGCGTTAAATATACTATAAAGATATCTCTACCTTAACCAAAGAAATTATACCACCCGTCTGATCTCGGTAGTAGACAGGCAGAGTCTATTAGGCTTATTTTCGAAAGAGAAGGGCGCCCATCTTTCGACACAAATCGGGAGATGGGTGTCCTTCTCCCAGGGTCGCCCAAATTGGCATCATCGAAAGCCGATTTTGGGCGTCCTCAACTGCTTTCTGTCACGGGGATGACCAAGTTCATGGGGGTGTGTCGGAAGCATAGCGAAGGCGGGACTGGGGCATGCCTAACACATGGGCGTCCTCTACCGATAATGGAAAAAAGAAGGGTGTCCCTGACGAGCACGTGGGCTTTACTTGGTCCATTTTTTGATACGACCAACCCTCGAAAAGGTGCCCGAACTGACCAGATGACCACCGGAGAGAATTGGGGATGACCTCCCCTTACTCCCCCAGTGGTCACTAACCTCCTCCCACCCTAAACAAAACCTTTTTAAATATTTTTTGCCAGCCTCAAATGTCATACCCAGCTCCATGACAGCAGTATGCAGGTCCCTTGAGCAGTTTTAGTGGGTGCAGTGCACTTCAGGCAGGCGGACCCAGGCCCATCCCCCCTACATGTTATACGTGGTAGTAAATGTGAGCCCTTCAAAACCCACCACAAAGCCACTGTACCCACATGTAGGCGCCCCCTTTCACCCATAAGGGCTATGGTAGTGGTGTACAGTTGTGGGGAGTGGGTTTGGGGGGGGGGGCTCAGCATGTTAGGGGGACCAGTGCACTACGAATGCTGGCTCCTCCCATGGCCAAATGGCTTGCATTTGGTCGTTTCTGAGATGGGCGTCCTCAGTTTCCATTATTGCTGAAAATCAGGGACTACCGTCTCTAAGGTCGACCTAAATTTCGCGATTTGGGCGTCCCCGATCGTATTATTGAAATGAAAGATGGACGCCCATCTTGTTTCGATAATATGGGCGCCCTTTTCGATTATGCCCCTCCACGTGTGCCCGGGAAATATTCTAACCTTTTCCAGAAGGCAAATATAGAAGTGTCTATGGGAGGAAGTGGTAGCATTAGGAACCCCCCACTCCCAACTATAAAATGGTAACACATTACTGAAACTATGTAATTGGCTTCTGAACCTCCCCGGTTACTAATCCTTGTTACTAAGGGAGAACCTTCACACCAATACCTTAGCATTATAGGTCCCAGCAATAGAAGCCTACATGCTATGCAGCCTAGGCTATTATTATTATTACATTTGTACCCCGCGCTTTCCCACACAATGCAGGCTTAATGCGGCTTACATAGTCATTTGAAATACAAAGTTAATAGAATTTTAATAAAACAGTAGTAAAACAATGTAAAGTTGGGCTTAGTAGTGTATGATAAATTGAGCTAGATAATATATGATTAGGATAAAAGAGGGTAGACAGAATAGGATAGTGTAATTTGGGAGAAAGGGTAAGGAGGGATAAAATTAAGGAGTAAAGGGTATAAGCAAAGATGGCACATATAGATAGGTTAGAGAGTAAGGCAACTAATTTAAAGAAAGTTGCACATGAAGTCAGAGAGATGGTTAACATATAGATAGGTATGAGCATAAGGAGTTAGAAAATAAGGTGACTAATTTAAAGAAAGGTGCACATGAGAATAATAGAATATTCCTTCAGAAAGAAGATCTGAGGCAACAAAAGAAAATCTTGTCAAATGAATCTGATTGACTTCTTTGACTGGGTGACCAAAGAACTGGATAAAGGTCATGCAATAGATGTAATCTACTTGGATTTCAGCAAAGCCTTTGATACAGTCCCTCACAGAAGACTCATGAATAAGCTGACAGGGCTGAAATTAGGATCCAAAGTAGTGAACTGGACTGGAAACTGGCTGACCGACAGGCGGTAGAGGGTGGTGGTAAATGGAATCAGCTCTGAGGAAAGGAAGGTGAGTAGTGGAGTGCCTTAGGGGTCGGTGCTGGGGCCGATTCTGTTTAACATACATGTGCGAGAGTTGCTAACCTAAACATGTATATCCTGGAGGAAAGGAGAATCAGAGGTGATATGATACAGATGTTCAAATATTTGAAAGGCATTAATTTGCAAACAAACCTTTTCCAGAGATGGTAAGGTGGTAGTAATAGAGGCATGAATTGAAGTTGAAAGGGGGCAGACTCAGGAATAATATCAGGAAGTATTTTTTTCACTGAGAGGATGGAAGATGCTTGGAATGCTCTTCCACAGGAGGTAGTGGAGATGAAAACGGTAATGGAATTAAAAAATGCATGGGACAAACACAAAGGAATCCTGTTTAGAAGGATCAGATCCAAACAAGCTTAGAGGAGATTAGGTAGGAATTGGAAAGCCAGTGCTGGGCTGACTTCTACGGTCTGTGCCCTGATGGAGGCTGAATTAGATTTGGATGGGCCGGAGTGGAGCTTTTCGGGAGCCTGGGCAGACTTCTACAGTCTATGCCCTAAAAATGGCAAGGATAAATCAAGGACATGTATACATACCATATGTGAGTTTATCTTGTTGGGTAGACTGGATAGATCATACAGGTCTTTATTTGCCGACATCTACTATGTTACTTTGTAAGAAACTCAGGGAGTGAGAATTATTATTGTCCAAAGAGCCGCAGCATGGGATGCTACATATCTCTCAGAGCACTAAGACAATTGAACAGGACTTGGAAGGACTTAAGAAGAGGGGTTGATGAATTATTGACCCAAATATCCATGAACAACATTTACTACCAAAGATATAAATTTTATCAATGGGGGAATAAAGCAAGATCCTTAGTAGCCAAGTTGTCTGGGTCTGATGGTACCAAGTATAAGGAGTATTTTCATTATGATGTCTAAGTCTGACTTTGAATGTTTTACTCAAAACATCCAGAATCTAGGTGGTGAATATAGCAATTCTCGAAACAGCAAAGTGTCTATCTTTTTTTCTGAAAATGGCCATTTGCTAGATGTTTTTGCATTCTGTGGGTTTATCTTTTTGGTCCATTTTTGAAAAAAAAAAAATGGTCTAAGTGAAAAATACGCAAAATCAAGTCATTGGGATATAGGAGGAGCCAGCATTCTTAGTAGACTGTCTACACAGACATCCCAGCAGATCAGAAGGGCACCCTAGGGGGCGCTGCAGAGGGTTTCACATAAATGCTCCCAGGTACACATCTCACCCTTACCCCCTTATATTGCATGGTGAGCCTTCCAAAACTCACGAAAAACTTACTGTACCCAAGCATACACCACTACAATAGTCCTTATATCTGCAAGTATCACCAATATGTGTGTAAAGGTACGTTTTTGGTGGATGTGGGGTGGGGGGAACTGACACATTCTACCACAAGTGTAATAGAGTGGAGTATGAACCTGGGTTCCCTTCTCCACAGTGCTGGCTATAACATCTGAGACTGTCATACAGGATGGAATGTACACATCTATAGGGGGTGGGAGGGGGGGGTCAGTGACCACTATGGGAGTAAGGGCGGTCTTTCCTTTAATTTTCCAGTGCTCATTTAGGGCACTTTTTTGTGGTATAGTCATTATTAAAACAGGTCTAGCTCAAACCATATTAGTTTTAGTCCTGGACGTTTTTGTTTTGTTCCATTATGGCAGAAAAATGCCCAAGCGCCCAAATCCTGCCCTTAACATACCCCAACATGCCCCCTTGTGATTTGAGTGCACTGTGGATGAACAGCATAAAAAACGGTTAGAAAATGTGCTTCAAAAGTAGCTATTTGAATGTTTTGGCAAGCAAAACGTCCACATGCTGCTTTATGCCACTTTTTAAAGATTTCTCTTTCAAAAATGAGCCCTATATGTCAGCTGGAGACACTGAGAGCTAGTTTTTAGAATTTCCCATTGGTGTTTAGTTTTTAAATCACTGCTTCAATCGATCAAGGCTTAAATATTTATCTAATTTATAGAGTATGTTCCTGTGAAAACTCTTCGCTCCTTCCAATAAGTTCTGTTGATGATTTACTATCTACCAGGAAAACCACTTCATATACCCTCAAGCTTTCAAAATTGCCCTGTTCTTTGTCAAGAAATTAATTATTTGAAAGAACGCTAAAGCCTGTTTATTCAACCAGTCTTTTGAATAACCAGATTTTTGGTACCAATTCTTATAAAATAACCATAAATAAATAAAATATTGTTATTGATGTGAGATATTGATTTGGATGGCTGAGAGTTGGATTTTTATTATTATGGTTTAATGTTAATGTATTTTATTTTATTGTTAGCATACCTTGGGCTTATTAGTGGGAAGTAAATATATAGAACTGGATAATGTGGAAAAATTGAAAGAAAGGTAAACTTGGAAGATGTACTGAGTCAAATTAAAGTTAAACAGTGATAAATCACCTGGACCAGATAGAATACAAGTCAGGGTACTGAAAGAACTCAAACATAAAATTGCTGATCTGCTGCTAGTGATCTGTAACCTGTCATTAAAATCATCTGTAGTACCTGAAGATTGGAGGGCAGCCAATATGATGCTGATTTCTAAAAAGAGTTCCAAGGGTGATCCAGAAAATTACAGACCAGTAAGCCTGACTTCAGTACCGGGCAAAATAGTGGAAGCTATTATAAAAAATAAAATTACTGAACATGTAGACAAGCATGGTTTAATGGAACAGAATCAGCATGGATTCAGCCAAGGGAGGTCTTGCCTCACCAAGTTGCTTCATTTCTTTGAAGACATGAATAAACATCAATAAAGGTGAGCTGATTTGATGTAATGTATCTAGATTTTCAGAAAACATTTGATAAAATACCTCTTGAGAGACTCCTGAGAAAATTAAGCTGTCATGGCATAGGAATCAATATCCGTCTGAGGATTAAGAATTGGTTATTGGACAGAAAACAGAGGGTAGGGTTAAATGGCCACTTTTCTCAGTAGAGGAGGATGAATAGTGGAGTGCCACATGGATCTGTACTGGGACTGGTGCTATTTAACATATTTAAACATGATTTGGAAATCGGAAAGACAAGTGAGGTGATTACATTTGCAGATGACACAAAACTATTCAAAGTTGTGAAAACACATATGGATTGTGAAAAATTGCAGGAAGACCTTAGGAAACTGGAAGACTGGTCATTCAAATGGCAGATGAAATGTAATTGTAGACAAGTGCAAAGTGATGCACATTGGGAACAATAATCCAAATCATAGTTATCTGATGCTAGGATTCACTATAGGAGTCAGCACTCAAGAAAAAGACTTTGGTGTTTATTGTAGACAATACACTGAAATCTTCTGCCCAGTTTGCGGTGACGGCCAAAAAAAGCAAAAATGATGCTAGGAATTATTAGGAGAAGACCAAAATATTGTAATGCCTTTGTATCACTCCATGGTGCAACCTCACCTTGAGTATTGCATTCAATTCTGGGTGCTGTATCTCAAAAAAGATATTGTGGAATTAGAAAAGGTTCAAAGAAGAGCAATCAAAATGAGAGAGGGGATGGAACTGCTCCCATATGAGGAAGGGCTTAAGAGGTTAGGGTTCTTCAGCTTGGAAAAGAGATGGCTGGGGATTGGGGGGGGTATGATTAAGGTCTACAAAATCCTGAGTGGTGTGGAGCAGGTGGAGGTAGATCAGTTTTTCACTCTTTCAAAAAGTACAGACCAGTGGACACTCAATGAAATTGCATGGAAATACTTTTAAAACAAATAGGAGGAAGTATTTTTTCACTCAATGAATAGTTAAGCTCTGGGACTCGTTGCCAGAGGATGTCGTAACAGCGGTTAGAGTATCTAGGTTTAAAAAAGGTTTGGACAAATTCCTGGAGGAAAAGTCCATTGTTTGTTATTGAGATGGACATGGGAGAAGCCACTGCTTGCCCTGGAATTGGTAGCATGGAATGGTACTACTAAATGGATTCCTGCCAGGTACTTGTGACCTTGATTGGCCACTGCTGGAAGCAGGATACTAGGCAAGATGGACCATCGGTCTGACCCAGTATGACTATTCATATTTTCTTATGTTCTTCCCTTCCATTTTATTGTCATGACAGACTTTTTGCCCAATCCCTATGAATGGAAGTTAAAGCTGTAAACTTTCATATAATGATCTGGGAGCGAGAAGACTTCTTCCCTTCAACACCTTACATATTTGGAGCTACATCTGTGGTTCTTTGAGTTTAATTCAGTATCTTTCAGACCAGAGGCAACTCACCATAATCAGTATTTTTTGTATCCCCCATTATAAACGCCCCTGCAAATGTGAATTGATGTTATTGACTCTTATGCAGTAAACTGCTAGCATATAACTTTTTCCCTTCAGCACCTTGCTGATCCGAGGTTCCTGATCTTAAAGCCACAGATTTCTATTTATTGCCAGCAGGGAACTTGTGTGCTTCAATATGGAGTGCACTCTTTCTAGTGACCTGCATTACACTGAGATAAAGATGAAATAAGTCATGTTCTTCCTGCCTACAGCAGGGTAGAGCATAATGGAAAATTTCACTTCTTTGAAACACTAGCAGAAGCCAAAAAAAGATGTGAGCTGAGAAAAATCAGGATACTGTATGGACTCCTGGGTATAATATAGATTTAAGAAAGGAAGACATCTCCCCTGTGGATGCAGACATAATGCTAAATGTAGGCTTAACAAAATGTGCATCTAATGAAAAATAAAAAGAGAATGTGAAAAGACAGATAATAAGAAGGTATGCCACTCATAAAATTCTAAGAAATAGGAAGCATCTGACAGCAAAAAATAAAACCTGTAAGTGATTATAGTAAAGCATTTATAGTGCAATAGATCAAGTAAGGGTTTCATTTCCAATGGCTTTGACCCATGCATTCCATAAACATATTTTCTGATGATGTCCCTCATGCTGTAATTGCTTGTTCATTTGTAATCCAGTTCTTTGGGGTCAAGATGTAGCGTGATGTGATTAATTTTGCAGGATCTAGGAATTATAAAATGTATTGCTGGCAGAAACTGATCAGATGAACTCAATTCTGAGGAAGCAGATCTGGCCCCCTCATGGGCGTAGTTTGGGGCAGAGGGGTCCAGATGGCTTGTATGGTGGCAACTCTCTCTCTCCTTCCAACTCCTTCTTGCAGGCTCCAGTGTCACTCCTCCACTTCTCCACTCTGCTCCCGCTGCAGCCTTTCCATCTTCCGGGCTGCCAGCAGTGTTAGCAATGTAAGCATGCTGCCTCCTGTTTCCACGTAGGCAGGTTGCTTGCTGCAGAGGGAAGGAATCTGGGCTACGCAAAGGCAGTGTGCATACATTGCTAATGCTGCTGGCAGCCTGGAAGATGGAAAGGCTGCAGCGGGAGCAGAGTGGAGAAGTGGAGGAGTGACACTGAAGCTTGCAGGGGGGAGGGAGAGTGCGACATAGGACCCGGCGGTGGTGGCAGCGGGGGGGTGGGGGGTGGAGGGAGACCGTGACACCGGAGTTGTAGGAAAGGAGGGAGAGAAGAGAGGGTGACACCAACCCTGTGGGGGGGGGGGGAGGGAGGCAGAGCGGCACCGAACTTGGGGAGGGAAGGAAAGCGACACAGGACCTTGTGGTTAGGGGGGAGGGAGGGAAAGTGACAATGGACCTTGTGGGGGTAGGGAGAGAAAGCAACACCAGAGTTTGTGGAAGGGGAGAGGGAGTGAAAGCAAAACCGGATCTTGGAGGGATGGAAGGAGGGAGGGGGAACCTGTACCTTGGAGGGAGGGAGGGAGGGAGGGAAGGAGAGCCCTACCATGGATGGAGGGAGGGAGGGAAGGGGAGCCCATACCTTGGATGGAAGGAGAGGGAGCGACACTGGACCGAGAAAGGAAGGGCATAGAGTATAGGGTAAGAGATATAAGAATGGCCTTGGAAGCAAGGGAATGAAAGAGAGACAGGGATGGAGCTGGGGACTGATAGGGTGATGAGATCCAGTGGAGGGTAGATGAGGGCTAAGCGAATGGGAATGGAGGCTAAGGGTGAAAGATGGGGAAAGATAAGGGTTTAGGAGACTGGATAAGTGAGAGACAGAGGGAGCAATGGAGCTAGTAGGTAGATGAGAAGTGAAACAGACTAAGGTGAGAGAAAGGGGGATAAACACAAATAATGTGGGGGGGGGGGGGGGACATGAAAGATCACTGCTAGACAGATGTAGAGAAGGAAAGGAAGAAGCCATGAGGAGAGAGAAGAAATGGAAATGTGAACGTGGAAAAAATTTAGAGAAGACTGACATGTGGAAAGTGGAAAAGAGACTAGGACCAGCCCAATTAGAAAAATAAAGTGCTTGGACAACAAAGGTAGAAAATAAATATTTTTATTTAATACTTTTTAAGGACTGAGATGTGCCTGCTATGTGAAATGTACATCTCTTCTACTTTTGTATTTTGCAGAGGGCAGGAGAAAATACATTTGTTTCTCTTTTACCAGTGTTTACATTCTTACAGAGTCTGGCTTTCTTGAGGGAGATCTCTATTTCAGTTTTTCTGTGGTTCCCTGTTTTGTATAAAACCTAGAGTATTGTGTTCAGTTTTGGAGGCCGTGCCTTGCGAAGGATGTAAAAAGAATTGAAGCGGTGCAAAGAAAAGCTAGGAGAATGATAAGGGATTTGCGTTACAAGACGTATGAGGAGAGACTTGATGACCTGAACATGTATACTCTGGAAGAAAGGAGAAACAGGGGTGATATGATACAGACGTTCAAATATTTGAAAAGTATTAATCCGCAAACGAACCTTTTCCGGAGATGCGAAGGAGGTAGAATGAGAGGACATGAAATGAGATTGAAGGGGGGCAGACTCAAGAAAAATGTCAGGAAGTATTTTTTCACGGAGAGAGTAGTGGATGCTTGGAATGCCCTCCCTCGGGAGCTGGTGGAAATGAAAACGGTAACAGAATTCAAACATGCGTGGGATAAACATAAAGGAATCTGGTTCAGAAGGAATGGATCCTAAGGAGCTTAGCCGAGATTGGGTGGCAGAGCCGGTGGCAGGAGACGGGACTGGTGGTTGGGAGACATGGATAGTGCTGGGCAGACTTATATGGTCTGTGCCAGAGCCGGTGGTGGGAAGCGGGGCAGGTGGTTGGGAGGCGGGGATAGTGCTGGGCAGACTTACATGGTCTGTGCCCTGAAAAGGACAGGTACAAATCAAGGTAAGGTATACACAAAAAGTAGCACATATGAGTTTATCTTGTTGGGCAGACTGGATGGACCATGCAGGTCTTTTTCTGCCGTCATCTACTATGTTACTATGTATAGTGATAAGAACCACTGAGGTGGGGGAACAGATGACTACTATGAATAGTCTAGAAGGGAAAAGAGGGAGAGTAGTGAAAGGGTTTTCCAACATAGGACACTAACATGCAGGTAATTGTTCAAGAGGCTTTATTGGCAATTACCTACATGATAATGCCCTATGTTGGAAGATCCTTCCACTACTCTATCTCTCTTCCCTATTTTGCATCATGTGATGTTCTGTCCATGTTCTACATGTGCAACTTAGGTGAAGGATTCTGCTAACATGTAGTGTCTGTATGGGAATGTGTAACAGTCTAGATTGTTCCAGTTTCCCAGTAGCAGGTATATTGGTGTTTGGGGGGGGGCATGCTATGGGAAGAGTTCCTGATAAGGAAGGAGAAAGAACTGGGATTTGGAGAAAGGAAACAGAAATGGTGCTGTGTCAGGCCTAGGGAAAATGCACTCTCCCCTTGCTAATTTGTGTGAATGTGAGGGGCATAATGAGAAATATCCCTTGGTGCTGGCTCATTTCAGATAACCCCCCCCCCCCCCCAAAAAAAAAAAAAAAAAACTTCATTGTTTTGATATACTGGCTTCATATTCAGTGTTTTAGTCTGGGGGGGTGTGTATATTTTTTGAAGAACCATAATGAATATGCTAATAAGCCAAGACACCCCCTCCCCCCCCTAAAAAAATGAAATGACCAAACTATGCCCATGGGCCCCCTCCTTCTCTTTCGGAGCTTTGCTGGCCTGAGACAAAAGGACTAAAGTGGTCAGCTACTGCCTAATAAAAAGATGCTGGTTGGTACAACAGAGTTTAAGCACCTCCGTTCGCCAAGTACAGGATATGCAATTGACAGCAATCAGAAGGAGCCTGGGTGATTAAAAAAGGACCCTGAAACTCCCAGACAATGTTCTTCTTAATCTTTTCAAGTACACCCTGGGATGTGTATCTCACAGACCTATGCTCAGAACTCTGATGCTATATGGAACAGCGCCCGACCAATACTGTGGGAGCAGCATAGAAAAATAGTTCCCCAGTGCTCAACTATAAAAAGATGCATATGATATACGTACTGTTTGACCAAAAGCAAGGGGGAGAAACATGCCTGGTGTAAGCGCACAAGAGTTTCACAGTAAGCAGAGCTCTTGTACACATGTGCCAGGCAAACCTGGAAGCAAAGCACACATTAGTGCTGTTTTTCTGCACCTTTAAATATATCAGGTTTTCAATTATTTTTCACCTGAAAAACTTATATTTAAGCACAGAAAACAGGCAACTGTGTACTTCTGCTTTTGGGTTTGCTGTGACTCGCACACATTCGTTTCTCACTATCAGCACTTAGAGGCTTGCATGGACTTCCTTCTGCTTCCAAATTAAATAAAAAACTGGCAGATTTTAAAGAAGAAATTATGGGAACTCCAGCTCCGAGCTGGCATTAGGATTTCAGCAGTAAGGGTGACTTTGTTTTGTGCACTGTTTTCTGATGATTGAGAAGGAATAGGAAATGACTTCATTAACGTCCATTTGGCTACACTTAAATAAATATTTGCACTAATCATTGGCGCACATGTTTC
Organism: Microcaecilia unicolor; assembly: GCF_901765095.1. NCBI lineage: Eukaryota > Metazoa > Chordata > Amphibia > Gymnophiona > Siphonopidae > Microcaecilia > Microcaecilia unicolor. The sequence continues at coordinate 121,466,117 of NC_044034.1, read as the reverse complement.
CCGTGCTAGAACCCTCTGAACATTCTGCACAGATTAACGTCAGCACTAGTCCAGCACTAATGGGCTCTAGCTCCAGCATTAGGTTCTGAGCATCGGCCCATCAGTATCTGGCCAGCCAGGAAACGTATATGAACTGCCAAACCAGCTGAAACCAACTTTTCCATGCCTCCATTTCCAAACCCCAAAACTTTCTGGATTGTGATTGGGTTACTATGCACCATGTAACTTCAGTTCCTATGGCTCAACGAGAATTATAAAAGCAGACTTCACTTGAACTCCTTTCTGAACTTGCTCACTGGACTCTCTGGACTATCACTGGACTCCTCATCTGCACCAAGACAAGACCTTCTCCATGTTCCAATCCCATCCACTCTGCAACTAGAAGACCTTCTCTTCCAGCAAGGATCAAGCTACTCTCAACAGATTGTAAACTCTTTTGAGCAGGGATTGTCCTTCCCCATGTTAAACTTGTACAGCGCTGCGTAACCCTGGCAGCGCTATAGAAATGCTAAGTAGTAGTAGACAGAAGACCTCCTTTACCACTCCAATTAGAAGCAGAAATAAGAGAGAATTCATCTGGACCTCAATCAGAATAAGTTCATACTAATTCAACATAAATAATAACTCAGGCTTTCTAACAATATTTATCTTGTGACACATTTCCCTTGGATAAGATCCTTAAACTGAGTGCTAAAATAAATGAATTACCTGTACAGTACTGTAAATAAACTTCCTCTGTACCTAAGAATAGGAATCTAGTCCTTCCTTAATGTTCTGAGTGTAGTTCCTTAAACACTGTACAATGAAGGCTTATGCTGTTCCCCAACACATATATTAAATTCCTCTCACATAATAAAAATCTTTCAAAAACACATATTTCAGGGGAGAGAGGGGAAGAGGAAGGAGAAAGAGGAAAATGTTTGTTTGGCATTATTTTGACAAAATATTTTTAGCTTTTTCAGGTACAAAACCATTTTCTTTTGATTTAAAAATGTCGATTTGTTGATGCGAAACTGTTTCGGCAACTTGATCAATTTATGTCATTTTCCTCTTGTCCTTTTGTTTGAAATCTGGCATTGTGCACCGCACACAAGAGTCTCCAAGACCTTATTTATTTTATTATTTGTTGCATTTGTATCCCACATTTTCCCACCTATTTGCAGGCTCAATGTGGCTTACATTGTTTCGTCATGGCAATCGCCATTTCCGGAGTGAGAGATATAAGTGGTATTACATTAGAGATCATGATTGGCTAGTAGATTAAACAGTTAAGTACAAAGAGTTCATATTAAGAATTAGAGATAGAGTGGTGTTGTGTTAAAGTTCATTCGTGGTAGAGTAGACTTTGGTAGACAAGTATAGAGAGTTGGGTTTTATCTAGTTCGGGCTTGAGATTCGTTGTTTGGTAGTTAGGCTATATCGTTGTGGTATGCCTTTTTGAACAGGTTAGTCTTCAGTGATCTCTGAAAGTTAGTTAGGTCATGGATTTTTCTCAAGGCAAGTGATAGTGCATTCCATAGCTACGTGCTTATGTAGGGGAAGCTGGATGCATATGTTAATTTATATTTTAGCCCTTTGCAGCTAGGATAGTGGAGATTTGCAATGTATACCTCCTTTCTTGTGGATCTCTATATCCTCTCACTCACAGGATAGTGGGTTTTCCCTTGTAGTTCTGTAGATTCTCCCTGGCCTTGCTTGTTTAAATACTTAGGCCAAGATAAGATTGATTGCTTTCTAGAGAGTAGACACAAAAGGGTGAATTATATATATGGTGCCAAAAAAATTGGCACAAAAAAAAGCACTATTCTATAAGCCGTGCTTAAAGTTAGGTGCAGTTTAAAGAATAGCACGTATGCCTGGGAATCACGCCTAACTTTAGGTATGGCCATTTGCACCAACTGAAATGTAGGGCAAAAGTACACAACTAAATTAAGGGTATGTAAATCCTAAGAACACCCCCATTCCATCCATGACCCTCCCATTTCTGCGCCATCTTTTTTAACTCGCATATAATATTTAGGCATGGATCCCACATGTAAATTCCAATTAAATCTAATTAGTGCCAATAATTGCTTGCTAAGCCAATTATGGGTGCTAATTAACTTGTTTTATTAAATTTTTGGCAACTTTTATAGAATTAGGGGGAAAGCTGGGTGAGTGTATGTTTTTGTTGTTATACTTTGAATGTGTGTTTTTTTTAAATCGAAAAACAAACCAAGGCCAAGAGCCACGAACACCCAGACAGTGGCATGCTACATCATTTAGCAATACATTTTTACCTCTGTAATGGATTTATAGGACATTGCCACTCACCCTTAAGAAAAGTCTATCTTTAATTTGCCTGGGCCACCTTGAGAGTGCAGATCCCGTCTTGGAAGGAAGTTAGCTGGGAGGGGCAGAATCACTACTGGGAAGTTCAAAAGATAGGGCCAGGCAGAAATTATGGAGGCCAGGGAGGGAAAATATGAATGCCCACTGCATGCTGCTGAAGCGGCTTTTCCATAATCATGACCTGGCTGAGGTAAGTCATTATTTCTATTGAACTAAACTGTGCAAGTTTTGCTTTGAGGTCTGGCTGGAGTCAGACCTGAAACTTGTAGGCTGTGTTTGGGACGTGGTAACCCAGGCAGCTGTGGATTGCGTTTGGCCTGCTGCCAGAGGCTTGCCTTAGACCCTTGATGCTGAACCGAAGAGGGTTTTCCACCCTTTGTCTCAGGCCCTGTGAAGGAACAGACCCGAAAATCCTTTTAAATAAAATACTTAAAAATTTTGTGTTTCATCTTTTGTCCGACAGTATTATTTCACCGGCCATTCCCAACCCCCACTCAGGGTGTCACAACCTCATTGTAAGAGTAAAAAAAAAAAGTCTAATGCTAAAGGTTTACTTCAGGAGTCAGAGACTAAGTGAAGCATGTGCTCTGTTTGACAGCTGTCACACACAGATATTGTTACTGTGCCTGCTATGGTTCCCTGTTGTTCTGTTCTGTTTTATGGTAGACATTATTATCATTTCCTATTTAGCTGCTATTTTTGGACGCGAGGAGATTTTGCATCAGGAAATAAAGCCAAGAGTGGATGCATCAGAGGATACCAAGACTTTATACCCACAATTCAAGTTCCCAGGAGGATTTCACCCATGCACCATACTATTGGGACTGATATAATGATACCAACTGAGCTCAAGGGAAAACTTAGATCTCTTTGAGATGTACCAGGTCAGCCTAGATCCCATGACAGTTTGTGGACATGCTGTAATAGATCTTGTCAAACTCCTGGGTTAATTACATTTTCTTGCCTCTGCATCCTTCCAGGACACAGTGGCTATTGTGGGCAGAATAAAACATTTTATACCTTCAAGAAGGTCTGAAAAGGAACTGATGAAGCAGGTTTTCTATGGCCTTGCTGGCTTGCCTAATCGACCACATGACAAAAAGAGAAGCAGAAAATTCCATGAGTAAGTCCAATGACAGCAGCACAGAAGCAGGAACCTCAATGAAGTATATCCTAATCCTGTGCAGGGGCATTTTCAATATAGGGCTAGATTCTATATATGTCACCCAAAAAAAATTGGTTCCAAAAATGGCACTATTCTATAAGCTGCGCTTAAATTTAGGCACAGTCTATGGAATAGCATTTACATCTGGGAATTGTACCTAATTTTAGGTACGACCATTTGCACCAACTGAAATGTGCAAATGTACGGTCCTACATTAGATACTTATCCCTATTATTTCATAACGCACATTAATTTTAGGAATGCGTCACGTTTCCGCACACCCTGTTTCAAATCACATGTAAATTTTAGGTGCAGATCCTGTGCCTAAATTTATGCACATAAGTTTCAATTAAACTTAATTAGTGCCAAAAATTGCTTGTTAAAAAGCTTGTTATTTAATTAAATTGCATGTGCCAAAATTTGTGTGTGCAATATTTGGTGGCTTTTACAGAATTAGGGGGATAATGTCTAAGTCTGAATTGAGATGTTTTTCTGGATACATTTCAAAAAAAGTCTTGCTCACAGCCATAATGGAACCAGAAAACTATCTATATTTCTGGCACGATTGTGGCTTTGAGCTAGACATTTTCGTGCTCAACATGCTCATCTGTAAGTACTATTAAAAAAAAATCCCAGGGAAAAATAAAGAAAAACAAGACATAGGGACATCTGTTTGGCTCCATTCCTAATGAACTGGTCACACCGACATCCCAGCAGTGCAGAGGGACAGTCTAGTGGTCAGTGCAGTGGATTTCACCCTTTCATATTGTATGGTGAGCCCTCCAGGGACAGAGAAAATCTATTGTACCTAAAAGTCCACCACTACAATAGCCCTCAACTTGCAGGCTACATATATTTAGTTCAGGAAGTGTTTCTATGTTCCAGGAGAGCTCACAAATGTGTACTGAAATTAAAAAGTTAAAGTAGGAATTGAACCTGGGTCCCATTGTTCACTGTCTACTGCACTGACCACTAGGCTACTCTGTCTACTTGCTTGCTTAAGAAAGGATCATGCCTTAATCCCTCCAATGATCAGCTGGTCAGTTAGGATACCTTTTTCTGACTTAGTTGTGAGTGAAACAGGTCTAGACCTGGACCTTTTTTTCTGTTCCACTGTCATTGAAAAATGTCCAGATTTTAAGCCTGACCCAGTCCCACCCATGCCTCCAACATGTCCCATTGCAATTTAGACAAACTATGGAGTAAAACATCCCAATTCTGAGTTTCTAAAATTGTGACTTTGACGTTTTTGAAAAAAAAAAAAAAAAAGTCCATCTGCTGCTTTTTGCCACTTGTGAGACATTTTTCTCTTTTGAAAATGAGCGCCTATATACTGTCCAAATGTGTAAAAACAACAAAATATTAAAGAATGCTAAGAAGTTGATATTCAATGGATTGTACCTGGGTAGGAATGGCTCCCACTGGATGGCACCACTGATCAGATCTATACACAGCTTTTCAATGGCATTGAATATACAAGTCAGACCAACAGACCAAGATAGTCCAATGGTGGAGCTTGGGTGGAGCCAGGCGTTAGTCAGCAGTGATATTCAGTCCACTAATAAAGTACAGTAGAGTCTCAGTTACCAACATAAACGGGATCAGCCCTTTGTCAGATAAATGAAAAGTTGGATAACACGGAACACGCTGAAAATGCATAGAAAATGTGTATTTCAAGTGCTGCAGTGAAAGCAGGATCTAAGTAGCCAGCAAAGCCAATCATTTCTAAGTGTTGCAGTGAAAACAGGGACCCAGTAGCAAATCCAAACAGAGGTAGGTCTGCCCTTCCAGAGAATCAGGTGTCAGGAAAATGTAAAAAAAAGCTGCAATGATGTCACCGTGGGGTGTGTCGGATATGCCAGATGGTCAGATTAGTGAAGGTCAGATAATCGAGACCGTACTGTAACTGGATAAAGTTAGAACAGAAAAAAGGTTGTCCTAACTTTATCTGACTACCTAAATGGGAACTGGTTTGAATATTGCCAGTACTCAGGTAAGCAGCACCAGGCAAACTATACATGCATTATCTAAATCTGTGAAAATTATTCATGATCATCTGAACTTCAAAAAATCTCTTAAAACCAGCTTATTTGGAAAGGCTTACCTTAATGGACCCGTCTTAAATCCATAATTCCTGGAATATAACTAATTTATGGACCTCATGGACTCTATTACCCTCCCCCTCTTTTCCCTCATCCTTTGTAATTACAATCTTTGCTGTTTACCTTCCTATACTTGTTTCTTTGTTTACCGGATTGGCAATTGCATTTACGTTCTGATGTTAGCCACATTGAGCCTGCTGGTGGGTGGGAAAATATGGAGTCTAAATGTTATAAATAAATACATAGATATTCATGGTTGCCAGTATCTGGATGTAGGCATTGAGGGGCCCGTTTACTAAACCATGTAGGTGGCTACTCATATCCTACGCACATCAATTTTGAACTACTGCCCAGCTACTGTGTGGCTATGTGCGCTGGAAAATATATTTTTTATTTTCTGGCATGCAGCGCTAACCGGGCAGTAATCGGCATTGTATGTGCAATGACAATTTACAGCCTGGTTTACGCGTGAGACCTTACTGGCGGTAAGGTCTCAGGGCCGAAAATGGACATGCGCCAGTTTTCATTTTGCCGCACATCCATTTTTGCCCGACTAATGTCGGGTAAACCCCCGGTGCTAAAAATAAAAACAATTTCCTGACACATTGAAAATGGCACACGGTGGGGACAGCACTACCGCTGGCTCCTGCTGTAGGCCAGCAATAGTGCTGACTTGGCATGCACCAACACCACGGTAGCTCTACCATGGCGTTGTAAAAGGTCCCCTTAGTGCATGGTAATGTAGAGGCATTAACTGGTTAGTGCAGAAACACCCACTCTCCACCCCTGACACACACCCTCAAAAAAAAAATAGAAATATTTTTAGTGTGCAGTTAGCATATGGACATTTGGCAGTTGCTGCAGGATGCCTGAGTGCATCCGCCAATTTTAAGCTATGCTAGATGTGCCTTAGTGCCTTACACTGCTTAGTAAAAGGACCCAATAGCAGTGGCATAGCTACATGGGGCCACGGGGGCCTGGGACCACGGGGGCCTGGGCCCTCGTAGATTTGGCCCTAGACACCCCTGCCGACGACCCTCTTGACCCTCCCCCCTGCCACCGCCGTTGCCTACCTTTGCTGGCGGGGGACCCCAACCCCCACCAGCTGAGGTCCTCTTCCGGCGCAAGGCTTCATTCTGTTTCTGTGAGTCTGACGTCCTGCACATCCAACGTGCAGGACGTCAGACTCGCAGAAACAGAACAAAGCCTTGCGCCAGAAGAAGAGGACCTCGGCTAGTGGGGGTTGGGGTCCCCCACCAGCAAAGGTAGGCGGGGGGGAGGGTTGGCGACGGGAGGGGGGTCGAGAGGGTCGTTGGCAGGGGGGGGCAAAGTTGGTGGTGGCAGTGCTGGGGGGGGCTAAAATGTGCCCCCTCACCTCAGTCTCTGGACCCCCCTCCCGCCGCTACGCCCCTGCCCAACAGTAAATAGAAAAACAGATATTCTGGATCAGAATTAAAAGGTCAGACTCCTTCCAGGACAGATAAAGGGTGGAGAAAGGGAAAAAGAAACAATGTAATGAAAATATTAATAGAACATGCCTTGAGCTCATGTTTGCAAAGATATGTAATTAAATCCAAACCCTCCTTTTTCAGTGACTACTTGTCTAACAAAATCATAGACATTTTTATAAATTATATATCTTGTTTTGTTTAGCTGTAGCATGAATATTATACAAATTCTAGCTTGTCCGCGAATCCCTGGCTCCATATAGCAGTATGGGGTGGGGAAAGTGATAGGCATTCAAAGCCAATGTGGGGAGGGGAAGGAGGTGATATGTGTCCCGGATAGTTTGTTGGGTGGGGAGAAATTTACTTGAGTTTCAGTGTCCAAAGCAACCCAAACCATAACAAATTCTAATTTTTTCTTAATTTGCAGAGGGCACCTCTTTAAGATTGAACACTGTGGATGTCCTGCATTTCTGGATAGTTTTTAAATGTAGATCTGTTGTCACTTTGCAATGTTAAACATATTGTAGTTTGCAATTACTGAACTGAATCAGTTATTGTCAGAAAGATATTTTTTTTAAACAGCTAAGACATCTCTGCTTTTTAGCCCTAGTACATCTACGCTGAGGGCCAGAAGCTCTGTTGTGCCAATCCAAAAAGCCCATTCATGCTAGAAACATTGTTTTTAGGATTTTCCTGTCTGGAAGCCAAGATAAAAATATTTACAGACCTGAACTAGAAACAAAGCTCTATAGCAGGGGTCCTCAAATCCAGTTCTCGAGATCCACAATGCAGCCTGGTTTGCAGAATTTCCACAATGAATATCAATAGAAATCAAACAAAATAAAATATGGACAAGAAAATAAGATGATACCTTTTTTATTGGACATAACTTAATATATTTCTTGATTAGCTTTCGAAGGTTGCCCTTCTTTGTCAGATCGGAAAATAAGCAAATATGTTAGCAGATAGTATATATAAGAAAAACATCAAAGTGATTTCACAGTATATAGCAGTATGGGGTGGGGAAAGTGATAGGCATTCAAAGCCAATATGGGGAGGGGAAGGAGGTGATATGTGTCCCGGATAGTGTGTTTGGTGGGGGTCCTCAATGGAGGAGTGTGAATAGTGGAGTGCCACAGGTATCTGTACTGGGACCAGTGCTATTTAGCATATTTATAAATAATAGGGAAATTGGAACGATGAGTGAGGTGATTAAATTTGCAGATGACACAAAACTATTCAAGGTTGTTTAAACACATGCGGACTATCTGCTACCACATGCGGACTATATACTATCTGCTACCACATTTGCTTATTTCCAATCTGACGAAGAAGGGCAACCTTCGAAAGCTAATCAAGAAATATATTAAGTTATGTCCAATAAAAAAGGTATCATCTTATTTTCTTTTCCATGTTTTATTTTGTTTGATTTCTATTGATAACCTTTAAGAGTGGACTAACACGGCTACCACACCTCTCTACACAATGAATATGTATGAGATCTAATAGACTCAAGGACTAGATTTGAGGACCCCTACTCAATAGGGAAAAAACTTTGAAGCCAGGAAAAAAAACACACTTTTCTACAAATCAAAGCAATATTATTGACATACTTCTGTCATGATCTTCATTGTCTGGAAATGTTTCTGTAATTGGCAAAAATTTACAAATGTCCAGCATAGTGGCGCATTTAAACTAAGTCTGTGTGTTGTGTCAGACCTGACCCCCCCCCCCCCCCCCCACACCCACTTAAATTCCTCTCTGCTACAGTCTTCACCCAGACAGTAGCACTCATAGGTTGACTGCGGCCTGCACCATGACTTCCTCCCTGAACCATCCTGCCCCTTCTAATGTAATTTCCTGTTTTGTGAAGGGCGGGGATGGTTCAGGGAGGATGTTCTGGTGCTGGCCGCAAGCAACCTATGCGTGCTGCTGCCGCTGCCTGGCTGAAGATTGCAGCACAGAGGAGTGTAACGTACAGAGGCAGTGGCATGGGGGTTATTATTGAGCACTTTCATATACAAGCATATGGCAGTAAGAAGAGTAAGAAAGCACTTAGGGGTCCTTTTACCAAGCTGTAGGAAAAAGCCCTGCTCTAGCAGCAGGGGCCGTTTTTCCTGTGCACCAGGGCTCTTTTTACCACAGCGGGTAAAAACGTCCCTAAACACACATGGCCATGCGGTAAGAGAACTTACCGTGTGGCTATGCGGCGGGGAGCCCTTACTGCAACCCATTGAGGTGGCGATAAGAGCTCTCATGCTAACCCAGCAGTAATGGCAATGCCTGATTACCTCCGGGTTACCGCCATGCAAGCCATTTCTGGGGGGTTTCCTTTTCCCCAGAAATGTTGCTCACTCAGGATGAGACTACCACCCAGGGGCGTAGCCAGCCTTCCGTGGGAGAGGGGTCCAGAGCCCGGGGGAGGGGGCACATTTTAGCCCTCCCCTCGGCACCGCCCCCCCACCGCCGACATTGCCGCCCCCCCTCCCGCCGCGAACCCGCCGCCGCTGCAGCCTACCTTTACTTTTGCTGGCGGGGGATCCCACTCCCCGCCAGCCGACGTCTTCTTCTTAGTCGCTTCCTGCTCTTCAATTTGTTTGCTGACGTCCTGCACGTTGTGTTCTCTGAGTCTGACGTCCTGCACGTACAATTACGTGCAGGACGTCAGCAAACAAATTGAAGAGCAGGAAGGACTGAGAAGACGTCGGCTGGCGGGGAGTGGGATCCTCCGCCAGCAAAAATAAAGGTAGGCGGGGCGGGGGCGGGTTCGCCGGGAGGGGGGTCCTGGGGTGAATCTGCGGGGGCCCCGGCCCCCTCAGGCCCCACGTAGCTACGCCACTGCTACCACCGCCAGCCTTGTTGGGCCAGTGGTAGTCCCGGAAGAGTGAGCGATAAGCCCACGTTGGGCTTATCCCCGCTGTGTAAAAGGATCCCTTAGCTTTCATCCAGGATCTGGACAGGTACCCATTTCACCACTGCCTCTTCAGGGGATCTCTGTGCAGCGGGTGAATGATGAGATGAGTTTACACAGTTTACCCTGAAGAGGCAGTGGTGAAATGGGTGCCTGTTGGGATCCTGCCAGAAATTGTGGGCATTTAATTTGCTTAATTGACGTCAGGTCTTTTTCCTCCACTTTGTTATTTTGAGAAATGAACCTGTATTATGCAGAAGCTGTTGGTTTGTATTTCAAATGAATGTGCATCCCTACAGGTAACTGCGCCAATCATGTAGAACAGTGCTTCTCGACCTCTCCTGGAGACACATCTAACCAGGCAGGTTTTCAGGATATCCATAATGAACATGTATGAGGTAGATTTGCCTACACTGGAGAGTCATGCAAATCTATCTCATGTATGTTCATTGTAGCAATCCTGAAACTCTAAATGGATGGGTGTGTTCTATTAGAGGACTGGGAAAAACTGGAACTGGATACCATAAGAATAGCCATACTGGGTCAGACCAATGGTCCATCTAGTCCAGTATCCTGTTTCCAGCAGTTGCCAATCCAGGTCACAAGCACCTGGCAGAAACCCAAATAGTGACAACATTCCATGCTACCACTCTCAGGGCAAGCAGTAGCTTCCCTATGTCTGTCTCAATAGCAGACTATGGACTTTTCCTCCAGAAACTTGTCCAAACTATGACTACATCCTCTGGCAAAGAGTTCCAGAGCTTAACTATTCATTGAGTGAAAAAATATTTCCTCCTATTTGTTTTAAATGTATTTCCATGTAACTTCCTTGAGTATTGCCTAGTCTTTGTACTTTTGGAACGAGTAAAAAATCGATTAACTTCTACTCGTTCTACACCACTCAGGATTTTGTAGACCTCAATCATATCTCCCCTCATCCATTTCTTTTCCAAGCTGAAGAGCCCTAACCTCTTTAGTCTTTCCTCATATGAGAGGAGTTCTATCCCCTTTATCATTTTGGTTCCTCTTCTTTGAACCTTTTCTACTTTCACTATAACTTTTTTGAGATATGGTGATGAGAACTGAATGCAATACTCAAGGTGAGGTCGCACTATGGAGCAATACAGAGGTATTATAATATTTTCAACCTTATTTACCATCCCTTTCCTAATAATTCTTAGCATTCTGTTTGCTTTTTTGGCCGCCACCGCATAATGAGCAGATTTCAGCGTATTATCTACAATTCTTTCTGGGGTGCTGAACTCCAAGTTGGACCCTAGCATCAGATAACTACAATTCAGATTATTCTTTCAATGTGCATCACTTTGCATTTGTCTACATTAAATTTCATCTGCCATTTGAATTCCCAGTCTTCCAATTTCCTAAGGTCTTCCTGCAATTTTTCACAGTCCGCATGTGTTTAAACAATCTTGAATAGTTTTGTGTCATCTGCAAATTTAATCACCTCACTCATCGTTCCAATTTCCCTATTATTTATAAATATGCTAAATAGCACTGGTCCCAGTACAGACACCTGTGGCACTCCACTATTCACACTCCTCCATTGAGGACAATGACCATTTTAACCCTACCCTCTTTCTGTCCTATAACGAATACCAGCAAACATAGGACTTTGCCTTAAAGACCTGATTCTTAATGCAAATGCTACTTTAAAATTTGAGTGGTAGTTATGTTACACAGGAGTTAAAAACAAACAAACAAACTATGACTATCTTCCAAAGTGCATACACTTAGGAAATGACTGGAAGGATTAGTAATTGTATTTATGTATCACACAGGCATCAGATTTCTTGATTAAAATCAAATAATGATGTTATAATTCAGTTACCAATGCATTAATGTATAAACATCAGCAACTGCAGTATTTATTGTTAGAGATGATATAATTGCTTGGTCCACCCAGCATAGCTATGATCATAACACAGAATTTAGAATCTGACAATCTGAACAAAGGATACCATGGGGAGTGAAGAAAGACGAGACATACAAGGCCTGATCATCTACTGTGGGGCTCATTTTCAAAGCACTTAGGGGTCCTTTTATCAAGCTGCGGTAAAAAGAGTCGTTTTTCCCACACACCAGGACCCTTTTTACTGCAGTGGGTAAAAAGCTCCTAACAAAAATGGCCATGCGGTAAGACTACTCACTGATAATACCTGGGTTACTGATAGTCCCAAAAGGAGTAAAAGGCTAGAGGCAGCCTTTCCTCTCAGCTGGGCTGAGGTTCTGGCCTTCTCCTTGCCTCTGAGGTGGCTAGATACCGACTCTATGGGCAGACGGCCACAATCCTTTTACTGAACTACTGGTCTGGACAGCAGACTTTGTTTTGTGCCTGAGGAGTGAACAGAATTGAGCAGCCCAGGGAGGCAAACAGCATACCACAGTAGACCCCTGAGGCAGGTGCTGTTGAGCGCCGAAACACAGCCCATGTCGGGTCATTTAAATAAAGATGGTGTCATCGTTCCAGTTCTGATGGCCCTTTTATGCTTTTTCCTTTTGTTGTTATATTTTGTGTACTTTTGGACCCTCTCTTTCTTGCTGTTTGCTTTAAATTGTGCACAATTTAACTGAATAATGAGCCAATTAGCACCAATATTTAGAATTTTAGCAAGCTGTTATTGGTGCTAATTGGCTTTAATGAAAAGTTAGATGCTTAAATTTGGGCTCAGAATCCGCTCATAAATTTTACACGTGGGTTCAAAAAGGGGGCATGGCTATGGGAGGGTCATGGGTGGATCAAGGGTGTTTTAATTTATGTGTGTTGTTCTAGAATTCAGGGAATCCACGCCAAATTTAGGTGCAGGGATTTACATCAAGTTTCATTGGAGTAAATGGCTGTGCCTAAAATTAGTCGTGGTTCCCAGTGCTAAGAGCCATTCTAAAAACAGCACCTACCTTTAGGTCCTTTTATTAAGCCGCGGTAGGGTGCACCAAATCAAACCTACTGCTGGGATAGAGTGGTCACCCAGTGGTAGTTCCAAAGGTGGCACGTGCAGTTTCCCATGGTAGAAAATAATTTTCTATTTTCTACCGCTGGGGGGCGTTCCTGGCAGCAATCGCCAGCACAGCCATGCTGCCTGATTATTGCACGAGTAGCATGTGAGCCCTTACTGCCCTCTAAATAGGTGGCAGTAAATAACCACATGCTAATTTTAATACTAGCACACGGCCATTTACTGCCCCATTTTTAAAAAGGCCCTTTTCCTGCCACAATAAAAAATGGCCCAGCGTGTGCCAATTTCATGCACCAAACTAGCGCAGGCCACTTTTTACCATGGCTTAGTAAAAGGGCCCCTTTGAGCGCTGTTTATAGAATAGCACTTTGCACTTTTTTCAGCATACAATATCTATTTAGAGCAAGCAATCTCTCTACTATATTGATAACTATAAGATAATAGAGGAAAAGACTTCAGAAACTCGGTAACAGCTGACATTACTTTTAACAAGACAGCTGACCGCTCTGCTCTGCGTGGCTCAATTTGTGCTCACGCTGGCGAGAATCCTCATTAGTCCAAAAAACTTCTAAAACACTAGCAATGGTCATTCTTTCATATACATGCTGTGCAAAAAAAGTACTCTAAAAGTACTTAGCTGTAGTTTGTGCTGGAGCAATTACGAATGTCCGCGCCCAACAGCGAGCTCCTGTTTCGCTCTGCGCTTGTTAAGGAGCCGGACCATGCGTCTCTTCACAGCACCTTCCAAAAACCGACAGCTATCTTAACTTTTTTTCAGCACCAATTTTGTAGGTGCCATGTATAGAATTCAGTCCATTACGTACTAGTGTTTTCTCTATTCCTAGTGGGCTCACAATCTAAGTTTTTCTACTTGGAGTAATGAAGGGTTTAGGGGATCCTTTTTTCGAAGCTGCAGCAAAGGGGGGCCTACGCTGGCATTGACACATGTTTTTGACACGTGCTGAGGTCCCGTTTTACCGTAGCTGGTAAAAGGCAGGGTTTTAAAAAAAAAGAAATGTACATGAGGCAAGTGAAGCACTTGCTGCATACCCACTTCGGGTGGGAACACTTACAGCCATCCATTGAGGTGGCAGTAAGGGCTCACACACTAACCCGGTGGTAACCAGGCAGCGCGTGGCACTGCCCGATTACCGCCAGGTACACACCAGCACTACAAAAATAAAAACTTTTTGTAGTGACTGAAATGGCACGTGCTGGAGGTGGGAATTACTGTCAGACTGCTGAGGTAGCCTGGCAGTACTTCTCTTATAGTGAGGTCTTACCACCGCTTTGTAAAAGGGCCCCTAAGTGACTTACCCACAGTCACAAGGAGCTGCAGTGGGAATCAAACCCAATTCCCCTGGTTGTCAGCCCATTGGACTAAACATTAAGCTACTCCTCCTAGGGGCAAATTTAATAAATAGTGCTAAGCTTTGAAATCTATAACGGCAGTTCTGCGTGGAACTGCCATTATAGAATACTAGCTTAAGTTCACATGTTTTGCACCTAGCACTTAAGCCATGTCAACGCCTGGTGTAAGTGTAAGTTAGGCAATCAACCGCTAGTATTCTATAACCTGCATGCGTAGCTCATGGCCATGCCCCTGACCTGCCTATGCTCCTCCCACAAAACACAAAGGAGAGGGAATCCAAAAGCACAAAGGCATCTGCACTGGCATGTTTTTAAAAAAAATATTTTCAAGTATTCATTTATTCACACTATCACGCTGTCCCCCTGTACACATTAGATCATGTTGCACTATGTTAGGTGTGTAATGCACATTTGCACTAACATGTTTCTAACTGTGGCTTCAATTTTCTATTCATTATTCCTCAAGTTTACCTTGCTGTCACTTCAGTTTCCAGCACATTTGTCTTTTTTAAGACTAAGGTGTTTCCTGACTACGGATGATTAATATCCTTGGAAACAGATACCAATATTAGATATGAACCACATGTAGCTTTCATTTCATTTTCATATGTTCTTGTTGTTTCCTGCTGAACTTTGTGGTGACATTATAATTTTATATGTTTTGACCATGTTTTATATATATTGATCTTGTTAATTATAAATTTGCACAGTAATGTGGTTTAATTATTTTTGTAAGTTCTGCCTTTTTTATGAATGTCCATGCTATTTTTACCTTTTTATGTGTTTTTATTTTTTATTATATTAATGGTTGACATTTATATTTATGGTTCACATTCCAATGTTTAGTATTTATGCCTATTTGCCTAGACTCCTGACACAGGTGTTTCTTGCCAAAACACGGATCGTGTCAGTAGGGCCAGTTTTAGACATGATGGGGCCTAGGGCAAAAATTAAGAAGGGGGCCCCTGATCCCCTCTCCTCCCCCTCCCCCCAATCGCCCCACCTGTATTGCTACTATATGGTCTGGGCATTTCTTACCCTTTTCCCCACCACAATCCTTCTCCCTCCTTTCCCCTCATCTCACCTTCTCGATCTTCTTTAAAAATGTATCCTCCCCCATTATTATCCCACTGTCGCTGTACTCGGGGATCTTATCTTCCAGGCTACAGAAAGGCAAAATATATTTACCTCAGGATTCACTAACCTATGGTACTAAGATACCACAGGTTAGTAAATCCTGTAGTAAGTTTTCTTGAAGTACAATTGTATGCAGTCATGCTATTTCACATTAAATTATTAAGTTAGTCCAATAAAAAAGTAGCATCTTATTTTCTTTTCTATATTTTGATTTATTTCTATTTATTACCTTTAACAGTAAATTAGTAAATAGGGGTCTTCGGCCCTCAATTACTACAAAGCATTAATGAGTTCATAATCATAATTAGTTAATAGGCCACATTGAGAATAATAGGGCATGGGTTATTTAACATGCATTAAATTGCATTAGCAAATGGCAGTGTATATTAACATGCACGAATGTGTTAAAAGCAGATTAGTAAATAATATAATTGATTTGTTACCTCTGATTTTCTGTTACCATATTTATTTAGATTTTGTTTACACCTTTTTAGTAGTAATTCAAGGTGAGTTACATTCAGGTACACAGTGGGTATTTCCCTGTCCCTGAAGGGCTCACAGTCTGTTTGTACCTGAGGCAATGGAGAGTTAACTGGCTTGCCCAAAATCACAAGGAGCAGTACTGGGATTTGAACTAGCCACCTCTGGATTTCAAGATGGGTGCTCTAACCATTAGGCCACTCCTATGCTATGTTCCAGGTGCATAGTGTTAGCTCAGGGTATAATCATAATGATTTCTTTGAGCCTGACATTCAAAATGATTTAGGTGGACAGGAGAGGCTCCTGTTTCTTTAAATTACATTGAGCAGATTAGGAGGGGATATTCACAGGTACTTAGCCAAGCAGTGCCACTGAATATCTCTTGACAGAAACGGCACTCACTAAAGTCTGTAATGACCTGTTCCTTGCTAAATCCAAAGGTCACTACTCCATCCTCATCCTCCTTGACCTGTCCGCCGCTTTTGACACTGTCAATCATAATTTACTTCTTGCCACACTGTCCTCTTTTGGGTTCCAGGGCTCTGTTCTCTCCTGGTTCTCCTCTTATCTCTGCCACCGTACCATCAGAGTACATTGGCATGGATCTTCCTCCACCCCCATCCCGCTCTCTGTTGGAGTTCCTCAGGGATCGGTCCTTGGACCTCTTCTTTTTTCAATCTACACCTCTTCCCTGGGCTCGCTGATCTCATCTCATGGTTTCCAATATCATCTTTATGCTGATGACACCCAGCTTTATCTTTCCACACCAGACATCACTGTAGAAACCCAGGCCAAAGTATCGGCCTGCTTATCCGACATTGCTGCCTGGATGTCCAACCGCCACCTGAAACTGAACATGGCCAAGACCGAGCTCATTGTCTTTCCACCCAAACCCACTTCTCCTCTCCCTCCACTCTCTATTTCAGTTGATAACACCCTCATCCTCCCCGTCTCATCTGCCCGCAACCTCTGAGTCATCTTTGACTCCTCCCTCTCCTTCTCTGCCCATATCCAGCAGACAGCCAAGACCTGTCGCTTCTTTCTCTAAAACATCAGCAAAATTTGCCCTTTCCTCTCTGAGCACACCACCCGAACTCTCATCCACTCTCTCATTGACTACTGCAACCTACTCCTCATTGGCCTCCCACTTAACCATCTATCCCCCCTTCAATCCGTTCAGAACTCTGCTGCGCGTCTTACTCTTCCGCCTAGACCGATATGCTCATATCACCCCTCTCCTCAAGTCACTTCACTGGCTTCCGATCAGGTACCGCATACAGTTCAAGCTTCTCCTACTAACCTACAAATCCTTGCTCAAAGCCCACCTCTTCAATGTCGCTTTCGGCACCTAACCATTGTACCTCTATCCAGGAAATCTAGACTGCCTCCAATTTGATTGACTGCACTTTTTTGTCCTTTAGATTGTAAGCTCCTTTGAGCAGGGACTGTCCTTCTTTGTGAAATTTTACAGCGCTGTGTAACCCTAGTAGCGCTTTAGAAATGTTAAGTAGTAGTAGTAGTAATATCTCCTCTCACCAGCCGCTTTTAGAGAATTAGACAGAGATACTAAATGAGGAACATGTGAGATTGTGTCAAAAGGGATAGTTAGTCTAATAATCCTTCAACTATATATTCTTAATATCTCCTACATTTATAATTGATATGGATGTAAATTAGTAAAATCATAAAAAAAATAAAAAAAAAGGGATAGTCAGTGAAGGTTGGCCAGTCTTACTTTTGCCCAATTTGCTGTACAGTTATTGCACTGAATATCAACCATGTCTGCATAACTTCGGGGCACGTCTAAAAACCCTGATATTCAGTGCTGGTGTCCAGATATGGTCTTGCACTGAATATTGGGTCTATTTTGACTAGTGGCAATGAGAATTAAAAAAGAAAAAAAAACCCTACACACTGACTACAGCTGGCTGAATACTGACCCATTTGTACATCTGTTGTAAGGAGTAGAGGTTTTCATCATCTGGTTCTAGTCTTCTTGTAAGCAGTGGCGTAGCCAGAAGTCAATTTTTGGGTGGGCCAACAGGTTGGATGGGTGGGCACTAGACATGGTGTGCTGGTAAATGTTTAACAACAGGCTCTCTCCCCGGTCCACCTCTTCGCCCCCCCCCCCCCCCCCCCCCCATCCACCTGTGCACCTCCCCTCAAAATTGCAGAGCTGGCTAAAGCCGTGGAGAGATCCTGGGGGGTGGGGGAGGCAATGCATTACTCTCTCCAGGAAATAAAACATTAAATGATCCCAGGTTCCAATCTAATTCATGTTTAATGTGGGATAAAATGCCATAAATAAGTAAATAAATATAAACTTTTAATGTTGAGCACCTGATTCTCAGTGGACATATTCCAAACACTATAATGAAAATAAAATGATCTTTTCTACCTTTGTTGTCTGGTGCCTTTGTTTTTCTGATCATACTGGCCCAGTATCTGATTCTGCTGCTACTGTCCTCTTTACTCCGTTTCCAGGGCTTCCTTTCCATTTATTTCTTTACTTTCCGCCTTTCTTCTTCATTTCTTGCTCTGGGTCCTCCGTAGACTTGACTGTCCAGTGGATCCAGCTTCTGCCTATTTTCTTCATCCATGTGCAATTTTCTCCTCTCTTCCTTTTCCCTCATCTCATCTCCTTCCTCACTCTTCCCTCCCCTCCATCCATGTCCAGCATTTCTTCTCTCTCCCTTCCCTCTCCTCCATCCATATCCAGCAGCCTCCTCTCTCCTGCCCTTCCCTCCATTCATCCATGTCCAGCAACCCTCCTCTGCCCCCTGCCCTCCCCTCCATCCACCCATGTCCAGCAACTTCCTCTCTCTACCTCCCCCCATCCCCATGTCCAGCACTACCTCTCCCCTCATCATCCAGCAATTCTGTTCTTGCCCCTGTCCCCTCCATCCATCCATTCCCAGCAATTCTCCTCTCTCCCCTGCCCCCACCTCCATCCATCCATCCATCCATCCCCAGAAATTCTCCTCTCTCCCCTGCCCCCCACCTCCATCCATCCATCCATCCCCAGAAATTTTCCTCTCTCCTCTGCCCCCCACCTCCATCCATCCATCCATCCCCAGAAATTCTCCTCTCTCCCCTGCCCCCACCTCCATCCATCCATCCATCATCCCCAGCAATTCTCCTCTCTCCCCTGCCCCCCACCTCCATCCAACCATCCATCATCCCCAGCAATTCTCCTCTCTCCCCTGACCCCCACCTCCATCCATCCATCCATCATCCCCAGCAATTCTCCTCTCTCCCCTGCCCCCCCACCTCCATCCATCCATCCCCAGCAATTCTCCTCTCTCCCCTGACCCCCACCTCCATCCATCCATCCCGTGACTCTCCTCTCTCCCCTCCCGCTCCCATCCATGTGTCCAGCGATTCTCCCTCACCCCCATGCATCCTTTCCTCCCATTCCACCTGCCTGCCCTCTCTCTGACGGCAGCGCTTCCCAGACGCTGCCTACCGCCGCCACGATCTACCTCCTCCCTCTGTCTCACTCTCAACAGCAGCGGTAGCGATTCAAGCACGCTACCTCCTGCTTCTAAC
Organism: Microcaecilia unicolor; assembly: GCF_901765095.1. Classification (NCBI taxonomy): domain Eukaryota; kingdom Metazoa; phylum Chordata; class Amphibia; order Gymnophiona; family Siphonopidae; genus Microcaecilia; species Microcaecilia unicolor. The sequence continues at coordinate 121,446,648 of NC_044034.1, read as the reverse complement.
CCGGAAGCGTCTCCTCTGCAGAGGAGACGCTTCCGGGTTAGAAGCAGGAGGCAGCGTGTTTGAATCGCAACGCTACTGCTGCTGTTGAGAGTGAGACAGAGGGAGGAGGTAGATCGTGGCGGCGGTAGGCAGCGTCTGGGAAGCGCTGTCGTCAGAGAGAAGGAAGCAGATGCAGGATCAGCGCTGCCTGCTCCCTCCGCTCCGCTGCTGGGTGGGCCTGAACCCAAACTGGGTGGACCTAGGCCCATCCAGGCCCACCCGTGGCTACGCCCCTGCTTGTAAGTGCTTGTCAATTTGCAGGGCTGTAGAGTCGGATTTAAGATGTTAGCACTCGTAGGCGGGGCCAGAGAATGGTGGGGAGAAGAGGGTTTCTGTCCCAGGAATCATACAGGATGGTCCTAAAGCAAGTGGAATCAGGCTTCTGTTTAACCCAGGTGTTTGCTGTCTTCTAAATTTGGTGCATTAGGCAGTTGGCTTATTCTTAAATTCCAGCCTGCTGCAGGTCAAAGAGTAATTTACTCTGGTCCCTAATCCACCTTCCTTGCTTACTGCAGGGAACAAGAGAGGAAATGAACAACAGAGCAGAAAGAATTCAGGGGTCCTTTTAATAAGCTGCAGCAAAAGGGACCCTGCGCTAGTGGCTGTTTTTATTGTGTGCCGAGACCAATTTTTTACGCATTGGGTAAAAAGGCCGAAAAAAAGAAATGGCCGTACTGTAAGATTGCACTTCCCACGTGGCCATGTGGAGGGGAGTACTTACTGCCACCCATTGGGGAAGCGGTAAGGGCACCTGCGCTAACCTGATGATAAACGGCAAGCGCACAGCGCTTCCCGATTACCACCAAATATTTCTGCTAGCGACGGAAATGCTGCGTACTGGGGTTGGAACTGCCACCAGAGCCCACGTTGGGCCGGTGGTAGTTTCGGAGTGCCGCGCAGTAAACCTGCAGTGAGCATAGCGCTGCTTAGTAAAAGACCCCTCAATATCTGAATATTTCTTTTTCTAATTTGTGTTCGCTATTTTTAAGGGTTTGTATTCTGTGTATAACTGAGTTAAGGCATTCTGCTAGCATGTAGGTTCTGTGTAGGAAACTGTGGTAGTCCTGCTTTTTCTGTTTTCCTAATAGGAAATGACAGATTTACACCATAATTCTATGTATGGCATTCAAAATTGCAGTGCAGATATGGGCACACATCTAATTTGTGTGTGCAGTTTAATTGATAAACCAGGCAATTAGCGCTGATAATTGGGCAGTAATAAGCAATTATTTTTTACAGACATGGTAAAAACTGACCCAGCATGCGCCTACACTACTGTGGCTTAGTGAAAGGACCCTTAATTTCTAGGAACGCCCCTAACCCTCCCATGCCCCTCTTATGACCACATCCCCTTTTGAGATGCATGCTATAAAATTTAGATGTGCATTTTATAGCATAGAGTGTAGGGCAGATCCATGCATAAACCCAAGTGAGTGCCAATTAACACTAATTATTGATAGCTCATTAACTAATTAGTTTGCATGTGGTTCTAGGATCCGTGCCCTGGGGGTTATTGTTAATTAGTTAATGATCCATTAACAATCTATAATGTTAATTGGCAATCATTTGGGATTATGCATTGAAATATATATATCTTTAGATTACATGGTTGCTGTCTGCTGGCAGAGATTCAGAGCACTAGATTCATGAATACTAAAGCCAGTTCTGCTGTCACCAAAACTCTGTTCTAGGCAATTTCTAGTTAGTCCACTGGGAAAACTGGCTCTGTTTAATTCCCTTTAGTACACGAGAGTGTTTTGCAGCAGAGAATACTTGTGTTAAAATCATCCATTAACACATGTTAACAGACACTTTTATGGCAGTTTAGTGCATTGAGCTCTTATTTATTTTCAGTGTTTCCATGACAGCCTTAACTGCATACCTTAGAGAAAAATAGCATAATACAAATAGCAGTCCATAACAGTCACAAATAAAATAATCGAAAGATGGTGAAGCAAAATATATGTTCAATCAACCTTAAGGGGTCCTTTTACTAAGCTGCAGTAAGCACTACTGCACGCTTACCACAGCTTAAAATGGCTTACCACAGGACAACCTCAGGTGTCCTGAAGTAATTATGTGATAACCACAAATTATCCAAAGAGGAGTGAAGTGAATCAACATATTAACCAAAAACCACACCACTAAAACCGTGTTCAGTATTTTATAGACCAAAAACAATTAGTTGCATTTTTAAATCTTTACTTTCAGGAAGGAAAAAGCCTCAGAAATATGAGGTACCAGTTATTTGACCTGTTCACATCGATCATTGGCTCAAAACACCTTCCACATTTTTATATTCCAAAAGATTATATATTTAATGTTAAATATAATATCTTGTTACTTAGCTTTATTATTTATAATTTTTTTTTTCAGTACTTGATACACCACAAGTGATCTCTGAGGCGACTATGTGGTTTACAATTTCTATTACAGGTACTTTGCACTGTCCCTAATGAGCTCATAATCTAAGTTATATACTGTACCTAGCAGATCTATAGGTCTCCTTGACTTTGGCCACCGTTTCTCGGTGCCAAACTGCTGCATCGGGGTAAGAGACCTTCTTCAAATAGCTGCAGAATAAAACAATTTTCATTATATTTGTTGAAACATTCATCAATAATATGTTTATCAAAAATGTAGTTAGGATCCTGTATACTGGTCCATAGTTCAAACACTGCATACTGAGCACTTTTCAAAATGGCAGCTCGGCATTCTCAAATTGCTATTTAAATTCAATTCCAACCAATGAGGATTCAAACAGCTCTCTATAGGGTGTTTCTCCTACCATTCTTCATAGATATTTATCTCATTGATTAACAATTTCATAAGAGTCTTTATCTCATTAATTGACAATTAAAAAAAAAAGACCACACTAAAAATACTTTTTATTACAAGGGTGGTGTGTCTGGGGGTATAGAGTGGGTGTTTCTATGCTAATTAATTAGCACAACTACCTCACACTTACCCCCTGTTTACTAAGCCACGCTAGCAGCTGCCATGTGCTAATGCCGACACAGCTCACAGGTTACTGATTAGCACAGGATTAGCACACATATGCTTTTACCACCTACAAAATAGATGTTGGTAAATGCTTATGCACTAACTTTTTAAAATAGCTACACACTAATTTATTTATTTATTTATTTATTTGTAGCATTTGTATCCCACATTTTCCCACAAATTTGAAGGCTCAATGTGGCAACATTACTGTATAACCATTAATTTAAAAATGAAAAACCAGCTATTTTACTGCTGCGGTATAAAGTGGCCTTAGTTCATGGGAAAAAACAGCATAAGGGTGCAATAAGGCCACTTTATACCACAGCTTAGCAAAAGCCACCCCTAAGTATTAGGGTAAGCCATTTTGAAAAGATAGATCTTCAGAGCTGCTATAGAACTGGAGTATTTTGGATAGTAATAGAGTTGCTTTGCAGATGGTACCATGAGGTGTCCAACAAACCTTGAAGAAAGATCTAGAATTTGGCAGCTAAGATATATGATGTAAAATTTTAGGGTCTGTGCTAGGACCACTGCTTTTTAATATATTTATAAATGATTTAGAGATGGGAGTAACTAGCGAGGTAATTAAATTTGCTGATGACACAAAGTTATTCAAAGTCGTTAACTCGCGACAGAATTGTGAAAAATTACAGAAGGACCTTACGAGACTGGGAGACTGGGCGGCTAAATGGCAGATGATGTTTAATGTGACCAAGTGCAAGGTGATGCATGTGGGAAAAAAGAACCCAAATTATAGCTATGTCATGCAAGGTTCCACGTTAGGAGTTACGGACCAAGAAAGGGATCTGGGTGTCGTCGTCGATAATACACTGAAACCTTCTGCTCAGCGTGCTGCTGCAGCTCGAAAAGAGAATATAATTTTGGGTATTATTAGGAAAGGTATGGAAAACAGGTGTGAGGATGTTATAATGCCATTATATCGCTCCATGGTGCGACCGCACCTTGAGTATTGTGTTCAATTCTGGTCGCCACATCTCAAGAAAGATATAGTGGAATTGGAAAAGGTGCAGCGAAGGGCGACTAAAATGATAGCGGGGATGGGACGACTTCCATATGAAGAAAGACTAAGGAGGCTAGGGCTTTTCAGCTTGGAGAAGAGACGACTGAGGGGAGACATGATAGAGGTATATAAAATAATGAGTGGAGTGGAACAGGTGGATGTGAAGCGTCTGTTCACACTTTCCAAAAATACTAGGACTAGGGGGCATGCGATGAAACTACAGTGTAGTAAATTTGAAACAAATCTGAGAAAGTTTTTCTTCACCCAACGCGTAATTGGACTCTGGAATTTGTTGCCGGAGAATGTGGTGGAGGCGGTTAGCTTGGCAGAGTTTGAAAGGGGGTTAGACGGTTTCCTAAAGGACAAGTCCATAAACCGCTACTAAATGGACTTGGGAAAAATCCACAATTCCGGGAATAACATGTATAGAATGTTTGTACATTTGGGAAGCCTGCCAGGTGCCCTTGGCCTGGATTGGCCGCTGTCGTGGACAGAATGCTGGGCTCGATAGACCCTTAGTCTTTTCCCAGTGTGGCATTACTTATGTACTTATGTACTTATTTGGGCTGCAAATGAAAAAAAAAAAGGAATGTACGGTATACTGGGAGAAATATTTCTGTGTATAAAAGAAGAACACAAGTAGGGATGATCATATCTGATGATCTTATAGTGGCCAAACAGGTAGCAAAGTTGATGAGAAAACCCAGAAGGATGCTTGGGTACATAGGGAGAGGGAAAAAAGATGTGATAGTACCTCTGTATAAGTCTCTGGTTTGACCTAATTTGGAGTACTGTGTGCAATTCAAGAGACCACCATTTCAAATAGATATAAACAGAAGTGCAGTTACTAAAACAGTTGATGGTCTTCATCATAAAGCATTTGGGGACAGACTTAAGATCTCAATATGTATTCTTTGGAAGAAAAGCGAGAGAGGGGAGATGAGAAAGAGAGGTCTAAATACCTCTGTGGTATAAATGCAAGGAGACAAGCCTTTTTCAAGTGAAAGAAAACTCTGGAACCAGTTGAAAGGTTATAGACTCTGGAGTAATCTAAGCTAATATTTTTTTTACAGAAAGGGTGGTGAATGTGTGGAACAGCATTCTAGTGGAGGTGCTAGAGACAAGAACTGTAGTTTAAGAAAGCACAGAAAAAGCACAGAGTATCTTTGAGGGAGAGAAAAGGATTGTGAAGTTTAGTAGTTGGTATAAATGGGTAGACTGGATAGGCCATATGGTCTTTAACCAATGTTCTTTTCTCTGTTTGACATAGTAGATGAATAAAGATATGGACTGATATTTTTTGTTTGTTTCTTCCAAGTCCCGTACTTAATTCAACTAGCAGATCCATATTCCGTGATGCCTTACCATCAATCTTTGTAATAATCCAAACTGCCACCAAATCTAGTGAGGCTGTGGCTACCCCATGCTCTGATTTGAGTTATAATGTCTTCTCCATGCAGGAAACCCCTACCTTCTTGAAAGCTCTACATAACTGTAGCATCCTTGTTTGCCTACTGGCTTGTATCTGCCATTTTCGTATTATGGAGCAAACGTTTAAGTGTCACCTCTCATGGCCTTTGCTATTCACCACCTGTCATTACCTCAGAGCTTTCTGTACCTATGTAGTTTGCTCCAGACTATAGTCAAGAGAAGAGCAAAAGCACAAAAAGAGACTTGTCTCAAACGTCTAGAAGGAACAAGAGCACAGTTATCATCTGAAATGCTCATTTGAACTCACAAGAGTTTGAAACATGCAATTATGCCTAAGCCTCGTTAAAACTTAGAAGATAAAATATGCAATTATTTTTTAACCCAAATAAAAATAGAATAGTTATGTAACTTCAGAAGTACATGATGCATCTGCAGTCTAGGAAGATGATTTTCACCACAGGTGAAAACATAATATATATTATTTAATTATTTTGACATTTTTCACTTACTTAAATGTTATGCATTTACTTTCCAATTTTTTTTCTGTTGTTTTTCAGAGGTATTCAAGTCATACACTTCACATTCTTAACGTCCACAGCAAGCGTCCTCTTTCTGCAGCTAGCATTTATCCAATATAAAACATTTTATTTGACTTCCCACTGTGCAGTATTTATGGCATATAAAAGTGTCCCAAGGAACAGCAGGAAACTGTGGGTAGCTTAAGGGGATCCTGGCTCTCAATTAGATGACAGAAGGTAGGACTGCTTTTTATAATCTTTTGTTTTCACACTCAGTACCTCACTATTAATATGCCTGTAATATTCAACTGTGTCTTTTTTTATTCTAAAGAGGTGACCCCCATCAACTCAGCTATCCTTTCTAAAACAGCATTCAGTATGTAATAAGTACAAACAGGATTCCGGGACTACTAGTCTCAAATATCAGTTCATTTTATCATCATTTGTGTTCAAATCTTATTATTTAATAGATACAAATCAACAAAATGAAACAAAAATTTCTACCAGTCATCAAATGCCCATGTATCAGTAATCAAATTATCCAAGAGATGACACTTCAAGATATTAGAATATCATCCAAGGATTCCCATATCTTCCTACTTCTCACAAGCCTATTTGATTGTTTTGCAGAAGCCAATTCGTATTTACAGACACTACAAACCAAGTTCCACCTCAATCTTAAATCTAGTCGTATGCCCTCGAATTCTATATTTTGTGCCTAGGATTCTGCCCCCAAATCCAAGCGTATTGTATAACAGCGTGCATAACTTAATGGACTTAACTAGCCAATCAGCATTTTTAACAGCACTAATTGGCAATAATTAGAATTTATGCGCATAACTTGCAAAGTATATTCTGTAACACAGAGCATCTAAATTCTAATGCAAGGAGCCAAAAAAGGGCATGGTTATGGGCAGGGAAATGTGCATTCCAAAATTTACACACAATGTTATAGAACATACCCCTTTGCTCCTTAATCTACACATGGTATTTACCACATGCAAAATGTGGCCTAAATTTGGTTGCATGGAGAAGCGCTCAATGTATTCTATATACCGCAAGGAAATTTAAGCCTATTCAGCATTGCTGAGGGAACAGTGACTTTAGGTGCAATTGTCTGTATGTACTTCGTTTGTACATATTTCATAAAATATAGATTTACCTTTTGAATTGGCCCCTTCTGTACCAAAACTCCATCTCTAGCAGTGCATGTCCTTGTCGGTACATGCACTTGAACATGAACTTATACCCATGCAATTTCCCATGTGTAAAACAGGCCTTATACATTGAAAATACCTTATAAAATTATCCTAAAAAGGGAAAACCCTTTAGTATATCTCAGCCAAAACGGGAACTATGTGTAATTTTTTATAAACCACTAGTTAAGTGACATTAATCTCTTGCGTCTAGAAACTGGTCTTTTTTTTTTTTTTTTTTTAAACAGGAGTTCAAAATCAAACTCATTCTGTGTTCATGAGTGGAGACAACACATTATTCCAGCTTCAAAATAAAGTACTAAACATATCAGTTATCCAACAATGATTAAATTAGGCATGTGTTGCATTTAGCAGTTAACATGCACTTTCTACTGTTTAAATATTGATAAGACGTTCAGTCTTTACCAGATGTGAAACAGTATTGGTAATTTAACACTTTGAATCACTTTCTTACTCTGTCTAGTTTGCTCTACTATGCTGTTCTAATAAATATTGGACTTGGTGTGCATGCTATTTCTTTTCTGTTGATACTATGCTATTTTATCATCTGATGGATGAACTGATTGGTCATCTATTTCTACTGTGACTACTCTGTTTCAGGAGTAGTTAGGCCCTGGGGAAAAAAAGGGTGTTTGCTTGTAGTTGTGGCTAAATCAGGAGCCCAACTCTAACCCTAAGCAGGGCAGTACAAATCATTAACTCCGTCCACAAGTAGAGGAAAACAAACCTAAATTTCAGGATTTTTCTTTAAAGGACCAGTCACACATAAAGACAGCAAAAGGTTTTATTTAGAAATTTAATTGTATTTGTGCACAACACATTTCAGTTCTTACTGTGAGACCCTGGGTGGGGTTATGGGGCAGCCCTGTGAATAACTCAGCTAGGGAAGAGATATAAATGTGAAAAGAAATGTTTTATTCACCTGAGTCCTGGGACCTGTTGCTTCACAGGCCAGAAACATCAGATGTAACTGTTTCTCTTATTTAGTAACAGTCTTGACTAGGCCTCTGGCTAGTAGGCCAGGCCAAGCAGTCTATGATTGGTGAGGCTGTCCCACCCCAAATACAACCTGCTAGCAGTGGCATACCAAGGGGGGGGGGGCGGTGGGGCGGTCCGCCCTGGGTGCATGCCGCTGGGGGGGTGCCACGCGCCGGTCAGCTTTGTTCGTTTCCATGCTCCCTCTGCCCTGGAACAGGAAGTAACCTGTTCCGGGGCAGAGGGAGCATGGAAACGAACGAAGCTGACTGGCGCGCGGCACCCCCCAAGTGGCGTGCACCGGGGGGGTTCTTTCGCCGGGGGGGGGGGGGGGGGTTGCGCTGCACCCGGGGGGCGGGGCGCATCGGTGATCCGCCCCGGGTCTCAGCCCCCCTAGGAACGCCACTGCCTGTTAGTTCTCAGGTCTGCTGAGAACTTGGGCCTGGCTCCAGTCAGACCCCAGTACAGCTTGTAAGCCTCAATCAAGAAGCAAAGTTGGCTTACCTCAGCCAAGTGTTCTTGATATAAATATCTGACAAAACTTTTGCACATTCAAGTTAAATTTTGATTATTTAAGTTGGACACTTTTGGGGTTTTACTGTTTCAACATTATATCATATGGAAGGCTTTTGCAATGATGAAGAGCAAATCTTTCAGATTGATATAGCTCTATAAGTCATTTAGACTTGGAGCTCTTTGAGGCTTTTCTTTTTGTTTTTTTTTTTTTTATCTTTAACAGCTGATTTGATTGTTTTGAGATATAATCTCTTTGGTTGTGTTTGACCTGTTTTATCTGAAGTATGAAATCTTGGAGTAATTCTGAAAACTGACTTGTCTATGAAGTCTCATATTAAAAATATCCCCAGAAGTTGTGACTATTATGTAGGTTGAGACCTTTCTGGTTACCCGATAAGAATGTCTGCTGCATTTGATTTTGTGATTCAATATATCTAAGCCTTCCAAGGACAAGAATGTTAGAGCTTGTTAAATTGCTGCTGACAGGATATTGCATAAAAGCTGCCTGTTGTGTGGTGAGATAGATTTAAAATTTCTGTATTAGTCTTCAGGCCATGAGGTGATATTGATTGGGACTGCTTACTGAATATAATCCAGCTCATAGTCTTCAATCACACAAGAAGGGGTATTTGTGCATTCCTGTGCTCAAACTGTTTTACTTGCCTGAAATCCATGCCCATGCCTTCTCCATAGAGGGTCCAGAATAATTTACTAGTATAAGTCCAGGAGAAAAAGGGTAAAAATCTATTTTCACATAACCCTATGGTTTGGATCTACTGTTAGGCATTCTTCTTTTTAGACTATGATACTATGATTTGTATGTTTCCTTGACCCTATTCTTTAGCGGTTTGTGTAATTTATTGTTTCAGATATTTTATTATGATCTGCAGAGGATAAGATTCAGAATGCCAATGGAAATTAAAAGGGAAAGATTATTATGGATGGCCTACCTAAGAAAGTTGTATTTTATCTGTTACTAGTAAAAAAAGCCCCGTTTCTGATGCAAATGAAACGGGGGGCTAGCAAGGTTTTCTTCAGAGTGTGCATATGGGAGTGTGTCCCTGCCCTCTCTCCCTTCCCTGTGCTGTCTGTCCCCTCCCAGTCAAGTCCTTCAGTGTTAAGTTTGCTGCTGTGCTGTGTTTGTGTTACAGAGAGAGTCAGGGCGTCTGCCCTCTCTCCCCTCCCCCCTTCACTGTTACAGAGAGAGCTGTGCTGTGTTTTCCTTCACTATTTGTGTTACAGAGAGAGTGAGGGCGGGGCAGACACTCATGGGGAAACCGGATATCTCTGCCACTTCACACTTCCGGCTGGAGGCTTCATTTAGAACGTTGGTGGTGCCTTTTATATATAGAGATGCTTCAGAAAAGCAAAAACACTTGTGTTCAAAACAAAATGTGCTAGCAAGCAACCCTCTACTGATGAGATGTGCTTTGATGACACCTTAGCATCATCATCTTCTGAGGAGTTATTAGTTTCTTGGTTCAGGCTGCTGGTGTAGAAGTACTTTATCACCAGTGTGCACTGAACGGTACACTGCTTCTCTCTATTTATCCACAGTTTCTTTGCCTTTGGCCTTTTTAGTTGAATCAATGAATGTCCGTGCATATCATCTAGCTGGTAAGAAATGGTAGTCACCTGAAGCAATTTATTTCTAACCTGCAGCTAATTTATTTCTAAAAGCAGCCAAGTTGGAGTTTTGCCAGAAACACAGTGTGACCTGCTCTTATAAGCCATGAGAAACATATGTCAATATTTTCCTTCTGTGCCTTGGAGACTGCGGGTTTTTTTCCTTCAGTACTTCATCATTGACGTGGTCAATAAAAGCTGACATATCTGTGACAGATGGCATTTTATTTCCTTTGAAATAACCGTAGAAGTTTTTAAGGGTAATCTGAGTTTCATTATCTGTAACAATGGTTTAAAAAAAAACCATGTGTGGTGAAAGTCCTTTACACAATCATGACCCTGACACATGAGGTAATGTTGTTTATAATACCTACATCTATCCAGCAGGAACAGTAATGAACCATGACTAGATGTCCTCTAAGGAAAATGAGCCATGTAAATCTATGCCTAATATTTGCCATGGTTCCCCAAGCAGTTCATCTCTGATTTCTGGTGGCTGTTCCACAAGCTCACAGACTTGAATGAGGCTGCTTCAAGTGTATGATAGGGCTGTGCATTTGATAGCATGAATTCAGTTTGTTAGTATACCCTAGGTAAAGTGATATTCTGATATGTCATCATTTGCTCATTTCTGAATTTCTGATCTGAAGAAGAAGGGTTACTTTCGAAAGCTCATCAAAAAATGTATTAAGTTAATCCAATAAAAAAGGTAGCATTTTCTTTTCTTTGTCTTGCCTTAGTGTACCTTAAAAATATGTCAATTTTCAGCTGCCACGATCAGCAGGTTTTTTTTTTAAATGTCAGCTGCAGCAATCAAAAAAATCCAGATAGTGGCTGGCACTGAATATCTGTTTAGGCAGTCGGCACCATAACTCATCCAGCTAGTGGCAGTGTTCAGTCTGCCATCTGAATAACGTACCTGAATAATTCTGGACAGCCCTAAGTTATCCAAATAGCAGACTGGATCTTGCCACTTTCTGGATAAGTTCCGGGAAGGCCCTAGCTCCACCCACACTCCATCCCAGCACTCTCTGTGCAGTATAGAAGCAGTCTGTGAGAATGTCCCAGTCAACAGCACTTATCCAAATAGCATGTTGGGGTGGATCTGGGGTCTGGTTTTGATTTACACATGTAATTATAAAATAATGGTGCTCTAAGTGAATTTAGGTGCGGACAATTGCACCACATTTTTGATGGTGCAAATGGCACCTAAATTTACATGCAACCTCTCCACTTAAGCAATTATTCTATAAAGCATGGCAAATTTTAGGCAGAGCTTATAGAATACTGCTTAAGCTGTTTTATTCAGCACCAATTTTTAGGCACCATTTATAGAATCTAGCCATATATATATATATATATATATATATATATATATATATATATATATATATAAATGATAAGTACATGGCTTTATTTATTATTTTATTTATTTAGATTTTTGCTAACACCTTTTTCAGTAGTTGCTCAAGGTGAGTTACATTCAGGTACGCTGGTTATTTCTCTGTCCCAGGAGGGCTCACAATCTAAGTTTGTACCTAAGGCAATGGAGAGTTAAGTGACTTGCCCAAGACCACAAGGAGCAGCAGTGGAATTTGAACCAGCCACCTCTGGGTTGCAAGACCAGTGCTCTAACCACTAGACCACTCCTCCATAAGTTGTCTTGCCCATCTCCTCACCAACTGAGGGGCCGGCCCGCCCCCAGGACCCGACAGGTCAATACCTGGCCTCCCGACTCAGCTTGGCAAAGGCCTCCCTCCAAGATGCCCTACAGCCATGAGCTGGGAGGCAGTGATAAAGAGGACTGCAGGCCTGTGTTTCCCTCCTCCTCCCAACCTTATCAAAACTAGGTAGCAGCTTCCATAGACCTGACAACTTTGTGACGTGCTGTGATGGACAACCTTACTTCAACTGGTATCACAGGCTGGGGCATCTATATGTTGGCTACTAGAGGCACAGCATCATGGTTTGGGGTGTGGGCTGGAATCATGGAGGGGAGGGGAGCAGACACCATGTCCACTTCCTGTGTCGAGAGCCTGATTCTGTTTTACCCTGATCTTAAATCTCCTTTCTATGCAGAGATACCTCAATTAAGATTTGAATTAGCCCTTTCACTTAAACTTTGCAGTGACAACTTGTTTGAGATATGTTATGCTTTATCTTTCACTTAAGATTTATCAAAGTCTTGGAAGGGCATATAAATATTTGGGACAATATTCAAAGAGATTTACTTGTTTAGAGGCTGCATTTATCTGAATTTTCAGTGACACTTGTAACCCGGCCCCTCTCCTGAGTCAATTCACAAACCTCAATAAGGTTCTAAAATCCCTTCCTTTTATAGTCAGAGCCGAGTACCGTTAATACCTGACTCCGGAGAAAGGGAAGGATACAAAAAAAAACTCAATAAAAATTTAATATATGAATTTTTATTTAAGACAATAAATAATCCTTCCAATTAGTCCCCTATGCATACCCCAAACATCCTTTTCTGGAATATTAAATTATAAAACATTACAGTGAAATGCAAACTTTCTTCACAGGACCGCAGGTAAGTATTCTTTTATTTATTTATTTGGGTCACCCACTTAGCTCAGTCCTTGGCTTCCAGTCGAAATTCTCTTTCTTGCGTGGGGGCCCAGTGTCTCTGCAGCTGTACAGATGCTTCACCTCTTCACTCCTCTCCTCTCTCCCAACAGAGAGTACGATAAGAAGATGTGCTGACCTCAGATGGAACCAGGAATCCGCACCTACTATCCTAATCTTTAAAAATCAATAAAAGAAACCCTAAACCCTATCTATACAGAATATTATATAACCTTTTTCTTAGAACGTTTAAGTCACTTCCCTAACTAGCATTCCCATTAAAATAAACATATAATTATTTAACCCTATTCTAAACCCTCCCACAAAGAATATTCCTCAGCAATTTAAAGTGTCTCAGTAGAATAATATATTCACCGCCAAACCTACTGAGACTACTACACACTTCAGAAAACTTTAAGTTCTTATTTCAGAACTTCACAGCTGTTCTGTATCCACCAAAAACTTTTAAACAATATAATTACTTTTTCTCTCTTTAAAGTAATTTAATTTAAGATATGCAGGGTTTTTTTCCCTCATATATCTCTCACAAAGCCCTTTTTTAAAATCACGGTAATAAAAGTGCACTAGTGCTGTCACCTTAGACACGTGCACCTAGTGGGACAGATTATTAAATGACCAAACCCTCTCAGGTTATCAAACCTGTGCTGTTTGTCTGAATTATTAACTTATTTTGAAGTTAATGCTTTCACTTAAACACTCAGCTTCAGTCACCACTCCAAAGGCACAAAACCACGCGGGGCTTTTAAAACTTAATCATTAATTAATTCAAACACACTCTTATCACATAAACAGCTCTCAAAATCCATTTAATCAGCTTCTAAACGTTTTTTTTTTGTACCCCAGCTGACCAGAGACCGTCACTACAGGTCTTGTCAGCTTTACAACTTACCTCCCAACTGCCTAACAGTAACATTTGGAACTCTGTCTATGTCATACACAGCACAAGCCTCTGCACTGCTCACTGTCTCCACACCAGATCCAGGAGCCAGGTAATCTTTTAAACTTTAACCCATAGGGTTACAACACTATAGAGATAATACTACTGAAAATTCTTTCTAAATGCTCTAATACTATCCGAATAGTGCACAGGAGGAGCAAGATTGAAACAAGGGCTTTCTTAGCTATATATATATATATATATATATATATATATATATATATATATATATATATATATATATATATATATATATATTTACAGAGAAGCACCAGTTTACATGTGTGATTTGATTGATTTACCTCCCAGAAATTCATCGGTGTCATCTTGTTCTTATCTTATTCTGCACTATCCTTCCTGCAGGAATCTAAAGTACAAGTCAATCTATGCTTCTTCCTTTTTGTTCATATATATATATATCAATTCTGTAAATGGTGCCCAAATTTTGGTTCTAAAAAAATGCATACTAAGAACTATTCTATAAATGGCACTCAAAGTTGAGCAAACCAAATACAGCGAAGGTGACAACGCCCCCCCCCCCCCCCCCCCCACACACACACAGAACTCCACACAATGTCCAATATTGTGAAGCTGTATTCAAAACATCCAGGACTTAACATGAGTCAGGTTTCGGCCTAAACCCATCCAAAGTGTCTTCTGATGGGTATATGAACTTGTTAGCTATCTTGGTACTAATGAATATGAAATTATATACCTAGAAAAAAGACGATTACTAGACCAAACTCATGAATATACAGTAGTTGTACTGTGCAGCTGTGAGTGCCCGCCACTGGCCCCGCACAGTACTACTAATGTATAGCTTAGTCACCTGACCTACACCCACCAATCAGGGTACATACAGAAACAAGAGGTTTTTTTTTAAACCAGCTCCGCATGGTACCTTGTTTTAAAATGCTATTCTCCATTTTGGTTTTAATTTTTTCCAGAGAATAATGGGGGGAAATGACATTTTCAAACATTCTACAGTATATTCAAAGTCAAATAACTTCAAAATTACTGTGCTGCACATGTTTACCTACATGCCCACAATGTTAGATTTTAAAAAACACAATTTTAGAGGATGTCCTACAATTTTTCAATTTAAATCCACCAAATTCTCCAAAACCTCTTTAGAAAATTAATAGAAATTTCCTTTAATGTACTACGTTGAGGAATTTCCAAACATTTCTATCCAGAACCCTAAAACCAACTAAAATGTCCCACCCTGGTTTTCCCTACTTTAAACAATTTTTTTTTTTTTTACTAAAAACACCCCACCAGTTTACCACAAGAGTTTCTCAGGAACCATAATCACAATCCAAATTTAAAATGAATTAACCCCTTAAATACCAGAGCACTTGTTCCCAAAATCACAAATTTAAAAGTTCTTTTTCGGGCCACCAGCATAGGCGCCCGGTATAAGAGGCTTGGACAGGCTAAGCCTCCCCTGCTGTGCTCTGAGAGGTTTAAATTGTTGATTTATCTCCATCCTCACAGCAGGAGGTGCAGTGAAAGCCTTGTGTAACCAATTGTAGAAATTGGTTTATGGTTTGTTTACCTTACTGCTGGGAGAGCAGGGGGAGGGGGGGGGGGGTGGTTGGCTGGGTTGCCAGGGAGATATTTAACGAGGATGACTTCCTGTCCTGCACTGAGAACAGATAGCAGCAGAATCGGACAACCAGACCACAAAGGTAGAAAAGATCATTTTATTTTCATTATAGTGTTTGGAATATGTCCACTTTGAGAATCAGGTGCTCAGTATTAAAAGTTTATATTTATTTACTTATTTATGGCATTTTATCCCACATTAAACATGAATTAGGGTGTTTTGTGGCTCTACATGAGAATTGTGATGATATGATCCCTTGTTTCATATTGTTGCCGGTCTGCATTTTCCGTATGGGTGGTATATTGGTGTATTAGGTTCTGCCCAGTGTAATATTTATGGTACAGTAAGGTTCTGAGTGTGTTTTTGCACAAAGTTGTGAATAGTGTTTTGCAGTTGAGCGATTGTGCTTAGAATATGCTTTGAGCAACCACTTTATTCTTTGACATATGATACATATCTAATATCTAAATTTAATAAAAGGTATTAATTGTGACTTTTTTATTTATTTATTTTTTTCTGTGTGTTATCAGACAAGTATGGATTTAAGCTCCACCCCTGGCCCCACCCCTAACCCCGCCCCCTTTAGCCTCCCCAAACAGTTGGGCCACCGACCACCTATGGCCACCAGACTCCTTACCTTGCTCCCAATAGGCTCCTCACATGGTAACCACCTTCAAACCGGGTTCCGATAAACTCCCCACGACCCGAGAAACATACCACGGAGAACCATGAATTCTGTGGAACTCCAGCCGGACTGGCTCAAAAATTGAGCCCCTGGCTTCAACTTGGACCTAGTCACGTTCCCAGAGTGCTATTGAGCATGCACGTAGAAATGCACATTCCCTGGGAGCGTGCCTAGGCTAAAGCCGGCCTTTTTCCTGGCTGTCCCAGCCCCAGGAAACCTCATTTCTGGGCCAGGAAGCATCGTGGATGGTTATGTTTTTCATGACCTATGCCCAGGAGCCCCCTAAAATCCCCTGTAAGCCATCAAAAACACACCACTGGCCTCCAGTGAGACTCTCTGGCCACCAGAACCCCCGATATGGGCCAAAAACAGCCTGAAACAGACCCAGACTCTCACGCGACAAACACTCCCCCAGTTAACTAAAAAAAACTTTAATCCCTTGGGGGGAGGGTTAGAATAGGAAAACAATCTGTCCCACATTAAACCACTCAGCTATACGGATAGCGACTGACTATTACTGTTGTATATAGGTCCCAGAGATGAGCATTCTCCATCACCCAGTTTTGTACAAAAGCATTTAAACTAAATATAGAAAATACCGTAATTTTGTGCAAGCTTTCCTCGTATACTGACAGTGAAAAAAAAAATGTTTACAAAGCATTAAACAGGAAATTTGTTCTTAAATCTTGATAACACTTCCAGATTCTCACAGACTGATGACTAAGCTTTCCACTGAGCAAATGCTATAGATCATAAGAAGGAAAAAATAATTCATATATACAAATCCCAAAGTACTTTGCATTATTTTAAAGAAATTCACCCAAGGCAGGTGAAATTCACTCGTCTCAGGACCCCCCCCCCCCCCCCCATCATAATCATGGCCTTCTCTCCAAGCACCCTTCCTTCTCAAATGTAAAATGGGAAAGATCAAATGCAAAATGGCGCCTCTCACTTTTACCGGCGTAAGCGTGATGTCTTAAAACCCTGCCCCTCCTCCTGCAAGGCCCCATAGCTGTAGCTCCTCTTAACTTAGTTCTGTTTCTATGTAACCATTTCACCAATCATTAACTGGGGCCTGCCTTCGTTTGCCCTATCCCGCCAATTACCATACCTAAAAGCAACATCCGGTTTTGTTTCAGCCACTCAAAGTTCGAGGAAGTCTTGACTTAATATAGGATACCCAATCCAATTTTTTCCCTAAAGTCCCACCAATCGTAAGTCGAGCCTTTCTTACCTGCGCACTTTTGGCCTATGAACATTTGCAGAGTGACGTAACCAATGGAAATCCCAGTCTCAAGCCACCAATCAGGGTTTCAGAAAGCACCTTTGGCGTAATAATGGCCCAATCAGATTTCGAGAAGTACTGGTCCAGTTCAACAACTTGTTTTGTTTATTGCTCAAAGTTCTGTGCGAATGGGGAGTAGAAGTAGGTGAGTATGTAAGTGAACTTTTGTTGATTTGTTTTCTAAAATGATTTGGCTGGTGGTTGGTGTTGACAGGTAATGCGCCGCCAGCTGCTTGAGGGTGCGTAGCTTTGGTGCCCTGGCTGACAGCAGCTTACTTCTTTACTGGAGTTTAAAGGTATGTTGTGGTGTAGGCAATTGAATGGCAAGCAGTTGCAACTCCAGCAATTCTTCTTTCAGTAAGCGAGAGAAAAGTAAAGCTTGGGTTGTTTACCCCGAAGCGGGTACCCTGTTAAAAATGCCTGTGAGTTTCTGGGGACCGGGGGGTTGTGTGGTAGAGGATAGGAGGGAGAGAGGGAGGGAGTTACCGTTGCTCTGCTGCTGCGTCTTAAGTTTTTTAATCGCTGCCATCGGGAGGGGATGGAGATGGTGGTGCGAACTCGTAGCGCCCGTGCTTGAGATGCGTCACGGTTTCCCAGGCAACACGGTGACGTCACCGGAAGGCTTCAGACATTACGAACCGAGCTTCAACTTCCTGGTAGCTTCCGAGCATTGGAGGTGCAAATTATTATAGTAGATACTGCACAAGTTTCTTAAAGAATGCATGCCATTTGCACATAGGGTTCACTCTTTTCTGATAGTGCATGCATGTGTAATGGGTTCGCACATGCATACAGTATTGGAAAAAAGTGCATTCTAAGGGGTTCTGTCAAAACTGCGGTTGTGCCCTGCTGTGCCCCGCCTCACCTGTGGTGGTCAGCAGGCATTCATGGCTCTCCCTGGGCCTCCAGTCCGTTATTTTGGGGGTGGCAGGCTGCTGGTGCAGTGGTTCCAGAGCTGTGTAGCATTCCACTGCTTATGTGGGCCCCCTGGTTGCTGCTGCTGCTCCCAGCACAAGCTAGCACTGACTCTTCCTTCAGGTGCATGCGTATGTTCCAGCTCTTCCTTTATTGGACCCATGGTGAGAATTCTTTGGGATTCCCCCCCCCCCCCGATGACATCACTGGCTGGGCCTTCTTGGGATCCTGTGACCTGCCTGCATTTTCGTTTGCAACACAGGTCTTCCAGTATTTGTCTGGTGTGAGTGTTGCCTTGCTCTTCAGCCTGTCTCCACCTTCAACCTGTCTCCAGCCTCCAGCTCCAGCCATCTTCCAGTCCGTCTAGTTCCAGTCTGTCTTCCAGTTTCCAGTTCCAGCATACCTTGCAGTCCATCCTAGATGGGGTGTGACTCACCTGCCACCAGTTGGGGCCTGCCTGACCTTTGGGTTAGGTGGGCAGCATAAACCAGACTGCAGTCCAAGGGCTCACCAACCCTGAGCAATGACAGATTGCTAAGGCCATGAGCTCGGGTGAGTCACCCACCTTGCAGCTGCTTCAGCAATTGGCTCTTCAACAGCTGTCTGGTGCTGTCCAGGACCTGTTTACTTGTATGGACCAGCTACAAATGTCTGTGTTACCCCCAGTTGCAACTGTCCCAGCTTCAGATCTGGCTATGCCTACAGCTAGCCTGGATATGACAGCCACTTCTTTTTCTTCTGGTATCTGCCTGGCATTCCCCAGGCAAGATGGGAATCCCAAAACCTGTAGAGAGTTCATCAACCAATGTCTAATAATTTTCAAACTCCAAGTCAGAGACTTCTCTTTGGATCAGGCTTATGTGGCCTACATCATTTACTTGCTGATAGGTCAAGCCCTTGTATTGGCCTCTCCAATCTGGAAATGAAATGATCCAGTGCTCAATAGCCTTAACGGTTTCCTAGAACAATTTGGAGGGTCTTTGAAGAGCCTGGGAAGGCTTCCTCTGCAGCCTCCAAACTTCTTACACTGAGACGGGGGTCACAAACTTTGTAGAATTATGTCATCCAGTTCCACACTGTGGCCTTGGAGTTAAATTGGCGCAATTTGACAAATTGAAGACTAGAAAATCTCTTGGACCAGATGTACTGATAGAATCATAAAAAGAACTTGTGGAACTATTGTTAGTAAAATGTAATTTATCTTTAAAATCAAGCATGGTACTGGAAGTTTGGAGGGTGGCCAATGTAATGCCAATTTTTAAAAAAGGTTCCAGAGGAGATCCAGGAAATTATAGACTGGTGAGCCTGACTTCGGTGCCAGGCAAAATGGTTTACAAGGATGGATTTCCTGGATTTTTCATCAGGTTTTTATTATCATGCAGGTACCAGATTTTGTGAGAGTGGTACATTCTGAGATGTTTTCACTTGGTTTTAGATCTTAAAATTATGTTCCTCTTGTTATGGATGTTTTTACATGCTGAGGGTTCTTCCATGGTTGGAACGCATTGATGACATCATTGAAATGCAGTGACATCATTGGAATGCACGAAGTACAATCCAATGCATTCCACCACGTTTTAAAAGTTTTTATGATCTTTTGAGATGTGATTGTGCTGTGATTTTGCTAGACATGGAAGGGCAAACATCTCAGGATTACTTTATGAACCATGTATTTCTTTTTCCTGATGGGTACACAGCCCTGACAGTATCACCACAGAATTTGTAACACAGACAGTACTGTTTTGGGACCTCCAATAAGTTGAAAATATTCTTTCTTTCACCTTTCCAAGGCTTTGTGACAGCATTATATGTTGTTGTTTTTTTTTAATAGAGAGTGTTTTTGTTAGGTTTTTATTAATTCTTTGAAGTTAATTTTGCATGCACAACATGAGTAGTGCATATAAGGTAGGCTGTCAGAATAAGCTTGTTTTATCACGGTTTCAAACTGACTGAGGAGGAGGTGCATGTAAATGCAAAACTGCTTATGTTTCTTTTTGGATTCAGTCTTATGTATTTGGTGTTGTACTATATATGTTTTAAATGACTACTTATATTTTATGTGACCGCTTCTTCTAATTCAGTGCTGTTTGAACTTTTTAAATAAGTTGTTACCAGTGTAGGTGAAGTATAAGGTTTAACACCAGCGGGGCAAGCCATTCTCTTCTTTTTACTGACTAGGTATAAATGAACCAGATTCATTTATATTGATATTTAGTTAGTTAGTTATTGATTTATTTATATATTTATGTATTTGGTTGGATTATGTGATTTTACCATTGTATGGATGTTGTATTTATTTATATGGTTTAATTATGAGTCCTTATGGTACTCTGAAGCTATTAGCAGACATTTTTACAGGATTTTGATGTCCATATTTTTTATTTATTATGTATCTTATGGGCCCTTTAACTAAACGGTGATAAGAGACCCATGGGCCCCTGCGGTGGCATTGGCACACAGGTTTGCCGCACACCAAGTCCCTCTTTTACAACTGCCAGTAAAAGGCTTTTTTTCTTTAAAAAAAAAAAAAAAAGGAAATGGCCATGCGGTAAGCTAAACACTTGCTGCATGGCCATTTCCTGGGGATCACTTACCGCCTCCTATTTAGGAGGCAGTAGGAACTCTAGTGGTAGCCCAGCGGTAACTGAGCAGCCTACTGCATGCCCCCCGTGCTAGAAAATACAAAAGTGTTTTCTAGCGACCTAATCGCTGCATGCCAGAAACTGGAACTACTGCCGGGCTCCTGATCGAGCCCAGTGGTAGGGCTGATTTGGTGGATGGTGATGCAGCAGTATGGCTACTTCCACTTCATAAAAGGGCCCCTTAATGTTTTTTATGCTTAATGTTTCAGTATTCTTTGACCCTGACACAGCCAGTTTTTGGCAAAACATGGCTATGTCGGGCACTTGTATGTGAATCTTGGGAGTATTGATGAACCAATAAAGGTTGCTTTTCTTCATAAGCTCTGCTTCATTTTTTATTCCACAAGAAATAAGAGGTAGTAGCTGATGATAATCCAGTCTATACAGAAATACCTCCTAATGTCTCTGTTGTAAGAATTCATGTTCCTCAATGTCTTCTCGAAATAAAAAGTTCCTTTATGCAGCCCTAAAGTCATATATGAAGAAAGATTCTGTGTGGTCTCAAAACACTACTTTTTTTTTTTTTTTAATTTGGAGGGAAGATGTCATGACGTGCTTGGATTCTGATTTTCCCCATAGTACAGAGGAAGCGAGAAAATGTGATACGAGAAAAGGATGTACACAAATAAACTTGGATTAACTTTAATACCTTACTTTCAAAACTGTGCATGGTTTTTGAGATCTCAAAAAAATCGAATGAATAAGGAATAAGGCACTACAGGGGAGAAAATGTTATTATTGTTCAAGATTCTTTTCTGGTAGAACTGGGCATAGTAAAAATGGATATACTAAGTGAGAGTTAGAAAACAAGAAAAATGGATGATACAGGTATGGACTCATTGCGATAGAGCTCTTCAGTAAAGGGGACTCAAACAGTGAGCAGGCGGAGAGGTCTACAGACAAACTCTCCACTGCACATAGCACCTCTAGGTCCATGGGTGACTGGGCATTGAGTGCCAGATGTAGCAACAGGCTTCCTTTTGGGTTGAGCCCTCTGGCACTGAAGGTCACCAGGTCTTGGTTGCCTGAAACCCAGTGTCCAGGGTGGAGTGCTGGCTATGGGAGGGGGAACCCAGAAATAAGAATGGGAATAACAATACATGCATATTGAGCCCTCTGGCACTGAAGGTCACCAGGTCTTGGCTGCCTGAAACCCAGTGTCCAGGGTGGAGTGCTGGCGGAATAAGAGCACATGCGTATTCACCGAGAGGACTCAGTACAGGAGCAAGCATGGATCCCAGCAGGAAGGCTGATACTGGACCAAATAGATTCAAAAACAAGAATGCAGAAAGAATGAAGCTACCAACCAAACCAAAACATAAGGCAACATTTTGAAGGTGCAGGTCAAGCTTCCATCTAGGGAGAAAAGTTTCCAGATGGTGTAAAGCTCAAAATAAGGACTTTATTTGGAACCTCCATCTCAGAAAGGGTCCCTAAGAAAGTCTACTAAAGACTGTGTTAAATTAATTTCTCTACTAATTTTGTCTGTTGCTACTAAGCATTGTTCCAGGTTTTTGGCTAAATAGTCCAAACTGAAGTAAACCATTTGGCTCAGAACTTACATTCTGGTCTGGACTATGTTATTTAGGCAAAAGAGAGTGCTGAGTGAGTGGCAAACTCTCAAATCATTTTATCCCATGATGTAACTTTCCCAAATTTCAAAATTAGCCTAAACAACCTAATGGGCAGTTGTCAGTCTGAGAGATCTATTTTGAATTGACAGGAGAAAGTAGAGGCTGGCCAAAAAGGACGATCCACCACAGGAGATGCAGCTTAAATTACACTTTATTCACAGTAACAGCAGAAGGATCCAACATGGTCCGTGTTTCAGTGGCCTCAGGGGATCAAAATTAAACTCTATAGACAAGGGAGGTGTATAACATGCTGGTACACAAATTCTTGTGACACAGAAGAATGTAAGGAAATAAATCTGCACTGGTCACTTTGTTGTATGGAAAGCCGTGTCTGGTCCTTCTACTGGTACTGTGAATATAGTGTGATTTAAGTTACATCTCCTGTGGTGGATCATCCTTTTTGGCCAGCTTCTCTCCTGTCTGTGCTGCCTTTCCGTAGAGGGTCTTCTTGTTTGCTGTGCCTGCTATTTTGATTTGAAACATCTCTTAGCCTCTTACGCTTATTAAATATTATCAAATGGGTACAATAGGTATCCATTTACTAAGGTGCACTGAATTCTGGGTTTAGTGTGCAGGTTGTGTGCTAATGTTTGCATTTGCATGCAGTATCTGCAAAATAATTAACAAGGGAGTACTTACCACCTTGTATTTAGGAGATGCTAAGGACTTCCTTCTTAACCCTGCATTATCCAGTTAAGGCTAGATTTAGTAAATGGCACCTAAAAAATTGGCACAAAAACTCCCCCGCTTAAGCAGAATTTTATAAGCTGAGGTTAAAGTTCAGCACGGTTTATAGAATAGCACTTAAGCATTATGGTCATACATAAATTTAGATGCAACCATTTGCACCAATGAAAACATCGTGCAAATGGCCATGCCTAAATTTAGGTGCAGAGCACCCTTATTCTGTAATTACCCGCATAACTAAAAACCACACTCCCATTCTACCCTGAAACACCCATGACCATCCCCTTTCTATGCCCCCTTTTTTAGGTGTGGATTCCATGCCTAGCTTTACACATGTAACATCCAATTAAATCTAATTAGTGCCAATAATTGTTTAAAAAGTCAATTATTGTCACTAATTGGCTCATTCAATTAAATTGCACATGCAAATTGGAACCACACCTAAATTTGCACATGCAATTTTTGGTGACCTTTAGGGAATCAGGGGGTTAGCGGGAGCTAATCAGAACAAGTTAGTTGGATAATTCTTTCATTCCCATTTTCCAACCCATGCCACACCACTTGCAAAAAAAGTTATCTAAAAATAGCTAATGCGCCGCAGTTTAGCATGCACTAACAGGCAAAATACCACATAACATGTTTGGTGGTAAACTTTTTCTCGTGCGCTAACACCCTAATTCTATATATGGTGCTCAAAATTACATGTGTAAATTTTTGGCGTGCACTCAATTTGCATATGCAATTTAATTGATAAATGAGCAAATTAGTGCTGATAATTGGGTGCTAATGAATTATCAGCACTAATTGACATTAATTTAAATTTGCATGCACGTCCTTAGGTGCAATAATCTGCACGCAAATTTTACGTGTGAATCCAAAAAAGGGGCGTGGCCATGGGCGGATCAGGAGTGTTCCTGGAATTTGCATGCAATTTTACTGAATAAAGGAGATCCACACCTGAATCAGGTGCAAGAATTTACACCAGGTTTTAGTTGGTGTAAATCCTCATGCCTACAATTGGTTGTGAATCCTGGTGTCAAATACTATTCTATAAATGGTGCCCAACTCTGAGTGCCGTTTTTACAATGGCGCTTAGCGCTAATTGTTACCGGCACTCAAATGTGGGTGCCATTTATAGAATTGAGTCCTAAATGCACATTAGGTCTTAATTCTCTTTAGAAAAAGGGTCCCTTTATCTACAAAAGATTATGATATTCTCTATTTAACATCAAGAGGCAGATGCAGCAACCAAACGTAAAAAAATCAAAATCGTTAAAGTCCCTAACGATTTTAAAATAACGAAAAATGCACCAAAAAAAAAAGTCACACATGCTGAGATCGGTAGTGAAACGTACAATGTATCAAAGAATCACAATACACATCGTTAATCGGCCCCCAAATCATGCGCAGAGCAGCCAAGCGTTATGTTAGCTGCTCTGCGCATGCCACAAACAGTCAAAACACAGTCAAATCGCAAGCACATGGCTCCCAAATAAAAACAAAAATTAAAAAAAAGGGTCGGGAGGGGGCAAGGGCGCTCATCAGGAGCGTCCTGTACAGACGGCCTTGCCCCCCACCCCCCCCGCTGCTCCCCACTTTCCGCCGCTCCCCCCACCCCGAAAAAGCAAAATTCTAGCAGCCCCTGCCCCCTCCCCACTTTCCGCCGCTCCCCCCACCCCGAAAAAGCAAACTTCTAGAAGCCCCTGCCCCCTCCCTTCCTCACTACTCTCTCACCTCAGCTCCGCCTCCCGACATCCTCCATCCGTGCCCCGCCCCCTTTGGGGTCGTCGCCGCCATTCCCCTCCTCCATCGGGCCCCCCTTCCTCTTACCGGGCCCGTGCAGCGCCTCTCTCCTCTGTCCGAAGGCGCTGCACGGGCAAGAAGAAAGCTGAATCAGCTGATGCCTGCCTTCGCCTAGCTTGGATAGAGCGTCTTTCTCCTCCTGGGCCCGCCCCTGTCTGACGTCAGTAACCTACGTAGGTTACTGACGTCAGACAGGGGCGGGCGCAGCAGAAGAAAGACGCGCCATCGCGAAGGCAGGCATCAGCTGATTCAGCTTTCTTCTTGCCCGTGCAGCGCCTTCGGACAGAGGAGAGAGGCGCTGCACGGGCCCGGTAAGAGGAAGGGGGGCCCGATGGAGGAGGGGAATGGCGGCGACGACCCCAAAAGGGGGCGGAGCACGGATGGAGGATGTCGGGAGGCGGAGCTGAGGTGAGAGAGTAGTGAGGAAGGGAGGGGGGCAGGGGCTTCTAGAAGTTTGCTTTTTCGGGGTGGGGGGAGCGGCGGAAAGTGGGGAGCAGCGGGGGGGGGCAAGGCCGTCCGTACAGGACGCTCCTGATGAGCGCCCTTGCCCCCTCCCGATCCTTTTTTTATTTTTATTTTTTATGTGTTTTCTGAGGTCCTTTGGACCAATCACAGCGCTTTTAGCTCTGCTAATGCGCTGGGATTGGCTCAAAGTTTGTTTATTTTTTCACTTAACACTTTTTCCTGCCACGGAGCTGTCCTAACGAGAGGTCCAGACCTCTCGTTAGTTTTCCTGCCTTTTTCCTGCGTAAAGGCAATCGGAAAAGGTTAGTGCATGTCGTTTCAATGGGGTTTTCACACTAATTGCTCATCTCCATTCCGTTTTCGTTAGCTGCTACTGTCGTTGGAAAATAGGCTTAAGTGCATGGAAAGGATAGGAAATTCTTCCCTGAGGGCTCATTTAACGATGAAAAACGTTTAGTGCATCTACCTGCTAGTCTTCTCCCACTGTTTTTCAACCAATGTAGTGGCTCACAATATGAGGAGGCTGAGCTGTGTACGCCTCACAATTTCTTTACCGTAGCCATATTTTCAAAGGTGGTAGAAAACTGCCTATTCCAGTTTGCCACCATATTAACTACATTACATCACTCAGCACTAATAGTTTATGTCATCAATTTTTGCTAGAGCTATAAAGATGGTCAGATTTGCTTGATTCCTAAATTGACATTTCTGCTACATATAATTCTTTTATAATCTAACACTATGCATACTAAACCATTTAAGCAATGGTCCCACCATCCTATAGGGAATGCTGAAGATAAGTCAAATATCAAGACTGCATCCAATATATAAGGCAAAACGTTAAATCTAATGTATGGCCACCCACATGAGTAGGGATTTGTACTGCCTAGTAGAAGTCATGTGTAGACATTACTAGCATAAAATCCAACTGTGGTCCAGCAAGGTTTCCATCATAGTGAATATTAAAACTTACAAGAATCAGTTGAAGCTTGGGAAGTTCAGAGGGGAAGTACATTTTCCTGATTTTTGTTATCTGCCACTTGGTATTTATTTTGAAAGCAGGTGCACAATGGTCTGACCTCTCAGACTATGTAATCCAACCAATCTAAATTCAGTTGGAGAGGGAGCTCTGATCCTTTAGCTCTGGTTGTAAGAATAACTTGTCCGAATTCTTCAGAATGGAGGACAGTTCTTCTTGTTTCTACCATTCAAGCATTTTATGAGCTGCAGAAAGTTTTTTTATGCCAAAGAGGCCCTTTCCAGTAAACTACGGCTTTGGCATGGTAAATATCAAATCTACCTTGAAAAACCGGGCAAGATTGTGAGATTTGATCTATAGCACATTTGATTAATAGTAATAAATGTAAACACATAATGATTTGCAGACTCAGTTAATCTTCCATCCAGTTGCCATTATCAATATCTGCAATTACGTTGATGTTTACAAGCCAGTAAGTTTAAAGTGTCAAATTTCAATGATGACTGGAATCTGGAGACTTGTCTTTCTATTAAGGCTTCTGGACGCGAAGCATCTCGGTTTTACTGGCTTTTTTGTCATGCTACACCAGACAAATGTTTAGGTACTAAAGGAGACTCAGGTGTTCAACATTCACAGTTTCCATCTATTTATTTATTTATTTACTTATTTATGACATATCCCACATTAAACATTAATTAGGAGAGCATTTAAAATCTTTTTTTTCAAAAGAGAAAGGTGGTTTGTGGGAACTTGCTCATTTTATTTTGTGGAATGCAGTGGTATATTATAAAAATGCACTTAATATTGTTTATTACTACTATTTAAAAGAAAAATATTAAATAATGAGGGCAGAACTACCTTCATGCAGAAGTCCAGAGTCAGTCTAAATGTGCCAACATTTTCCAGTTCCTTGATATATAGTTATTTTCTTCAAGTCAGTTTTCAACAGCATTTTCTGTTATTACCCAAATACAAACACAATTATAATGTTAATAAGTTTTAGATGCTACTGAATTCTATTATCCTGTCTCACTGTATTTCCAGTTTTGGCACAGTATAAGTCATCACAAGGACAAAACATAAGAAAACCAATGGCTTGCATTAGGGGTTATAGCCCATTTATTAAACAAATGAGAGATCTGCATGAAAGAACATATTTATTTTTATTATTTTGACTTATGAAAATCACTTGTCCCTGAAACATGCTCAAAACAGAATAATCCATTTGTACAAAAGAGATGAGCTGAAGATGTGATTCCATGTGCCCCAATGAAAGGTGAGTTTAATTAACCTTTAGTGTCCAATGTTCCCGTAATAAGCCATATGGGAACAGATTGATGGGAACATTGGACACTAAAGGGTTAAGTTTACTTCCAATCTTTATAACACCAGGCTTCACAAGGCAGAATACAACAACGGTTAAGATGAACCCATCAGTAAACAGGATATCCTTACCTAAATTTGGCCATGTATTGTATAGAACAGTGTAGAAAAATGAGCACAAAATATTGCCTTTATTAGTGCTGTTTCTACCAGCTACAATAACTTTTGAAGCTGTTTTAATGATATTCAGTTTTGATTTCATGATATTTATAGCTACATATGGGACATTTTCAAATAAATTAAAAAGCTGTGAAATAAGTAAAAAATTTTAAAAAATTGTTTGTCCACCACCTTTTAAAGCACTGTCTATCCAACTGGAACAGCTTTTGACTTTTTATAGATGGTCCATGCATAAGCAGTCCATTATTTCTAATAATCTTTTATTATTGCTTTCAAATGTGTTTGCTATTGTTTTGGGTGTACTTGTGACTCTGCCTATGCCAACAAGTTACGCCTACAGGCTTCAATCCATATAATGGGCTAGATAGCCTCATACTGTCACCTGATCTCAATCTAACCTCCTTGGTTTGATCACCTGGTATGAACAAGTTGCAGCAGATCACAAAGGTGTACTGCAACATTTTTTGGAGAAGTGGTCTCCTGCAACCACTTTTGTTATATTGTATCCATTTCTTTTTTTTATCACATGGCTGCCCTGTTTCTTTTGTTTATTGTTGGTTTTCCTGTTAAAATCTCAATAATGTTTGCTGAACTGTGATAAAATATCTCCAAGAATCATAAGGTTCTAAACTAAAAAAAACAAAATTTTATACTGCAATAACCATCTCAGTTCTATGCAGTTTACAAATAATAAGAGACCAAGCATACCTGGGAAGTTACAATCAAATTAATAAAACACTACTGAAAAATATGTCACATATTTAAATGCTCAATACAGAAACTTCTGAAATAGCTATGTTTTTAGTGCTTTTCTAAATTGTAAAAGACTGTCAAGCGATTAAAGAATTACAGGGAGGTCATTCCAGAATTTAAAGAAAACGAGGATTGGCCCAATAAAAAACCCCCTTAAAATTGATTGATTAATTTCTGGCAAAGATTTGTATGGTTCATAAGAGACTTAGGGGCCTATTTATTAAGGGGTATCAAGCCCTTAATACATGATTGTGGTAAACCAACTGGATAAATGCAAATCCCAGAATAAACCACTGGTGCTATAAAAGCTTCAAACATATAAAATGAACCAGGGTCCCACTGAAGAGAGAACACAATGAGAGAATAGCTATATCCAAATCAACACTCGTAAATCTAAATAAAATTAATATGTGTGTGGAATAATCTCAGAGTAAAGTCTCACCCAAGTGAGGCTACACTAACGTGATTTATGCCTCTAAGGGTGGATCAGCTTCTCAATCAATGAATAACTCCACATTTTTTAAATTTTTTTGTGAGCAAACACCCAGTATTCAAATTATAAACGAAAACCTCACACTCAATAGACATTTAGGAGTATAACTCCATAGTATCATTATCGGGTACTAGTGTGAGTTTAGTCATGAAGGGAGACTATGAGAGAATAGATATTTCTCAAAGGGTTATGAAGATGGAAACGTTACAAACTATGATGGTAAAAGATGTAACTAATCTCAGGCGGAAAACAGAGGTTTTTGACAATTATACTAAAAATCATAACCTAAGATTCGTTAACTTTCCTAGGATTCAAAATGTTCTTCCTCTTGAGATGTTGAAACGCTACTTCCGTGAAAATTTGAATGTTCAGGAAAAGGATTTTCCACCCTTTTCCCCAAGTCTTTTATGTCCCAGAAAAGAACTTGAATCAAGAGACTGAAAAACCTATTGATGTTTCTCTTTTGCTTGAGACTTCTGACTCCGAACTGGCGACAGCACACCACATGGAAAATAAAAATGGCCTACAAAGTGCCACGTTAATTCTGGACTTAGTACATGGGAAAGTCCCATGTTAGAACACTCTGAGACCAGATTTTACTGCAGTTTAATAATAGGCCCCTTAGAGGCATATTTTCAAAGCACTTAGCCTTCCAAAGTTCCATAGGTTTCTATGGAACTTTGGAAGGCTAAGTGCTTTGAAAATATGCCTGTTTGTATATTAATAAGAAAGATACTGGCATTGGGCTCAGCAGCAGCTTCAGCAATGAACAGTCATCCTTATAAAGTTGCAATGACTGCAATGTCTTATCTTCCACCCCTCCTTTTCCTGAGGCTGAGAAAAAAAAGCCAAAAAAACATACCTAAGTAAGCACAACATTATATGCGTCCGTCACCCATGTCTCAGCGGTACAAAAGATGTCCATCTTACTATTAGAAATTAGGTCAGCTAACATAGCAAGCCAGCAGATGCAGCAGATAAAGACCTGTACAGTCTCCCCCCCCCCCCCCCTCAGTCTACCCAACAAGATAAACTCATAGCATAAGGTATGATACAGTACTACATATGTTTGCTTGATCTTGATTTGTCCTTGCCATTTTCAGGGCACAGACTGTAGAAGTCTGTCCAGGACTGGCTTTGCTTCCGAAATACTGGCGTTTTTAAGTTTGCTAGCACAGCAAGTTTTGATTACACCAAGCAAACATTTGCATATTGCATTAGCAAAGTTCTCTATTTTTAGCACATATGGACAACTTAGGGGTCCTTTCACTAAGCTGCGCTAAAAAGTGGCCTGCGCTATGACTAGCAAGTAGGATTCCTGCACGCTGAGGCCACTTTTACTGTAGCTGTAAAATGGCCGCATTTTCCCTTTTTACAAGAATGGCCACACACTGTCTCATTAGTAGGTGGCCATGAGCCCTTAACTACATCTATTTTCTAGGCGCCAACCCACGGATTCTATATAGCGTGTCTATAGTTACGTGCGGTTCTGTATGTAAATCTAAGCATATTCTATAACTACACACGTAAATTAAATGCACTGCTAAGCATATTCTGTACTGTACTGCACATAGATTCTTAATGCATGCAGGCAAAAAGGGACAGGCTTAGGGGCGTGGAAATGGGCATTTAAGGGTCATTCCAAAATTTACGTGCGTTGTTATAACATATGGACCAGTGCACGTAAATCTACGTGCAGGAATTTGCACTAGCTTTTCATTGGTGTAAATGGATGTGCATAGATTTAATCGCATGAACTATGCCTAAGCGTATTCTAACCACCGCATGTACATTTATGCACGGTATTTAGAATATGTTTAGGCACAATTGCCTAACGTCTGTTAATTTTAGGCACCATATATAGAATTGGGCCCTAAGGGGCTCACACTAATCAGCGCACAGTGGTGTAGCTACGATAACCAACTAGCGTTGGGTATGCCTACTCTCTGCCCCCAAACTCACCCCCAGCACTAACAAAAAATGTTCTGCATGTAGAAATCACACACTGATGCCAACACTATCACAGGATGCCTAAGTGCGTCTCACAGTAGTGTTAGTGGCGTAGCTAGGTGGGACACCAAGGGAGCAGCCACTCCCTCAAATGGAGTTCTGCCGGCGCCTATTTTTTTCTCGTCGTGTTGCATTGAAAATGTGCGCCGGCGGAGGTCCACTCTCATGCCGCTTTCACTCCTCCCACAACGTCAGCCTGGCTCTGCTTCTGAGTAGTGCAGCCCCTTAGTGTTAATATATTTAAAGTATTTATAATCTACATTTAGAGTAAGGGATTGGGTACTATGCATTTTCCCACAGACACAAAATTGAAAAAAAAAATCCTTTTTGACATGAAGCTGTGGGTGTATATTTCAGGATCACACGAAATATATGCAAATGAGTTCTAAAATTAACTAAAGGATGTGAAAGCACTAGCCACAGAAAGAAAGATACAGAACTTGCTTTGTGCACTCTGTTTCAATTTGGACATTGTCCTTTCATTACCTAAACAGTGGATCATGCAAAACTGATTTGAAAAAAAAAAGTTGGCATATCAATTTCAAATAAATAAACAAATAGGACAATAGTGAAAGCCATTTACATGGGGGAGGGGAAGAATATTTCTCAACCTGATGGCAGGAAAAAGTACAGCACAGTCTCGATTATCCGACCTTTGCTGATTCGACTATCTAACATGTCTGACAGGTCCCTCAATGACATCACCACATTGCCATTAAGAAGCGCACGGTTTTTCTTTCTGTTTTCTGGCGTAGCACAGAGTGAAGTTTTTCACCTGATACAATTAGTTTCAAACCCAGGGCCCTACGTTTACTGGAGAATTGAGAGCTCTATGCCTTTGTTTATGCATTGTTTGAGGGGTTACCATTGTTTTCTGTATTATCCAACTTTTTACTTATCCGACAATGTGTCGTCCCATTTACATCAAATAATCGAGACTTTACTTGACTATCAGGCTCATTTTCAAAAGAGAAGGACGCCCATCTTTCGACACAAATCGGAAGATGGGCATCCTTCTCACAGGGACGTCCAAATCGGCATAATTGAAAGCTGATTTTGGGCGTCCCCAACTGCTTTCCGTCGCGGGGACGACCAAAATTCACTGGGGTGTGTCAGAGGTGTAGCGAAAGCGGGACTTGGGCATGCCTAACACATGGGCATCCTCGACCCATAATGGAAAAAAGGGCGTCCCTGACGAGCACTTGAACAACTTTACCTGGTCCTGTTTTTCTTACGACCAAGCCACAAAAAGGTGCCCGAACTGACCAGATGACCACCGGAGAGAATTGAGGATCACCTCCCTACTCCCCCAGTGGTCACTAACCCCCTCCCACCCTCAAAAAACATCTTTAAAGATATTTTGTGCCAGCCTCAAATGTCATACACAGGTCCATCACAGCAGTATGCAGGTCCCTGGAGCAGTTTTAGTGGATGCAGTGCACTTCAAGCAGGTGGACCCAGGCCCATCACCCCCTACCTGTTACACTTGTGGTGGTAAATGTGAGCCCTCCAAAATCCACCAGAAACCCACTGTACCCACATCTAGGTGCCCCCCTTCGCCCGTAAGGGCTATGGTAGTGGTGTACAGTTGTGGGTAGTGGGTTTTGGGAGGGGGGCGGTTTGGGAGGCTCAGCACACAAGGTAAGGGAGCTATGTACATGGGAGCAATTTCTGAAGATCACTGCGGTGCCCGGTTGGTGTCCTGGCATGTCAGGGGGACCAGTGCACTACAAATGCTGGCTCCTCCCACGACCAAAGGGCTTGCATTTGGTCGTTTCTGAAATGGGCGTCCTTGGTTTCCATTATCGCCGAAAATCAGAAATGACCAAGTCTAGGGAAGACCATCTCTAAGGATGACCTAAATGTCAAGATTTGGGTGTCCCTGACCGTATTATCAAAACAAAAGATGGACGCCCATCTTGTTTCGATAATACGGGTTTCCCCGCCCCTCCACCGAGACATTTAGCGAGGGTGTCCCTTTCGATCATGCCCCGCCATGTCATTCAGCAATGTGAGTAGGTTTACTCATGGGCTGAAAAGGTGATCCTGGCACCAGAAAGAGGGTGGAGATTGGAACAGTGCAGTAGGGATGGGCAGTCAGAAAATATTAGTTTTGTATTGTTTCCCCATGCTATTTATAGGAATTCTCATTTAACTGGGGAGGGGGGAGGGGTATTTTACTGTTACAGGAGCACTTTTGTTATTTCTAAAATACATGAGGATTGAAATTACCTGTTAGGAGTATAGCAGCCTGTGGTGTCTGATGATGGCCGTACCAGGCCCAATTCATTCCAATTAAGAATCTAGAAAATTTCGGGCAGAAAGATATTCTTTGGAGAATAAAACTGTTCACATCCCAGTGTTAAAAGGATATGATTGAGTACTGGGACATCCAGGAGGTAGTCCACTATTAAGATAGACATGGGGAAAGCAACTGCTTGACCCTGGGATCAGTAGCATGACTACTGCTACTATTTGGGATTCTGTCATGTACTTGTGACCTGAATTGGCCACTGTTGGAAGCAGGATACTGGGCTAAATGGACTATTGGTCTGATCCAGTATGGCTATTCTTATGTTCTTCTGATGGGATAATTTCTTCACCCCAGAAAATGATTTTGTTTCTGTCATAAGATTCTGGTTTGCACAATACAGCAGTTCTACATATTAACAAAATTTCACTATGATGTAATGTATATATTGGTACCTGAATGCTTTCCATACTCCTGAAACCCTTACGGACAAGTTTCTTTCCACACAATGATAAAAATCCTGCTATGGTTCACAGCCATTAAAAAATAGCACCCTCAGTCACTAATTTATTATAAATCTGCCTTATGGGACCTATTTGCAGAATTTCAGGAAGGATTTGCCCTGTCCTTGGAATAGAAAGCCTAAGATAAAAATACTGTTACAGGTCACAGCCATTTTTAACAAATGAGGTGGTCAGATATTATATTCTGCAAAGCCCTTGGGATTTCCTTCATGTCATGCAATCAGGTTTCTTAGCTCTCTGCAGATTCTGACCAGTTAAGAAAAATACTTGATCATTTATCATTGCACATACTTATTTACGTGTTTCTGATTTCACATCTTGATCATTGTAACACAGCTCTGGCAGGTATTTCACAATCCCAGTTTAAGAGATTACAAAGACTTCAGAACATAGCTGCCCACTTTTTATGTAATGCCCACAAATTGGACCGTTGCACTTTGTTTCTTAGAAGTCTTCACTGGTTATCAGTTCAATACCATATTCAATTTAAAATTCTATGTTTAAGTCATAGAGCTTTGCATTCAGGAAGTCCAGTCTACTTGTCA
This sequence comes from Microcaecilia unicolor, assembly GCF_901765095.1. Taxonomy (NCBI): domain Eukaryota; kingdom Metazoa; phylum Chordata; class Amphibia; order Gymnophiona; family Siphonopidae; genus Microcaecilia; species Microcaecilia unicolor. Next base: position 121,411,978 of record NC_044034.1, on the reverse strand, counting down.
ATTTAGTCATCCCATATACTCTGAACAGAGCTCTTGAATCATTAGATTCCAACCGTCTAGTACTCCCTCCACCAACAAAGGCCCACTATGAGTCCACCAAGAAAACCCCCGGAAATGGCTTGTGTGGCGATAACCCAGTGGTAATCAGACATCGCCGTGCACTGCCCAGTTACCGCCAGGTTAGCGCGGGAGCTCTTATTGCCATCTCAGTGGGTGGTGGTAAGGGCTCCCTGCTACATGGCCATGTGATAAGAGTTCTATTACCACATGACCATGTGGTAAAAAGGGCCTTGGTGCCAGGGGCGTAGCTATGGGCGGGCCTGGATGGGCCCAGGCCTGCCCAATTTTGTCTCAGGCCCATCCAGAAGAGTCCAACTTCCACCAACTCTGTGTCTCCTCACCCTCTCCTACCACCGCCGTAGCGCTTGCATTTAATGCTATCGGCGCTGCCTCCTCCTGCACCTCACAGGCTCTGTCTCCCACCACCGCAGCAGCACTTGCAATTTGCTATTGGAGCTGCCTGACAGCTGGCAGACGTGCGCAACGTCCTGCTCCGGGGCCTTCCTTGTTCCTTCTGCTGCGCTGATGCAACTTCCTGTTTACGAAGGACACAGGTGGCAGAGGGAAGGTCCCAGAACAGGACGTCAGCGCCGCGTCTGTGAGTTGCTGTCAGGCAGCGCAGATAGCAAATTGCAAGTGCTGCCGCTGGGGTCTGCAGGTGCAGGAGGAGGCAGCACCAATAGTGTTAAATGCAAGCGCTGTTGCAGGGGTGAGGGTGAGGAAGACAGTGGGGTGCTGGCCCTGCAAGGGGAGGGGCCTAAAGGGAAGAGAAAGGTACTATACTTGGAAGGGGCAGGGGGTTGGAGAGAACGGAAGGGAGAGAGGTACTGGACTTTCAGGGGGGAAGTTGGAGGGAAGGGGAGATGTGCTGGATGCAGAGGGTTGAAGTGAAGGGGAGAGGTGCTGGACATGTAGGGGGCTTGGATGAAAGGGAGAGAGGTGCTGAACATGTAGTGGGGGGCTGGATGAAAGGGAGAGAGGTGCTGGACATGTAGAGGGGGGGGCTGGAGGAGAGGTGCTGGATATGCAGGGGATGGCTGAAGGGAAAGGAGAGAGATGTGGACCTGCAAGGAGGGCTGGAGCAAAGACAGAAATGTGCTGGACATATGGGAGGGGTTAGAGGGAAGGGAGAGAGATGCTGGAAAAGGGGATAAAGGAAGGGGGGGTCAAATTCTGAACCCACAATGGGAGAAAGAGCCAGATGCATAAGGGGAAGAAAAGAGAGAGAAAGGGAAGCTGGTTGGGGTGCGATTAGAGAGGAGAGGGACACATTGGTGTGGAGGAGGGAGAAAGGGGACATAAGGAGGTGTACAGATACAGAAGGGAGATGATGGGCATTAGGTGGGAGCACAGGGACAGGGACACAAATGTGAGATGCTGTATGGGGATGGCATATGGGCACAGAGGGGCAATGCCTGACAAGGAGGGGAAGGGGGATATGGAATACAGAAACAATACTAGACACTGGAGAGGGGGGTATAAGGACACAGAGGGGGGGAGATACCAGACAAGGGGGAGAATAGGAACACAGAAGGGATATGCTGGGCATGGGGTGCATAGGTGCACAGAGGAATGATGATGGATGAGGGGATATGAATACAGGGGAGATACTGGACAAGGAAATATAGGAAAACAGAGATGGGAGATGGATGATGGACATGGAGAAAGAAGAAATGTCAAATAGACAGGAGACCCTGGCAAGTGACTTAAGAGAAGACAGAGGGAAGCAGAAACCAGAGCCTAGGACCAATATGATTTGAAAAATAAAATGCACAAAGGGCCTTTAAAAACAAAAGGGAACACAGTTCTTTCATTAAAATATCCTTTAATAATAGACTTTGATTGAAGAGAGACCTGACACGGGCCGTGTTTCGGTGCTTCCGCACCTGCGGCAGGGGTCAAACCAATGACAAGGGAGGCTTCAACAAACTAATTTCAAAAGGCTGATTCTTTCCAAAGAATGGTGATATATTCCCTGCAAATGGAACGCAGTACAAAGCACACGCACACAAACAGTGTTAATCTCAATAGATTAACACAGTTTACTACTACTACTATTTAGCATTTCTATAGCGCTACAAGGCATACGGAGCGCTGCACAAACATAGAAGAAAGACAGTCCCTTCTCAAAGAGCTTACAATCTAATAGACAAAAAATAAATAAATAAAGTAAGCAAATCAAATCAATTAATGTTTGTGATTCTATTGAGATTAACACTGTTTGTGTGCGTGTGCTTTGTACTGCGTTCCATTTGCAGGGAATATATCACCATTCTTTGGAAAGAATCAGCCTTTTGAAATTAGTTTGTTGAAGCCTCCCTTGTCATTGGTTTGACCCCTGACGCAGGTGCGGTAGAACCGAAACAAGGCCCGTGTCGGGTCTCTCTTCAATCAAAGTCTATTATTAAAGGATATTTTAATGAAAGAACAGTGTTCCCTTTTGTTTTTAAAGGCTCTTTGTGCTATTTTTTTGCTTGTTCATTTTGTGTACTTGGTTCCCTCTCTTTGTTACATTATTGAAAAATAAAATGACCAGACAACAAAAAAGTACAAAAATTATTTTATTTTCAATGTTATGAATATAATATGTTGGATTTGGAATGTATATCTTGCCAGAGTTGATGTTAAACATGGCTGGGGTCCAGGACAGAAATCTAGGAAAAGACCCCAACGTCCATTACCAGGCTACACCTTCAGCAGGCGGGCTTTTTCTGGCCAGGGAACCAAGCACAATTACCATAGATGCAACCCCTAACACCATCCCTGGCATGTGCCATCTTTATATTTTGCACAGGAGGAAATGCCTTGCTTTCTTATTTCTCTGGTGTTGTACTACATGCAAGGTCTGGTTTCTTGGGGTTTCTGTTTAATTTATATTTCTACAGTTTGTGGTCACTTATTCTGTATTTGGCATTTGTGTTCTCTGTGTGTTACTGAGGTATTCTGTTGCCATGAAGTTTCCATGTAGCATTCTGTAGTAATTTGGCTTGTTCAGCTTTCCTGATAAATGTATTTGTATTTTAGGGCCCCACTATAATATTTAAGGCACTTCCTTTTCATAAGTAGGATCCTTATTTTTGGAAGTTAGTGTTGGCATGGTAGATTTGCTGAGGGTTCTGAGTGACTTTTGTTTTATAGATTTTTTTAAAATTAATTTATAATATGTCTGTTATTGAGATTAAACTAGAAACCAAAATTTCTTTGTATGATGAGTTTTATGGGGAAATGTCCTTGCTGTGCTCTGTATCCATTGTTGGTGAAGGGCCAGGAGGTTCTCTGGATGCAGAATGTGTTTGGCTTCAATACCATATGTGTGTTGGAGGACCATGGCTAAATGGGGCTGAAGTGCAATCTATTGTACTTCCCTTAGCTCTAAATTGGGCAACCACTGAAGCCTGCACTGCAACCCTCATTGAAGTTATGAGGAATGAGGTAGAGGTCGAGCATGGAATGGGGTAGGGACAGAGCATGGGTGCATCAGGTTGCTGTTTTTTTCTCTTTCAAAAAGGTTGTAGTGCCCACCCATCCAACCTGTTGGCCCATCCAAAAATTGCCTTCTGGCTATGTCACTGCCTGGTGCATGGGAAAAACGACCCCTGCGACCAGCGCAGGGCCCTTTTTCCCGCAGCTTAGTAAAAGGGCCCCATATGACTAATTGACCAATTGACAATGAGATAAGTGAACTTACCTTCAATGAATAACATTTGAACTTTGAAATTTCATTCTTAAATTGAAGTACACTGAACTAAGCTAGTTTGAAATTTTATGTTTACAAATATTGGAAAATAAAGATCGATACAATTTTATATGGCTAATAAAGTGTTCCTTGCAACATGAGTTTTATGGAACGTGCCCACTTCTGACCTGTCCAAAAAATTGTTTTTTTTCTTTTCTCTGGTCAATTTAACAAGAAATTTTATTAAGACTTTTGATAAATAGTTTGATAGCGCTAGGAGCTCTATGAACTGCTTTGAGTTGTGTGCCTCTGCTTACATTGTTGGTGGACTCTTTATTAGCTCTATCAGAAAATGCATCTTCTGCAAACAGTTGCACATGCGCTATGGTTTGCCCATACACCCTGGTTCATGCGTGTGCACACTATTTGTCAAGTCCCGCCAGATGGAGATGTCACCTATGCGAGTCCTGCCTGTGCTGTCCAAGCAGCACTTAAATCAGGCACGCTTTGACCACCAATGCTGGCTCTCTTGCGCATGGTCAGTTCAGGGAAGAGAATATTCCTGAATAACAGTATGGATCAGAATTAGAAAATAATAAGTAAATGAACTCTGTTCTTCCTAACACTATTTTCAGAATGCTTTTAAGGAGGATAATCAGAATCTCCAGACGCTTGTTAATACAGAGCCCAATATTCAAAGGATTTATGCTCCTAACTTTGAGAGTTTCCTAAATTGACCTTTTTGAAAATTGAATTGGGCTAAAGGGGAGATTCTATATATGGTGCCTAAAAAATCAGCGCTGAAATCAATGCCAACTAAGTGTATTTTATAATTGGTGCCTAAATTTAGGCGCCGATTATAGAATATGCTTACTTGATATCTCAGCGCCTAAAACTACGTGTTCCATTTACACCAATGGAAATGTGGCATATATCCTGGTGCATAGATTTAGGCGCAGTGGACTATATTCTATAACTACATGTGTAAATTTCAGAACACCCACAAAATGCCCATTTACCCGCCCATAACCATGCCCCTTTTCATCTGTGCGCGCGTTAGACGTTTGGTGCACCAAGCCAGTCTGCTTTTCAAGATATCTGCAATGAATATGCATAAGATAAATTTGCATGCACTACCTCCACTGCATGCAAGTTTATCTCAAACATATTTATTGTGGGTATCCTGAAAGCATGACTGGTCGGGTGTGTCCCCAGAACTGAGTTGAAAATCCCTGTATTAAAGGGACGTTGCGCTTGAATTCATAGGTATGTTTTAGTTTACAGTATCTGACTATATCTCAAAGGAAACAGAAGCCTGTTACAAGAATCTACAATATAGAGGATATAAAAAAAGAAATCCATATCTTACAGATCTCCTGCTGCATGCAGCACAGGAAGAAGAAGTGGTCTTTAAAAAGCCTAACACAGGAAATTAGACAACAGAGTTGATGAAATCTGTCCTTGATGTTCTCTTGCTCTTTAACTGTCTTGGAGCCAGAGATAACCTATTTCCATTGATGTCTGAGAGGCAGACACATCTTAGAAACTGAAATTCAGAGGGACTGCTCATCACTAACAGTGAAAAACTGATATTTTCAGTTTCTGTGAATAACCAGCCTCAAGATCTTCCCGAAGAAATGACACTCTACCTAGCAGTCATATTTTGCACTATCATGCAGAATGCAGTCAGAGGATGCCCACCAGGGACATTGTGAAGCCTGTTATTTTGCATCCAGTAGCAGGTCATCCTAGAACAGTGGTTTTCAATCCAATCCTCCAGGGCACACTCAGCCAGTCAGATTTTCAGGATACTCAGAATGGATAGGCATGAGATAAATTTGCATGCACTACCCTTACTGTATGCAAATCTATCTTATGCATATTCATTGTGAACGTCCTGAAAACTTGACTTCCTGATTGTGTCACAAAAATTGATTCTCAACTCAATGTCCTAGCATTAACATTGTGTAGGAATTAAATATGATCAATCCAAATGCTTCATGTTCTAATTTCCATACCTCACTGACTGAACATTTCATAGTAACAAGGTAGGAAACAATATTTTAATAAATATTCTGTAAGTCAAAGTTTAAGCTGAATGCATGCAAATCTCATTTTGCCTATGATTTACCTTTGTAGATTACTTTACCTCTCACACATGTCCTGCTATAGGAATTTGCAGCCACCATCATTTAACACCCTAGGATATAAAAGCCCTGATTTTCAGATACCCTATTTGAGATATACACATGTAAAAACCGGTATTTACACGTTTATAGCGTAAGCATGTAAATTCCAAATTTTGAAAGCTGATTTGAGCACATGCGTATCAATGTGTATGTGGAAAGGGGGCATGTAGTGGGTGTGTGGACAGAGCTAGGGCAAAACAGAACTCCACACTTGTATTCACTATTCCATATAGAGAATACACATCTATGTCCCAACAGATAAACATTGTGAGTTACACCTGCTGTGCCCTACAAATTAGTATAGGGCAAGTATAAATATGGTGTGGTAAGAGAGGTCCTTATTTGGAAGACTAAGCCCTAGCAGTAGTACAATTGGACTACCACTAGAGGTCACAGGCACCATCAAAGTCCCTGGGGCCAGAAATAGTGGGCATGGAGGGGGACTGCTCTTGACCACCACCATTTGTTGGCCAGGATCCTCTCTGGGTAGGCCCTGGGGGTAAGTGGGAGGTCTGGGGGCTGCCCGGGAAGAAGGGTTCACAAATGCAGGAAGGGGACTGTAATTTGGGGGGGTCTCTAGAGATGTTGGGGGTTATACTGCAAGAGGGGATCAGATGGTGGGGAAGATGGGTCTGGGGCCTATTCAACAGGGGGATTCAATGTGGGGAGGGGATCTAATGCCAGTCTTCCAAATAAGGGCCTCTCTTACCACACCTTATTTACACTTACCCTACACTTATTCGTATGTTCATGTAAGGTGAGATTTAATCGAGTGGGATGCTCTGTTCACACATCTGTTCAGGGGGAGCTCTGATCAGGGTTGTTACATGGGGATGGGGAACACCCTATAAGTTTGCAAAATTGCCTACCTTATACATGTATGTGCTGCTAGTTTGCAACGTAACACATATAAGTGGCAGCACACACACTTGTAAGAACCAGTGCTTTCCACGTGTATTAGTTCATGCTGTCATCCCATTGCAGTAGTAGTTACCACTCTCAGCCTCTAACAGTACATGTTAATTCACATGCTAACTGCTTAATACTCTTTATTAAAAGGGCCTCTAAGTGTTCGTCCAGTGATTTCTCCCAGCTTTATTAGTTTTCCTCCATTACTTTCCAATATGGTTTTGTTATTATACATTCACCAAAACTACATCATAATAATGATATGGTTAGAGCAGTGGCGTAGCCACGGGTGGGCCTGGGTGGGCCGGGGCCCACCCACTTAGGGCTCAGGCCCATCCAACAGTAGCACACTTTTAGTGGTAGAGGGATCCCAAGCTCAGCCAGCTGAAGACTTCTGATGGTAACGAAAATGCTACTCTCCATGATACCGGCACCTGCGTATGTTCAGTTTTCAGCGCATGCCTGCTGTAGACTGTCAAGGTGGAAAGAAGCATTTTCCCACCAGCTGAGATCTTTTCTGGGTGGTGGTTGGGGGGGGGGGGAAACAATTGGTGCCCACCCAGTTCTTCCTTAGGCCCACCCAAAATCTGATGTCTGGCTAAGCCCCTGGGTTAGAGCACTGCACAAACACAAAACCACAAGCTGAAAAATGCCAAGTAATATCTGCCACAGCAATTCTAATTTGACACTGCTTTGTACTGGGGTGATATCACAAATCATATCATGATGAAGGTCAGAAATGAAAATATCTATGGAGATACCAGAAAGCCCTTACTACTCAGATCACCTTTCCTTTCCCTTTCAATGCCCTTATTCTTCTCCTCCATCCAAACTCTCTTGGTCTCTTTTTCTTTTACATTTGTTCTCTTATAAATTTTATCCTGTTTTAATTCCCTGCTGTTGTGTAGCCTCTTTTGCATCTGTATCTCTAGATTATCCTTCTCCCACTTCTACTTTCACATTGTATTTATTTATATATGAGCATATTTGCTAAGATTTATAAGTCACCTATTTCCAGAGAAGCTCTAGATGACATACAACAAAAGCATTATCAGGGGCAGATAAAACAATAAATTAATAAAACAATAAATTAATAAAACAGATATAATCTAATTAAAATAGAACACAGTAATACAAATATAAACAGGAGAAAAAAATCAATCAGCTAAATATTATTTATCAAAAGCCCTATTAAATAGCCAAGTTTTGCAGATTTTTGCAAAAGGTAATTAATCTTTCATCAACCTAATTTCCCTAGCTACTGAGTTTGCAGATGTGGCCCAGAAAACAAAAAGTCACATTTTCTAATCGTTTCATCTTTCACTGTACAGAAAGAGAGAGGTGAGGGAAGAAAGAGTTGGTACATAGAATTGTATCCTATCTCTCAGGTATTGGGAGCCTCCACAAAATAATAATTTAGGGATGCACATGGTATAGTTTGGTGTTTGGTTCAACTATTGATTCAGTTCATCTTCAGACTAATTAATTTGATCATTACAGTCAATAGCTAAAACTATTTTACACTCAGACAATGGATTTTCCCTCAATTTTTAATAACATTTGCTTAAGTCTTGGTGGAGGGCATCTGCTACAGAGGCAGCACCACATCAAAGGGGCATGAAGATTACAGAAAGGCAGTATATCAAGCATTAATAAACATAACCAGAGAACCAAGCGTCATGAAGGACACTAACAGTGGCATGAGGACTCCAAGTCACGGTCAGAGGAACAACCAGCATAGGAAGCAACCAGCATGAAGACCCCAAGGTATGGGGAGAAGGGGAACACAGTACCAACATTAGCTGGAAGTCTTCAAAGAACTGAGAGAGGGATACAGTAGCACAAGACTCTGAAGTGATAAGTGATGAAAAGATCCAAAGGCAATGGGAAAGGGGTAAAGCAGTACCAAATTGACAGGTAGACCTCAAAACACTTGGAAAGGGGTGGGGACTGACAGAGGCTGGAAGACCCCAAGATGATGAGGATAAAATGTTTGAGTATTGGTTTTTAGTGGGTGAGATGGTTATCACCCAAAGATCTGGTCATTCAGCTGCAGTAGTCAGGTCAGCATTAGAAAAGGCATCAATACTCAAGGTTGCCTAAGGTATTTGGGTGTACAAAATTTATTAGCCTAGGAGGAGACGATATCCTGGAGATCACTTGATGATTAGAGGCTAGCAGGTACAACAAGCATTTTCTCTCTGTATCATGAAGGGAAGAAACTCCAAGGTATCTTTCCTATAATGAACAAAACACCCTAGTGGTGACTGCCTTCAAGCACTGCTAGAAATCAGAGGTGCCAGGATCTAAGGCAATTTTAGAAAGGCTTGTGCAGATAGCAAGTCTTTCTAAAATTGCTAGAGCTACAACAGAGCTCCCTGGCTCAGGTGTCTCAAGCAATGCAGGGGCCAAGCACTCAACCAACCTCAGAAGCCCCAGTTATGCTCGAAATTACCTTGGGATATGACCCAAACTATTTTTTAGCAAATAACTGCCCACTAGCAGAGTGACTAGTAGAGATGTGGATCATTTATTTAAACAAATTATTAACTGGCAGCAGTCACGCTGCTTTTTAATCTGCAAACCCTGACAGAAGAGCATCATATTCAGGGTATAACCCAAAAAAATTATCAGCAGCATTGATGGGAAAACCTTATGGACCCAGGAAAGCCCCAGGAATCTGTTCTACAAGTTGAAGGAAATAGCCTGGAAACGATTGCAGCCCAAAGAAAGGGTTGATCTTAATGTTGCAAAACTGATATTTTTAAAGAATTTTTAAACATCTTGAGTCTTTCCATGTGGTAGTGGGTATATCAGAGTCTAAATTGTACTCTAGAGCAAGAGTTCTCAACCCAGTTCTCTGGATGCACCTAGGCAGTCTGGTTTTTATGATATCCCCAATGAATATGCATGAAATAGATTTCTATGCACTGCCTTCATTATATGCAAATGTATCTCATGCATATTCATTGATGAAATGAAATCCTGATAACCAGATTGACTAGGTGAGTCTCAGGACTAGATTGAGAAACCCTGCTCTAGAGGAAGCTGCAGAAGTGGCAAAAGCCTTTCATCAAGCTCAGTGAGCACCAGACCACTCTAACCTACAAGAGATATCAAACCTGAACAATCACAAGCAGAACTCTGAGTACTCTCTATGAACTGGGGAGATAGGGAGGCCTATGTTTACCTATTAGTCTTGCTCTTCAGAAGTCCTGATCCTCTTTGAGTGTGTAGACAAAGACTATTTTGCCAGGGAGTGTCCAGAAAACAATTAGAGAAAACCCCATACTGGTAATTTTGTAGACATCCCAGGCTCAAAGATTACAAGTTTGTACTTCCAATGATGTCAGGAAGATACCCTACCCAAGCTCTTGTGGATGTAGAAGTGTCAGGACATTTGTTTAGAGAAAGTTGCTACATAGGACTTGGATTCATTATGAGACAAATGACAGTACCCAACATCCCAGGTTATGTTGAGAATAGGGACAATCAAATCAACCTGCACATTGGAGTGTACTTACTATCCCATACCCAGTATGGGTAGAGATTAACCAGGCTTTGAGAAGCTAAGGACTCAACTATTTAAACCTTGGCAAGAATCTGATTGGAAGAAGGCCCAGACAACTATGGGTGTCCTTAGAGAAGGTGCTGTGGAGGACTTGCAGCACTTCTGCATTTCCTCACAGCTGTATCCGGGGTGACTCCAGTTCCACCCCGATCTTCCCAGGGCCTTCGCTCAAAGTGCACAGAGTTTCCAGGTGCTTTTTGGCTAGGATCAGGTGACCCTCAGGGGGAGGAATGCTGGCTTCGGCCTAACCCCTGGTAAGCCTTTCCTCAGCTGAGAGGTGCTGTGGAGGACTTGCAGCTCATCTGCATATCCTTACAGCCTTCTCTGGGGTGACACCCAGGTCCACTCCGATCCACTCAGGGCCTCCGCTCTAGGTGCGCGGGGTATTTTTCTCTTTACATCTAATCTTGCTAAAGTACCTCAGTCATTTATGGTCCCTATTCATATTCTCTTCCTAGCCCTGTCCCTTCCTAATCTTTTCCCTCGCCCCCTACCTCTCTCCGCTACAGGAACTCACTGCCCATCCATCGACTTTATCACCTCACCTTCTCTCCTACCCTCTTCCTCCCTCTTGGCTTTTAATCTCCGCCTCTTTCTTCCATCCATTTTGCCTTCCCCATTCCACCTAAATACCTCTCGCCTTCGACGCCTTCGTGGCCACACCTCTCCTACTCTCCTCCGCTCTCTTTTACTCCTTCTCTTACTCTCAGTCGGTGACATCAATCCCAATCCTGGCCCCCCTCACCAACTATTATCCCAACTTTACAGATCTCACCGCGACCTCTCTAACCTCATCTCTATTTCTCTACTCCCCTCCTCTTCTCTGCCCTTCTCTTGCGCCCTATGGAATGCCCGCTCTATCTGTAACAAACTCGCCTATATCCATGACCTCTTTATCTTGCGTCACCTCCATCTGCTCGCCATAACAGAAACCTGGCTCTGTCCTGATGACTCTGCTTCAGTAGCAGCCCTGTGCCATGGCGGTTATCTATTTTCACATACTCCTCGCCCTGCTGGCCGTGGGGGCGGTGTTGGACTACTTCTCTCTCCCTCCTCCAGATTTCAACCCCTTCTTCCACCTCAATCTCACTGTTTTTCCTCCTTTGAAGTCCACTCTATCCGCCTTTTCTCTCCTCTGCCTCTTCGAATAGCGGTCATTTATCGTCCCCCGATACGTCCCTTTCATCCTTTCTCAGTGACTTTGATGCCTGTCTTGCCTTCTTCCATGATCCTGCCTCCCCCTCTCTCATCCTTGGTGACTTTAATATTCCTGCTAATGATCCTTCCAACTCTTATATTTCCAAGTTACTCGCTTTAACGTCCTCCTTTAATCTCCAACTATGCTCCACCTCCTCCACTCATCAAAATGGTCACTGTCTTGATCTCATCTTCTCCTCCAACTGTTCACCCTCTAGTTTCCTTGCCTCTGATCTTCCCTCCTCTGATCACCATCTTATAACTTTCACACTTAAATCTCCTCCCTCCCAGTCCCGTCCTATCTTATCTCATTTATCTAGGAATCTTCACGATATTGACCCTTCATCTCTATCCTCCCATGTTTCAAACCTCCTCTCTACTGTGGCACCATCCACATCTGTTAACGAGGCTGTTTCTTCTTACAATACTCTATCCTCTGCCTTAGACACTCTTGCACCTTTGATGACCCGCCCTGTAAGGCGTACAAAATCCCAACCTTGGCTGACTTCTAATATTCGCTACCTACGTTCCTGTACCCGCTCTGCCGAACGCCTCTGGCGGAAATCTCGGGCCCTTGCTGATTTCCTACACTTTAAGTTCATGCTGACCTCCTTCCAATCTGCTCTTTTACGTGCCAAACAGGATTATTATATCCAACTGACCAACTCTCTTGGCTCTAATCCTCGACTTCTCTTCACCACATTGAACTCCCTCCTCAAGGTGCCCCTCCCCCAACTCCCCCTTCATTATCTCCTCAGACCCTTGCTGAATTCTTTCACAACAAGGTTGAAAAGATAAACCTTGCTTTCTCTACCTCACCACCTCTCCCTCCACTAGTCCGTTCCCCTCTCTCTCCTTCCCCTCATTCCCGTTCCTCCTTTCCTGAAGTTACTATTGAGGAAACTACACTTCTCCTTTCTTCCTCAAAATGTACCACCTGTTCCTCTGATCCCATTCCCACCCACCTTCTTAATGCCATCTCTCCTGCTCTTATTCCTTTTATCTGTCACATTCTCAACCTCTCACTTTCCACTGCGACTGTCCCTGCTGCCTTTAAACATGCTGTGGTCACACCTCTCCTTAAGAAGCCTTCACTCGACCCTACTTGTCCCTCTAATTACCGACCCATCTCCCTCCTTCCTTTTCTCTCCAAATTACTTGAGCGTGCTGTTCACCGCCACTGCCTTGATTTTCTCTCCTCACATGCTATTCTTGACCCACTACAATCTGGTTTTCGCCCTCTCCACTCAACCGAAACTGTGCTTACTAAAGTCTCCAATGACCTATTACTGGCTAAATCCAGAGGTCAATATTCCATCCTCATTCTTCTTGATCTTTCCGCTGCTTTTGACACTGTCGATCACAGCATACTTCTCGATACCCTGTCCTCGCTTGGATTCCAGGGCTCTGTCCTTTCCTGGTTCTCTTCCTACCTCTCCCTCCGCACCTTTAGTGTTCACTCTGGTGGATCCTCTTCTACTTCTATCCCTCTGCCTGTCGGCGTACCTCAGGGTTCTGTTCTTGGTCCCCTCCTCTTTTCTATCTACACTTCTTCCCTTAGTTCATTAATCTCATCCCATGGCTTTTCCTACCATCTCTATGCTGATGACTCCCAAATCTACCTTTCTACCCCTGATATCTCACCTTGCATCCAAACCAAAGTTTCAGCATGCTTGTCTGACATTGCTGTCTGGATGTCTCAACGCCACCTGAAATTAAATATGACCAAAACCGAGCTTCTCATTTTCCCCCCCAAACCCACCTCCCCGCTCCCCCCGTTTTCTATTTCTGTTGATGGCTCTCTCATTCTCCCTGTCTCCTCAGCTCGAAACCTTGGGGTCATCTTTGACTCTTCTCTCTCCTTCTCTGCTCATATCCAGCAGATTGCCAAGACCTGTCGTTTCTTTCTTTACAACATCCGTAAAATCCACCCCTTTCTTTCCGAGCACTCTACCAAAACCCTCATCCACACCCTTGTCACCTCTCGTTTAGACTACTGCAATCTGCTTTTTGCTGGCCTCCCACTTAGTCACCTCTCCCCTCTCCAGTCGGTTCAAAACTCTGCTGCCCGTCTCATCTTCCGCCAGGGTCGCTTTACTCATACTACCCCTCTCCTCAAGACCCTTCACTGGCTCCCTATCCGTTTTCGCATCCTGTTCAAACTTCTTCTACTAACCTATAAATGTACTCACTCTGCTGCTCCCCAGTATCTCTCCACACTCGTCCTTCCCTACACCCCTTCCCGTGCACTCCGTTCCATGGATAAATCCTTCTTATCTGTTCCCTTCTCCACTACTGCCAACTCCAGACTTCGCGCCTTCTGTCTCGCTGCACCCTACGCCTGGAATAAACTTCCTGAGCCCCTACATCTTGCCCCATCCTTGGCCACCTTTAAATCTAGACTGAAAGCTCACCTCTTTAACATTGCTTTTGACTCGTAACCACTTGTAACCACTCGCCTCCACCTACCCTCCTCTCTTCCTTCCCGTTCACATTAATTGATTTGATTTGCTTACTTTATTTATTTTTTGTCTATTAGATTGTAAGCTCTTTGAGCAGGGACTGTCTTTCTTCTATGTTTGTGCAGCGCTGCGTATGCCTTGTAGCGCTATAGAAATGCTAAATAGTAGTAGTAGTAGATCTCAAAGACTCTTACATAAGCACCTCACTGACTAAGGAACTAGGAGAAGAGCCTTTGCTAAGGATAAATTAGAAAAGTTTGTTCATGAAAGAATGAATACAGAGAAAGAATGGTGGTATGATCTCTGACCAGATGGTCCAGAATCCAGGAAAGGTACAAGAGTAGCCTCATCTTAGAAAATCTTCAAGTGGGGACAATCACAGTTGCAAAAGCAAAGAATGGAAACCAATTCTCAAGGGGGTCTGCCTCAAGAAAAGCCACAAGCAAAACGTTTCTTAAAACTAGTTGGATATCACAGATGTTATGTTCTAAATTAGGATGAGAAAGTGGAATCGCTAGCCCATTTGTGAGGAACAAAAACAAGAGGAGATTTTCTGATCTGGGGAGTCAGAGATGACATGGAAGAACTGCAGAGAGCCCAGTGTTCAGAGGTGGCACTGGGGCATCCTGACTTCCAATTCCACTTAGTGTGAATAAGCGAGTCAGGTGCTCGGCCCATGATGGTCAAGCTGAAGAGGAGAGTATTGAGAAATTCTCAAACCTCCTTAAGATTCAGCCTACCTTAGTAATTGTATATCTGGGGAAGATGAGTTATGAGTAGGGCTCAGGGGAAGCATCTAAAACTCCAATTCCAGAGTACAACAGGGAGACTCAGACCAGGAAGAAATAGCCCTCTAGACTGTGCATCCGCTGTTTATGTGTAAGGAACTTTTGTTGCTGAGCTATTGATTCTACCTACAAGATAGGACAGACTCTCTGTATTTTGCATTAATGTCCTGAATGAATTGTTTGTTGTTCCTAAAGCTGCCTCAGATTATTATTATACAGGCCTCCTAAAGACTCAGAGCTCAAATACTCACCAATGTTATCACCTTGTGCAAAATCATAAAATAGTACATGTCATATTTTGCAGATGTAATAATACATGCTGTTTAATGGTCTTGCACTCATTATTCTATTTGTACAATAGTATATTGAATTCAAGGTTTTACCACAAATACCTAACTTTTTCCAGTGATCTGTACATGGTCCAGAACAAGGCAAGCTACTGCCCAGTCACATGAATGTGGTAGCTTTTTTCATTACATTTATTTAGCTTATGACTGTGGTCATAATGTGGAGTCATAATGTAGGGTCCTTCTTCAACAGAAGGAAGTGAATGGGCTGAGTTTATCTTCCTCCTTCAATTTAAGAAAACATTACAGTATGAGCAAGATAACATTCTTTATTTACCAAGCTGAAGAAGCTGAAAACTTGAGGATTTTTTCCATGTTGTTCAAGGTTAAAACGTACCAAATTTATACAATCCAGTTAAACACATATCTACAACACCACATCTTTAAACCCAATTTTAACTTCCATTTCAAAGTTACATAGAAATATCTTCTGAAGCAATATTATTGCATAAATACTCATCTTCTGGTGGTCCGAATGCTCTGGAAAGTTTGTTTTGACTTTGAAAATGTCAGCTTTGCTTTTCACCTTATTACCAAGAAATTGGCTTATACACCACTATTACTGGAAGTCACATAAGGCTCACCCAGGAGGAATACACAGTAATTAATGAAAATGCATCCAATTTAAAATTTGTCATGCAAGAAGCTCAATATTTTTATCTAGCAACTTAGAATTAGATGATTTAAAGAATATATAATTTGTCTGGAAGGAAAACATTTCTAACACTTTACTTCTTGCATCCAAAATCGTTGATTAAAAATATTTGTGTTGGCCAGTTTTTAAAGTCAAGGTGGATGTGCTTATAGGCTTTATGTTAAACTCAGACAAATTAAGAAAATTATTGGTAAGTAGTATAGTTGCATTATATAAATAGAACTGCAACTCTGGCAAGCAATTCTAAATTAGTTTTACTCCAGAAAACCAAAAGGAAAGGGCACAGTAATGAGCACTGCCAAATTAGTGGCTCTTGCCAATGAACTCTGTGCTCAGGGGGGTTGATAACCCCAGTATTAAATAAAAAGGACAACAATATAAACAACCATTTATATTTAGAGTTACTAAAAAGTGCTAAAATACAGTGGGGCCCTTTTACTAAGCTGTTCTAAAATGTGGCCGGCGCTGTTGTTAGCACGCAGGTTTCCTACATGCTGTGGCCACTTTTAGCATGGCATAAAAATAGCTGCATCTGTATATTTTTCTTTAATGGCGACACACTCAGTTCTCAATTAGCATATTGCCATTATTATGGGAGCCCTTACTGCCTCATATTTTGTAGGCACTAAGGGCTCCTACACTAACTCCGTGCTAATTGAGCAGCGAACGGCAATGTGCCCACACTATCTGCTTAGTGCAGGGCAGTGGCGTAGCTACGTGGGGCCACAGAGGCCTGGGCCCCTGTAGATTTGGCCCTGGACCCCCCTGCCGATGAACCTTTCAACCCCCCTCCCCTCCCGCCACCAACCCTCCCCCGCCATCGCCGTAGGCTACCTTTGCTGGCGGGACACCCTAACCCCCACCAGCCGAGGTCCTCTTCTTCCCGTGCAAGGCTTCATTCTGTTTCTGACGTCCCGCACATTGTACGTGCAGGACGTCAGATTCACAGAAACAGAACTTGCAGATCAGCCAGAATTTGCATGTGCATCTTTATAGAATACCTACTAAGAAGATGAGTGAGTAAATTCAAATTGTTGTCAATTAATGCCAATAATTGTTAGTGCCCAATTATTGGCACTAACTCGTTATTCAATTAAATTGTGCACGCAAATTGGGCATGTACATTATACAAAATTAAGTTGAGAGAACACCTTCCATTGTTTGTTTTATACTGTGAGTAACTGCTTTTTTCTGCAGTGGTATTTTTTCTCCTATGAGTTGCGTTGTTTCCAGCTGCAGTTTTTTTCAGCTTACTGCAGAAGCCAATGATAAGTTAGCCTTTGTGGGGTTTTTGAATAAAAAGTCTGCAACTCTCTCCAGCAGTTGAAGCTTGTTTATTTAAGTATAAAGGGTGTCTTCTTTCTTAATTTGGAGAGCAAATTGTTTTTACATAGTTTTGCATTTTATATTGACTGAAACTCAAAAATTACCAGACATTTCTATTTCATAAATATGTTCTATTGACAGTATAATTTTTGATGTTTTTATTATTATCAAGTGTTATTGGAAATGTGATCTTTATTGTTATAGTTATGGAATATAAGCTTGAAGTAGCATAACATAACATAAGGGGGGATGTTCTCAAAGTGGGATACCATTAAGATGTGTTATTTTACCACTAACGGACTATTTGAGCATAAGTCTCATTTTATGCAAGGAGACCCTAGTTAATAATAGCAATGTAGTAACCCATCTTGACGGTAACCTATGTTGATAATCCCCCCCTCTTAGGCGCTACCTTATAGAATAGCAGCTAGATGCAGTTAAGCATGTAACTGTTGTTTACCCGCATTAAGGTACTCAACTTCCATTTTAGCGCCAAAATTTAGGCGCTGAATTGGTGCTAATTTGTGGCACACTATATAGAATTAGAGGGAATGGGTGCAATTCTAATATGGGCACCTCCTTTTAGGCACTTCAATGCCACATGGTGAAAGCGTAGTCAATAATGGCATCTGGGTGTCGAGATTCCGTTATAGGACACAAACATAGCCCAGCATCTTCACACCTAAAATGTAGGCGCACACAGTTACACCAGCCATTGACCAGGCATAACTGCGGGTACCTAAATATGACAAGGGGCTTGTGATTTTCAGTATTCTGTAAGCCATGAGCATATATTACACACACACACTCACACACACACACACACACACACAAGGAGTGGCACCGGCTGCACATACTGCAGCAGGATATGCTTATCCACTTCTACCCTAGCTGAGATAATACTTAAGTATTTCTCTGACTTCATGTGCAACTTTCTTTAAATTAGCCCCCTTATTTTCTAACTCCTCTTACTCTCTTACATACTCTACGCTGTCTATTAAAATGTCTTATTTCATATTGTGTTGACATTGGAAGTCGTATACTATCAGGCTCATTTTCAAAAGAGATGTACATCCATCTTTCGACATAAATCAGAACATGGAGGTCTAACTCCCAGAGTCGTCCAAATCGGTATAATCAAAACCCGACTTTGGATGTCTCCAACTGAAGTCCGTCGCAAGGACATCCAAATTTCAAGGGGGGCATGTCGGAGGCCTGGTAAAGGCAAGATTTGGGCGTGCCTAAGACTTGGATGTCTTTGAACCATAATCGAAAAAAGCAGGGACGTCCTAAAGTAAAACTTTGATGTTTTTACCCGGACGTGGGTTTTTTTACGAATAAGGCACAAAAAGGTGCCTGAAATGACCAGATGACCACCGAAGGGAATCGGTGATGACCTCCCATTACTCCCACAGTGGTCACTAACCCCCTCCCACCCTCAAAAAACATCTTTAAAAATATTTCGTGCCAGCCTTTATTCCATCCTCAGATGTCATATTCAGGTCCATGACAGCGCATGCAGGTCCCTGGAGCAGTTTTAGTGGGTACTGCAGTGCACTTCAGACAGGCAGACCCAGGCCCATACACCCCCTACCTGTTATTTGTAGAGGAAACAGCGAGCCCTCCAAAACCCACCACAAACCCACTGTACCCACATAAAGGTGCCCCCTTCACCCATAAGGGCTATGGTAGTGGTGTACAGTTGTGGGTAGTGGGTTTTGGGGGGGGTTGGGGGGGCTCAGCACACAAGGTAAGGGAGCTATATACCTGGGAGCATTTTATGAAGTCCACTGCAGTGCCTCCTAGGGTGCCCAGTTGTTGTCCTGGCATGTCAGGGGGACCAGTACACTAGAAATGCTGGCTCCTCCCACGTCCAAATGGCTTGCATTTGGACGTTTTTGACATGGACGTCTTTGGTTTCGAAAATTGCTGAAAGTCAAAGACATCCATGTCTAGGAACATCCAAATCTAAGGACGTCCATGGTATTTTCAAAACGAAAGATGGATGTCCATCTTTTTTCAAAAACACGCTTTTCCCCACCTCCGGATTTGGACATTTTACAAGGACGTCCAAATCCAAACAGACGTTTCTTTCGAAAATGCCCCTCCAAGCCATACTTCATATTGTTATTTGAATATTTTTACTGCTGTAATTATCTATTGCTTATGTTTGGCAGTAAATAAATAAATATATATATTATATTCTTCCATACATGATTTTCCTTATAGGTAAGAAAGTACTCATATTACATTTAAGATTAAATAGTTAAATGGAAACATCAGTAATAACTTTCTGGTCCTTTTACTATGCTGTGTTAAGCAGCTAACATGGGATTTACTGTGCAGTAGACAGTAGCAAAGAGCCACACTACTGTCTCCTCTATTGAAAAGGCAACCGCTGTAGTAAAATCCCCCTGTTAGCTGCTTAATGCAGGACAGGTGGGATCTAAGCATGACATGGGTGGGTAGAGTGGCTGACTGCCAATAGCACAGACAATCTAACCACCACCTCAAGAATAAGTACTGCTATGCTACCGGCAGACTGGTAGTGCAGCTGTCAAATGTCAAGCACACACTCCCAATCCCCCCCCCCCCATGTCAGTACTCCCCAACATCAAATCCCAACTCCCTCAACAGACCCGACCCCCTGACTGAAACCCCACTTCAAGACAAACCCTAAATCCCTCTAACAGAGGCACCGACAACCCAAGAACCCCACTCCATGACAGGCCCGACACCCCTTTTTAGAAACTAGGCCCCAGCACCAGGGGCGTAGCCAAAAAATTGATTTTGGGTGGGCCTAGGCAAGAACTGGGTGGGCACCATGTGTTCTCCCCCCCCCCCCCAACCAAAAAAATAGCTGGTGAGAAAACCTGAATATATGTAAACCGCTTTGAATATAGTTGCAAAAACCTCAGAAAGGCAGTATATCAAGTCCCATTTCCCTTCTCTTTCAACCTTGACAGTCTGCAACAGGCATGTGCTGAAAACTGAGCATGTGCAGGTGCCGGTAGCATGGAGACTAGCATTTTTGTTACCATCAGGGGGTAGTCTTCAGCTGGTAGAGCTTGGGATCTCCACCAGCTACCACTAAATGTGTGCTACTGTTAGGTGGGCCTGAGCCCTAAGTGGATGGGCCCTGGCCCACCCAGGCCCACCTGTGGCTACGCCACTGCCCAGCACATCTATACTGTCCCATTCCCTAAACCTTTTTTCCCCACACCCCAACCCTCCGCCCCCTAACCTCCCCCCCCCCCTCCAAGATTTACCATGGAGGCCTGGCTGCACTGATGTCCCAGTGGACCCAGGCAGCAGGATCCTCTTCCCCTGCTGCCCAGATCAGCGCCCAATTCCAAAATGGCACTGATGACACCTAGCGATACTCTCACAGCACTACCATGAGAAGTCATCCTTCCATCCTCCCAGTTTCCAAAAGGGGGTATTGGGGCTGTCACGGTGAAGGAGTTCTGGAGTTGTCAGGTTCTCTGACAGAGGGATTCGAGGTTTGTCTTGGGGTTGTCTCTCTATCAGAGGGGTTGGGATTGGTGATTGGAGATCAGGTCTACAGCGCGGCGTACGTCTAGTAGCGCTATAGAAATGATAAGTAGTAGTAGGTCTCTGTTGGGGGGACCAGGAACTAATAGCGATGTTGTGGGTAGCTGTTATCTGGTCACGCACAACCATGCATTACATGGCCATGCACATAGTGCAGAAAGCCCATGCTGTGAGTCTAGGTGTGTAATGTGGTGGCCATGTGTTAACTGTGTTCCCTGTGTACTAAACTGCGGGCATACGCAGAGCACACCCTCTGCATTTACCACACAGGCTTTGTACTTGGTACATGTTAATTTTTGCATTAAATCTGCAGTAAGTGCAAATAATACCACACTTTAGTGAAAGGATCCTTTAGTAAGGAGATAAAAATAAAAATAAAGAACCTACCCAAAATAGGGAGTGGGAAATTGCGAATAAGTTTCCAGCTTATCAAATGTCTTCATATACCTGAATTTTAAAACTCTAAAACAAATTGTAAAAATTAGCAAGGATCTTTCCAAAACAGTTTTTCAATTTATGTATAGAGAAAAAAAAAAGGACTTACAGAATACTGTCAGTTACGCACGTCCCTGCTCCATTTACATGACAGCAGTTACGCCAGGTCTATGCATATGGAACTATGAACACTTACTTGACAATATTGGGTTACACTAGAATTCTAGAACACAATCTGGGAGTCAATAGACTCTCACCATACAGTACCAGGGGGCACCTAAATGGAGATGCCCCACTTATGGAATTGATTTCAGTTCTAGAAGCTTCACAGTAATATTCTCTGAAATGCATCTAGCTCCATTCCCTGAGCTAGTATGACAACCAGGGCTGCCAGATCTCAATGCACAGATGAAGGAAAGAGAAGCAATTTAAGATTACTGCAGAGATACCAAGCTATATGCTTTAGGCATAAGACACGCAATTGGAGGACTTCCCATCCTCACACACACAGGACCACTCTTGTCACTCATCTGAAGAAAGACTGAAGAGAGGGAGTTGGCTACAGGGCTAACAGCCACAGAAATAAAAAGAGAAGAGACTGAAATGAAGCATAAAGAGAGAAGAGGAGGGGGGGTTGGGGGTGTTTCTGAAAATTGATTTCATCAGAGCTGAGGAGCAGAGCAGCTAAAAGCTGGAGGGAATCGGCATTGATTGTGACCAGAGTTAAGAATACACATCTTGAGAGGTGATTTCTGTGAGTCTTTAGTTAAGGGAAAAGCCATGACTTGGAGATTGAGGATAAACAAAAAAACAAGTTCTTTTAACAAGCTGTAGATGTGGGCTCTGATTGTGTTGCGTCAACTGGCAAAGACAGGAAAAATGTCATTTACTTTACTTGGCACAGAGTGTCCTAACAATAACCACAGAGGGCTGATGGGGACAGTGCAGGAAGGAAAAAAAAAAGAGTTTTTTTTCTCAACAACACACAACCATACACCCCAATGCTGCAGCAGTAACAAAAGTGAATTGGATAAGTAGAGTACCATGGGCAGCCAACAACTTAAATACAATCAGAGAAGCTGAATAATTGTATTGCTATTTTCTTACAAAAATATTTTGTATTGCTAATTTAGCGACCCTTTTACTAATGTTTAGCACGTGCTAAATGCTAAGAAAGCTATTGTATACCTATGGGCTTCTTAGCATTTAGTGCACACTAATTCAATTAGCATATGCTAAGCAATAATAAAAGAGCCCCTTCATTTGCAAAGCAATACAATACTTCTCTTTAGAGATTTATACCTTGGACACACCACCTGAAAAATCTCACTCATTGAAGCTTATTCTTTGGAGAGAGGCAGGGCCGCCAAGAGACCCAACTGGGCCTGGGGCAGGATCAGAGCACTGCATCCCCTCCCCACACTCGGGCTGTCGCCACAGCCGCCGCACTGCCCCCCCCCCCCACTTGCGCCACCCCCACACTCAAAACACTGCTGCACAATCTTGCAACGCCTGCCCCCTTACTAACTGCTGCTGTCGTCTCCTGCTGCTGCTGCGTGCCGCCCAGAACCCGGATGACTGCATTAATGCGATGTCGTGTTAATGCAATCATCCGGGTCCTGGGCGACATGCAGCAGAAGCAGGAGAGAGACCTGTCCCAGAAACAAGCTTGCCTGCGGGCCCCCTCCCCCTTGGAGGCTGGGCCCAGGGAATTTTGCCTCCCCTGCCCCCCCCCCCTCTCGGCAGCACTGGAGAGAGTCATCTTGGGAGAGGCATCTCTATTACTGGTAACTGGGAAGGCTTTCATAGAAGAGGAGACCAATAGAGAACCTGTTTCCTGGAACATAAAATTACAAAGCTGACAAGTGCAGAATAGGAAATGCTTTCAGCTGACACATTCTTCCGGGAGGGTGTCACAATAACTCTATGTCCTATTACAGAACAGAACTTACAAATGTACAGACAGTAGCCATAAGATGTCAAGACAGACAAGCAAGACACAGAAATATAAGCCACTGGCTAGGAAAATAATTTCAAAATGCAAATATTTGAAGCCTAAAATATGACAGGTGTCTTGTCTTAAATATTAATATAATGGATGTCAGAGTTCGGAGAGAATGATGATAATCAAAGGGATACTTGTAGTGGTCTTTACCAATTTTTAAGCTGGAACCACTTTAGATCCAAAAGGGCTGAAGGAAAGCCAACAAATATTTCCCCACGTGGGTCCAAGATCAGGGCTGCTTTAATCACCTTTGGAGCCCTAGGAAAACGTTTGTGGATGCCCCTCCCCCCCATCCAGCGGCACAGCTTCCTTAGCTCCCTGCCAGTCAAACCACTTCTCACTGAAAAAAATACAGCATAAAGGCACCAACCAGCTGTCTAGGCCATGTTGCTGATGGCTTTGCTGGTTCTACCCCTCAAACAAAGGAAGTCCATGTCTGAAGAGGTGGAACAAACAAAGCCATCAGCTGTACATCCTAAACTCTACACCTTCATACAGTTTTGTTTTGTTTTGTTTTTCCTGGAAACAGCAGGGCTGGCAGGGGGTGGGAGTAAGGAAGCAGCTGGACCAGGGGAAGGGAGGGAGATTTAAGACTAATGAGTAAGGTTTTTCTCATGGTACATTTTGGGTATAAATTTGGCACAGTAGTAAAGGTACTGAGGCCTAAGGAAGGGCTGCTGACTCCTGTTATTGACAAGTAATGACTTTACGTGAACCTAAAATGGATTTCTTGTGTGTTGCATATTTTAAACTTTTAATTATGTCAAGCACTTACCAACACATACATCTATGGAAACAGTTCAAATGCATTTAAAGACCCCTCAAGAGGCAGTGTCTTTAAACCTGATGAGACATAACTCTGCTATAAAGACAGCCACCTAAACATAAAGGGACAGAATAATTGACCTATGCGAAAAGCAAAAGAACTTAGATAACTTCAGCTTGGAGAAGAGATAGATAGGGGAGATATGACAAAAATCATGAGTGGAGTGCAATCCATTGTTTACACTTTCAAAAAGTACAAAGATCATGGTATATGATATGAAGTTTACTAGGTAGTACTTTCCAAAAAAAAAAAAAATCATAGAAAATATTTTTTTTACTCAACAAGCTCAAATTAAGCTCAATTAAGCTCAATTAAGCTCAAATTAATTGTCTGAAAATGTGGTAAAGTAGTTCACATAGCTGGGTTTAAAAAAAGGTTTGTACAAGCCCCTGGAGGAAGTTTTTTTAAAGTATTATCAAATGTAGACATGGAGAAACCCATATAGAATCTAGCTGGGGGTAAGCAGCATGAAAACTAGATACTTTTTGTGATCCTCCCAGGTACTTGTGAACTGGGTTGGCCATTGCTGGAAACAGAATACTGAGCATCATGAACCTTTGGTGTGACCCAGTATGGCAGTTTTTATGTTCTTATGTCATTGACAGTCAAAGAAATGATTTTAGAATTTTTCAATTTTTCTCTAAGAAAGTTTGCTTTAGTACATTTGTTGAGACTAAAAGTCTCCCTGATGTAATCTGAAAAGATGTTTACTAGATAGAGTTGTGCCACAATGTGTTGATTACTGGTCCTGTAGATCATACCTGTGAATCATTAGCATTTTTAGAATTAAGGCGAAATCCATTGCCCAAGGAGTCAATAATAATACTTTGTGAAGTAAGTACCATGCAAAATAAAAGTGATGACTGGGAGACTCCTTGAAATATTCCTCACTGATCCTCCTAGTTGGGAAAATTTGAAGTGCCAAAAGAAGGGCACTGACCAATACTTTATCATGTTGAAAGTAGATGCTGCAATTGTTAGAGGGCAAGGGACCATGAAAAGAATGGTAGAAAAGATAAAAACTGGAGACATGGAAGACTGGCAGGGGCTAGAGAATGGATACTAGAACTGGGAGCATGAGAAGCATAAAAGGGAAAGTAGAATATCAGGATTGAGTGAGGGTAATAGGGATTTAGTTATGTCTTTTCAGTACTAGCTCAAGGTGAGTTATATTCAGGTATAATAGGCCTTTCCTTGTCCACAGAGAGCTTACAAAAATGATAGGATAGAAGTATAGAGAGAAGGTGATAAGGAGTGAAAGATAAGATGAACAGTGTAATGAAAAATGGAGAACAAGAGAAAATGGGATAGGTCTGCCTCACCTTAACACTTGGGTTGTTAGTTTTTGCTTCTCAATATATTTAAGTGTAGGATACAGCGGAAAGTTTTTCTGCCCTCCTCTCAGCCACCAGTTACCTCTGGTCAGATGGATTGTCACTTGACTCATCCTGAACTGCTGCAGATCAGAGCAGCTTGCCTGGCGGAATCAAGGCCATTGTCAGCAAACTTGATGTCCTTATTCAGGATTGAAGATTCTTTGACCCCTGATTTATAGCAGTTAACCAGGAGGCTGCAAATGAAAGAGGCAGCTGAATATATCGTTACCCCCCTCGCCCCCCCCCCCCAAACACACACACTGCAGGAGAGTACTTGAGCAGAGGGAGTCTTGAAATGTATGAGCTTAGCTGCTAGTGTGGAGGGCATTGTTGAAATGCTGCAGGTGTCATTTGTGGTTGACAATGTAGTTGAGGGACTAGAGGAAGCTCCTTCTAAGGTGTCTTCTATGGTATTTCCTCTAAAAAAAAAACAGCACTTTTTTTTCCCTTGAGATTATGGCGCTTATTTTCAAAGCACATGGACATCTCAAAAGGCCGAAATGGATGTCTATGTGCTTGAAACATCCAAGTACTGATTTTGCAAAGGCAGAAAAGGGATGTCCAACACTGCTGCATGCTCAAGTAGTAAGGGGGCGTGTTCTGGGCATGTTTTGGGCAGGATTAGGGAGGGCCTGAAATCTGGATGTCTAAGAGCGTTTACCGAAGGGGATGAAATGTCCATGTCTAAAAAAGAAAGACGTCCTTATTTAGACCTGTTTCAGGCACGTCCAGGATACAAAAGGTTGCTCTGATTGAGCAGCTGTCCACTGTAGGGAAAGTGGCAGACCCCCCTCCCTCACCCCTGAAAGTGAAACTGAAAGGGGACGACGCCAGGCTCTATGACAGCTTCAGGTATTATGGGCATTCTTAACAAAGCAGAAAGCAAGCCTGAAGAGGAGCCTAGTAGTCACTGCAGTGGATTTTAAACCAAAGGACCCAGGCGGAGGCGTTGGGCTACTACTCTCACCCTCCTGTAGTTTCCAACCCCTCCACCTACCGCAGTCTCACTGCTTCTCATCCTTTGAAGCCCATTCCATCCGGCTATTCTACCCGCTACCACTCAGAGTGGCAGTCATTTACCGCCCCCCTGATAAATCCTTCCCTTCCTTCCTTACCGACTTTGATGCTTGGCTCTCTGTCTTTCTTGACCCCTCATCTCCGTCCCTCATTCTCGGAGACTTTAACGTACATGCTGATGACCTATCCGACCCCCATGCTTCTAAGTTCCTCACCCTAACATCCTCCTTCAACCTCCAGCTGTGCTCCACCACCCCTACTCATCGTGACGGCCATTGTCTTGACCTCGTCCTCTCCTCCTCCAGCTCACCCTCCAATTTCCACGTCTCAGCTCTTCCTCTCTCCGACCATCACCTGATCACATTCACACTTCTTCACCCCCCCCCCCCCCTCCACCCCGTCCAACTTTAACCACCACCTCCAGGAACCTCCAGGCTATTGACCCCTCCACCTTATCATCTACTATCTCTAATCTCCTCCCCTCCATCATGTCCTCCGAAACTGTCGACAAAGCGGTCTCCGCCTACAATACCGCTCTCTCCTCTGCTTTGAACACCCTTGCGCCATCCATCTCCCGTCCCACAAAGCGCACCAATCCCCAGCCCTGGCTGACTCCTTGCATCCGATACCTTCGCTCCTGCACCCGATCCGCTGAGCGCCTCTGGAGGAAATCTCGTACCCTTCCAGACTTCCTCCACTACAAATTCATGCTATCCTCCCTCCACTCCTCCCTATTCCGTGCAAAACAGGACTTTTACACCCAATTGACCAATTCTCTCAGCTCCAACCCTCATCGTCTCTTCACCACCCTTAACTCCCTCCTAAAAGTGCCCCCCGCTCCTACTCCCCCTTCTCTCTCTCCTCAATCACTGGCCGACTATTTCCGCGACAAAGTGCAAAAGATCAACCTTGAGTTCACGACCAAGCCACCACCTCCTCTTCACCCTTTAACCCTCTCCATCAACCAACCTACCCAGGTCTCTTTCTCCTCTTTTCCTGAGATCACCGAGGATGAAACTTCCCGCCTTCTTTCCTCCTCGAAATGCACCACCTGTTCCTCTGATCCCATCCCCACCAACCTACTCAACACCATCTCCCATACTGTCACCCCCGCCATCTGTCGCATCCTCAACCTCTCTTTCTCCACTGCAACTGTCCCTGACACCTTCAAGCACGCCGTTGTCACACCTCTCCTCAAAAAACCTTCACTTGACCCTACCTGCCCCTCCAACTACCGCCCCATCTCTCTTTTACCCTTCCTTTCCAAAATACTTGAGCGCGCTGTTCACAGCCGCTGCCTTGACTTTCTCTCCTCTCATGCCATCCTCGATCCACTTCAATCCGGCTTTCGCCCTCTGCACTCGACAGAAACAGCACTCTCTAAAGTTTGCAACGACCTGCTCCTGGCCAAATCCAGAGGTCACTACTCCATCCTCATCCTCCTCGATCTTTCCGCCGCATTTGACACTGTCAACCATGATTTACTTCTTGCCATGCTGTCCTCTTTTGGGTTCCAAGGCCCTGTCCTCTCCTGGTTCTCCTCTTATCTCTCCCACCGCACCTTCAGGGTACACTCCCATGGATCTTCCTCCACTCCCATCCCACTATCTGTTGGAGTTCCCCAGGGATCTGTCCTTGGACCCCTTCTCTTCTCAATCTACACCTCTTCCCTGGGCTCGCTGATCTCGTCTCATGGTTTTCAGTATCATCTTTATGCTGATGACACCCAGCTATAC
The DNA here is from genome assembly GCF_901765095.1 of Microcaecilia unicolor. Lineage (NCBI taxonomy): Eukaryota > Metazoa > Chordata > Amphibia > Gymnophiona > Siphonopidae > Microcaecilia > Microcaecilia unicolor. Next base: position 121,383,848 of record NC_044034.1, on the reverse strand, counting down.
CTCTCCACACCTGACATCACCGTGGAGATCCAGGCCAAGGTATCGGCCTGTTTATCCGACATTGCGGCATGGATGTCCAACCGCCACCTGAAGCTGAACATGTCCAAGACCGAGCTCCTCGTCTTTCCTCCTAAACCCACTTCTCCTCTTCCTCCACTCTCTATCTCTGTTGATAACACCCTTATCCTCCCTGTCCCATCTGCCCGCAACCTCGGAGTCATTTTCGACTCCTCCCTCTCCTTCTCTGCGCATATCCAACAGACTGCCAAGACCTGTCGCTTCTTCCTCTTCAACATCAGCAAAATTCGCCCTTTCCTCTCTGAGCACACCACCAGAACTCTCGTCCACGCTCTCATTACCTCTCGCCTTGATTACTGCAACTTACTCCTCACCGGCCTCCCACTCAGCCATCTATCCCCCCTTCATTCAGTTCAGAACGCTGCTGCACGTCTTATATTCCGCCAAAACCGATATACTCATATCACCCCTCTCCTCAAATCACTTCACTGGCTTCCGATCAGTTATCGCATACAATTCAAGCTCCTCCTCCTTACCTACAAATGCACTCAGTCTGCGGCTCCTCACTACCTCTCCACCCTCATCTCCCCCTATGTTCCCGCCCGTAACCTCCGCTCACAGGACAAAGCCCTTCTCTCAGTACCCTTCTCCACCACTGCCAACTCCAGACTCCGCCCATTCTGCCTTGCCTCACCCCATGCCTGGAACAATCTTCCTTTACCCATACGCCATGCCCCCTCCCTACCCATCTTCAAATCTCTGCTTAAAACTCACCTCTTCAATGCTGCCTTCGGCGCCTAACCACTCGAGATATATAAAATACCCCAATCTATCCACCCTATCAGACTAACTGTTCACTCGTCCTCTAGATTGTTCACTTGTCTTTAGATTGTTTTCTTGTCTTTTAGATTGTAAGCTCTTTGAGCAGGGACTGTCCTTCTATGTTTAAATTGTACAGCGCTGCGTAACCCTAGTAGCGCTTTAGAAATGCTAGTTAGTAGTAGTAGTAGGTTCAAGTCCCACTTCAGCTCTTTATTTACTTAAAAAACTTTTTTAATTGTGAGCCCTCCTGAAACAGAAAAATATCTATTGTACCTAAATATAAAAGCCACCTGCAAATGCAAAAGCTATAGAAGTGGTGGTGAACATTCAGGTACAGTAGGTATGTTGCTGTTCCTGGAGGGCTCACAATTACAAAATAAGGGGCCCTTTTACAAAGGCTCTTAGGCGCCTATGTGCATCCAATGCACGTCAAGTTGGCACTACCACCCAGCTACCGCATGCCACGGGCAGTAATTCCACTTTTGGCATGCGCCCAAAAAACCACACAGTAGAAAATATTTTCTATTTTCTACTGCAAGGCCCATAACTGGCAGTAATCGACAGTTGGCGCACGCTTATCACCCGGTTAGCATGTGAGACCTTACCGTTAAGTCAATGGGTAGCGTTAAGGTGTCAGACCAAAAATGGAAGCATGCTGCTTTTCATTTTGCCACACGTCCATTTTCCGACATATTTGAAAATCCCCTTGCTAGAATATTTCATGACAGATGTCGCACATGCTTTTCACTTCATACATATGTTTATTTTTGCTTGTGGTGGAAGTCAGACTTCTTCCAACCAGCTAATTGGATTTATCTGTGAAAAGCTGCATGAGAGTTTTGGTAAGTGTCTCTGTTTAATTACTCTTTAATAATAATTTCAGTTCAAGAGACTTAAAAAGTTAATATGAATATTGCTGTACATTTCTATCTCCCTCTGTTTCATTCAAGTAAAGACCCAAATCTTAATACCTTTTCTTTCTGAAGGTAAGATATTTAAAAGTATTTATCCAGATAATGACAGCCACTACCTGAATAAGTGCTCTACCTAGGTCAAATCTGTGAATTTTCAGCAGCACATTATAGACAGTGCTGCAGTAATATTCAGCCACTATCCAGACAGCAGAAGAAGTAGCATTGAATATGTATATTCAACAGTGACCAGCTCTAGATAGGGAAAGCAAAGATATTCAGCTGCTATCTGGACAGATATACAGACAAAATTAGGACAGGAAAAAACAGAAGAGCTCCAGAAAGCAAGCAAGCTGTCACACTATTGGTTGTCATCTAGGGTGTGCCCACTAATTATGTTTTGTTTGAAGGGGGGGTTGGTATTTTTTTTGTTTTGTTTGATTCTTTATTTATGTTGTTTTTACTTTTTCATATTTAATTTCTAGTGTGCATTATTTGTAAGTAATGTATGCTAAATATGTGGCTGTTTTGCTTCATTTTGAAATAAACCTGTTTCATCATGTTTTCATTTTCTTTCAAAACAAACGCACATCCCTAGTTACTTTTAGTACAGCAAAAGAGATACATACAACGATGAGATCTCTACAAAGCCATATGACCTTGTTGCTCCTGAAACATTATATAGGCTGGTCCATCATAATGCGACATTTGCAATAATGACATACATGAAGCTAAATGTCATCTCTGTTTTTATTATTATTATTATTAATACCAACAAACAAGCATACAACACAGGGAATTTTGAAATATCTTTTTATTTTAATCCTGCAGAAGTTTGGAACTAACTCTCCAATGTAGTTCATGACTTCATCTTCTCCAATACACCATACCACAGATTTTATTTCTAACTAAACTGAAATACAATAAATTGTTTAGTGTGTCTCTGGCTAGAGATGTACCTGAGCATTAATACATCATGGCTACATTCATTGACTAAGATAATGCCTGCTTAGCTTCAGTTTTTCAATTGCCTTCCTAATGACTTCTTATTCTTTCCTGTGTATCCTATCCTGTAAGGCTAATAGGCTATATCCAGTGTTACCTAATGTACAGTAACATGTCTATAGCCAAATGCTGCAGTCAGTGTTTGTTTTAAATGCCGGCTGTGGTGTTTACATATAGTGGAATTACAAAAGGTTCAAAGAAGAGCAACCAAAATCATAAAGGGGGTGGAACTCCTCCCGTATGAGGAAAGGTTAAAGAGGTTAGGACTCTTCAGCTTGGAAAAGAGACAGCTCAGGGGGGGTATGATTGAGGTCTATAAAATCCTGAGTGGTGTAGAACGGGTAGAAGTGAATCGATTTTTACTCTTTCAAAAAGCACAGACCATGGGACACTCAATGAAATTACATGGAAATACTTTTAAAACAAATAGGAGGAAATATTTTTTCACTCAACAAATAGTTAAGCTTTGGAACTCTGCCAGGGGATGTAGCAATGGCAGTTAGTGTATCTGGGTTTAACAATGGTTTTGACAAGTTCCTGGAGGAAAAGCCAATAATCTGCTATTGAGATAGAGATGGGGAAACCACTGCTTGCTCTGGAATTGGTAGCATGGAATATTGTTACTCTTTGGGTTTCTGTCAGGTACTTGTGACCTGGACTGGCCACTATTAGAAACAGGATATTGAGCTAGGTGGACCATTGGTCTGACCCGGTATGGCTGTCAATATGTTCTTATGTAACTTGGCCTACCTAACTGTAGCAGTTGCAGTTCACCCATAGGAAGTCGAGGCAATTGTAGTTGTGCTTCTCTCTAGGCCTCTTTAACCTAGCTGTGCTCCTGGTTTTTATACTTCCTAGCTCATGCCCTCCAGACTCCACCCCTGCCTTGTCACGCCCTCCCTTGGGTGGGACTATGGGTTTTAAGGTGGCTCTAACATTGTGAGGAAACATCCTTAAGGGGAATTAGCAGCATCCTACAGGCTCCTTCACAGGGCTAAATTTATGAGCCTAACTTTTAAACTGCTAAATTAAGATGAATATTCAGCAATTCTCACAATCAGATTCAATGGATTGGTCTTAAAAAAGATCTTCCAAGCAAAATTGCAATTTTGCTTGAAAGGTCTTTTTTAAGACCAATGCATTGAATTACAGATTGAAAAGACTTAATTCTGGAGATTTTGAGATCCATTTGTCAAAGAAGACTCCTGAGGCGGCCTTTTGTCCGAAATACAGTACTATGTCGAGTCTTTGATTAATAAACCTTTTCAAGCATCAAGATTGTCCATTTTGCCTTTGGAATCCATGGCCACTTCCCCACTATTCTTCTTTTTACCTAAGTTTGGCTGAACATAGGGTACAAATTTAAGAGCTCAGCATTTTTTGAATACCATGCCCAATCTTTAAATTTTTAGTTATACTATTCTTATCTAAGCTACAACTTGACTCATCTCAAAGCTCTGCCTTTAGTTAGAATTCATGTCCAGCAAACTTGAGCTTAAAGGGCAATTCTATAATGTGCACCTATCATTGCACACTCAGAGAACACCTGGTAGCAGGGGCATAGCCGGGGGTGGGGGGGGGGGGGGGAACAGGCCGCCCCTTTTGGCTTAAGCCCCCCTCCAAAATTGTGGCACCTGATGCATGGCTGGTAAGAATGCCCAAGCCCCACCAGCCAAGGAGATTTGCCACCTGAGCCCCCGCACATGCGCTTGAGGAGCAGGAAGACAGCCATTGATGCTGGCACGCATACTCAGAACTGAGAGAAAATGCATGATCCCTCCACAGTCCCCCCTCCCCCACCAAAATGGAGTTCTAGATATGTCCCTCCCTGGTAGGATCCTATAAAATACACAAATACACATAATGTAAGATACACTTCTATGTATATAATAGGGAAGTTATCAATATGGGCTACCGATAACATGTGTTATTTACTGTTTACCTCAAACTAGGTCACATTGCATAAATTGGGACCTGTGTTAAAAGAGCACAAGTTAAAATAACATCCAGTCAATATTCAGTGCTAATAAACCAGCCAGAAACGGCTCCTGGTCAGTTAAACAGCGCTAATATTCAGCTTGAGATAGCCAGTTATCTCCACTAAATATTAGTGCTTAGCGACTACTGGCTTTATCACGTGATATAACTGGCTAGCTGCGAATATTCAGCGCTTCACTGGCTAAGTTTATTGGCCAAAGCAAACCAACTAATTGGCTGCTATAAGCTTAACTGGTCAGTGCTGAATATTAACTTGACCGGTCAAAAAATCCAAATATCCAATGCCGGCATTTTATTTTTATTTGCATTTTTGTCCTAAGTATTAATTTCTTCTTCCTTTTTACCCTTTTATTTTTTACTTTTCCATTTGGATTTGCATCCTTAGCAAGAGGCGCCTTTTACAGAGTTCTTTCTTGTTACTACAATATTTTTTGCCATGTCCTGTAGTTTTAATACCAGGTATGGCCTGTTTACCCTGTTTTGACAACACTGGACAAGTACTTAACCAGCTTAGGGCTCCTTTTACTAAGCGACAGTAAGCCCAACGTGGACTTCCCACTCACTATAACGGAAGTACTGCTAGGCTACTGCAGCAGCCTGGCGGTACTTCCCACCCCTACCGCGCCGTCATTTCTGGTGCTACAAAAATGTATTTATTTTTGTAGCACCAGACTGTACCCAGAGTTAATCGGGTAATCCTGAACGGGTGGTATAAGGGCTTCCACCGAAATGGCCGCATGGCAAGTGCTTTACTTGCCGCCCAGCCATTTCCTGCAGGAAAGCGAGACCTTCCCTTTTTACCAGCTGCAGTAAAAGGGAGTCTTGGCGCACGTGTAAAACATGTGCCGATGCCGGCACTGGCCCCCTTTTGCCACAGCTTGGTAAAAAGGGCCCTTATAGTTTTAACCAGGGGCGTATCTGCGTGGGGCCACAGGGGCCTGGGCCCCCGCAGATTTCGCCTTGGACCCCCCTACCACCATCAACCCTCCCCTGCTGCCGTTGCTTACCTTTGCTGGCGGGGGACCCCAACCCTCGCCAGCCGAGGTCCGCTTCCACCTGCCCTGCCTTTAAAAATATTTCTTCAGCTGGCGGGGGACCCCAACCCCCGCCAGCCGAACTGAGGTCTTTAAAGTTCTTCTTCGTCCTCCGTGGCCGTGCTGCTGTTGAAAGCTGTTGAATCCAGTTCGGAGTCTGACGTCGCAGCACGTTGTACATCCGACGCACGCACAGAAACTTGAACAGAAGATCATTGAGGAAGCAACACTGCGAAGGCCAGAACAGGACTTCGGCTGACGGGGGTTGGGGTCCCCCATCAGCACAGGTACTCGACGGCGGCGGGGGACGGTTTTCAGCGAGAAGGGGGGGGTACAGGGGTCCATAACGCGGAGGGGGGGTGTTGAAAATGGAGGGAGGGCGGAGTCTGGAACTCGGTGGGAGGGGCATGAGGGGGCCTTGAACTGGGTGGGTGGCAGGCCAGGGAGGCTGGGAGGGGTCAGAGCGACACAGTGAGGGAGGGTGGGGGATTGCCTTGCTAGCGCCTGTTTCCTTGCCTTAAGAAACAGGCCTTTTTTTACTAGTATTTATATATTGTTATTCCTACCTGTTAGCATTACTGCACAAGTCAATACAACTAATGGTTCTAGCTGGTAGAGGTAGGATCTATTCAGTGCACAAGATGATAATGTAGCTTTTGCCATCTCTCCATGTCTGTTGGACCCCCTTACCATTGTTTACATTGTGTAATACTAAGTTTTTATAATTTTTTTCATGAGTTTTAACATGAGGTTTATATCTAATTACTTTTGGAATCCATGCCACAATAAGACTGTTCCCTTTGCTTTGATATTTTTGCAGTCCATTTAATGTTTATATATTTACTAGCCGTTGAGCCCGTAAAAACGGACTAGTATAGGATGGGGGGGGGTTTGAAAGGCCCCTTCTCCTCGCCGCTGCAAGGCCCCCCCCCCCCGCCGCCGAGCTCGCCGCTGCCTCTCCGAGGTCACCGCTACACCCCCCCCCCGGAGTCACCGCCACCCCTCCACCCGGGCCGGGCCCTCGCTTCGCTATTGAAACAGCGCGGGAACGCAGCACACAGCTCAGATGAGCTGCCGTCCTTCTTCTCTGCCTGTGTTCCGCCCTCGTGGGCGAGGGCGGGATACAGGCAGGGAAGGAAGGCCGACGGCAGCTCAGATGAGCTGTGTGCTGCGTTGACGCTGTTTCTATAGTGGAGCGAGGGCCCTGCCCAGGTGGAGGGTGGGTGGCGGCGGCGACTCCGGGTGGGGGGAGTGGTGGCGGCGACCTTGGGGGGGGGGGAAGTGGTAGCGACGGCAATTTCGTCCCTCCCCTTGCGCAGTAGAGACCCTCTCTGTCCCGCCCCCGTCATCACGTATTGACGCGGGGGCGGGACAGAGACGGTCTTTACTGCGCATTTGCGAGTGAGTTCGGTCACTCGCCGTTTATATGTTTGATACCATGTTTTTATTCTCATGAGTGGAACGTTTGTTATCTCTGAAGAACAACGTTTAAAGCACAACATATTCATATCTTTTTAAAATATGTATTCTTCATGTTTATTTGATGTTTATTTATATGTTTTTTTTATTATTAGCTCGTTATTGTGATGCCTGAGGCAGGCGGTTCCTTCTACTGAAACACGGCCCATGTTGGGTTTTTCTCCTGGTGCTTTTATTAAAGGAATTTTCAAGCAACTTCTCTACATTGGCTCAACATTTAGTCAACCTCTACTTTCTCCTGGTTCGTCTTATACTTTATCCAGTTTTCATGTTATGAGGTATTGCTTGGCCTACTCTTGTATAATCCCCTGGTAAATTGGGAATGAGAAAGTGTGAGGATTTTCCCTGGGGAGTGCTAGACCTGGCTTGTAGAATTCTTCAGATTCACTGGGAGGAGGCATAGTGTGGGAGTGGGAGAGTGGAAAACTCAGGCCCCAAGAGAGGTTTTGGGAGATAAGTGACAAGGTATGTGGGATGGAGTTTAAAAGTTATAAACGTTGGAGTATTAGAGAGCACATGGTCTTTGGTTGCCTTCACGCCCAACAGGACCCATGAGGAGAGGGGGGGGGGGGTATCCTGATCAGGCCCAATAACCCAAGGCTGAACCAAGAAGTAGCTTCTGCTAATAATTGCAGTAACTGAGAACAGATTGGCTAGAAAGGGTTGACCCCCGAAAGTAGAACAAGAAGAAGCCTGTGCAGTGCCAGAGGCAGTAGCTCGTGAAAGTACACCTTTGGAAGTAGAGGACAGACAGGGAGGTCCGATCCTGAGTGGGTTCAATGGCTGGGTAAAAACCCGCAGGACAGCTTGTCACGGAAGGAGTGGGAAATCACAGCCTTGGATTGTTCTGCCAGAAAGTATAGATAGTGGAGGACTGGAGGATATTGTAAATATGTAAATACCCTAGGATTTTTCAAGGGATTATCAATTGAGTTATTAAAACCTTTACCAATAGACTTAGCAAATAAAAAAAACAAACAATCAAAAACCGTTACCAAAAACTTCAATTGTTTGTTGCAAGAATAATATGATGTTTGGATATCTGCCTGTTACAGGGTTCCAGTAATGTTATGTTTTGCATTTAACATAAACCCTGGAGTGGGGGAGTTTCTTTGGAGTGCGAGGGAATTAAATTTGCCCAGCTCATAAAGACAGAATTTTTGTTTGTGCCCTCATTTGGGTATCCGACCTAAGATTTTAACCAGTGCCCAGGTCTTGTGCAGGAGACAAGCAATATCTTTGTTGATGTGTTCACCGATATGATGGATTATATCAAATAGCAGTCTATCAAACAGCTGATAAAAAGGGGGAAAATGAAATATGGCATTTTTGAAACCTCACCAGGTGAACTTGGCCTGATTTTGCTGCCCCTCGGTGAACTACATTTTCTGGGATTTTAAGAATAGCTACAATAATAACTGCATATTTAGTCAGATATGTAATAGACACAAAATTAATAGTATTTTAGCAACAGCAATGTACCAGCTGGCCCTTATTATGCAAATTAGGAGTGGGAGTTCTCCATATACTGCATTAACATTGAATGTTAACTTGCACTGCAGCTTCCTTGCTAATTCCCTTGGGGATAATTGAAAGGCATTTCAGGACTGTTTAGCTATGAGGAAATGCTTGAGACCAGACCAGCAGACCAGTGTAATAAGACTACATAAAAGTCTGTGTTAGATTGTCACAGAGATTTTTTTATCCTTCCTCTTTAATTTTTTACTACTGGTATGCAAAAATCAGTGAACCAGAAAATCTTCACTAAACTAGAGACAATAAAGGTTTGTTAAAATAGAAGTAAAGTTTTCAAAAGTGTTTTAAAATTAAAGTTAAGCTAATTTCTGAAGTTCATTTTACTTACATTTTAATTTCCGGGGGTTTCTGGTCAAGGAATAAAAGCCAGGAGATCCTTCAGCCAGTGAGACCCTGCACCAAGACCCCTCTGCAGTGTCAAGTGTGTCTTGGGAGTGGACAGCCCCTAACCCTCTACTAATCTACAGTCCCCCCTCCCCCACCTACCACCACCAGTACCAATACTACCTTAGGGCTATTTGCTGCATCATTAGCACAGTATGTTACTTCCCCATTAGTGCTGATTTCTCATGTGCTCAAACCCCTTACTACATGGAAAGTACAGGAAATGTAGAGCACAAAAATCAGTGCTCAAATGGAAGTAAACTGCCATATATAACTTTGCACAGTTTATTACATCTGCTTATATTACTGCCTCCATTGCCACTAGGGATCAGCTCCACATAATTCATGCGTAATATGCATGCAGCTACTAAGACATTTAGGGGTCCCTTTACTAAGGTGCGCTAATAGATTCAGCGCGCTCTAAATGTAAAGAAGCACATAGGTATAAAATGGGCTTCTTACGCTAAATCTGTTAGCACAGCTTAGTAAAAGGGCCTCTTAATGTAATGCCAATTTGTAAATGCTTTATGATTGACGGAAGAATTGTATTTATGGCACAATAGAAAATAAAAGATCCTCTGTTTTGGAAGACTGTAGATGGAAAACTCCAAAATCTGCAAGTAAACTTAAGCCATGCAACAAAGTTTGTCTATCGAAAAGAAATCCAGGGATCAGATTTTAAAAATCCCAGCACACTTCTTGTGGAGGACAGAAGAAAAGGATAGAGAATGTAAGTATCGTTTCTTCTCTATCCTTTTTCTTCTGTCCTCCACAAGAATGCATTTTCCTTTATCTGTGCTTTTCCTAGTACATAATATACTGAACAATATACAGTGAACAATGATTAATAAATGCACACACTAATAAAAGCATAAACCAAGCCCGGTCTCCTAGTATCACTGATATGCCATTGAGGCCTATTCACTATGCTACAGTGATGCATTAATGCATGTTAAATGCCAAAAGCAGTGTTCAATGTGCATTAACAACTTGCTGTTATAAGTTGTTTGTAACATTACTAATATCCATAGGAGCCAACTTTTCAAAATGATTGGGGGTGCTGAAAATTTTTTTTTACAGGTGGTGCATTCCCCCTCCCCCTAGTCCCCCTCCCTCTCCCCTCATCCCCCCTCGGTGCTGAATGAACGCAAACAAATATTCTCTTTCCCCCTCTACTTGCCACCACCAAAAATAGTCTTAGACTACATTCACCTTTTGTTTTGTTTTAAATATATTTTATTGCAACATTCTGGGCTGTGCAGAGCTCATCAGACAGCATTATACATAAAACCTAACCAGTGCTGAGCCCTCCCCCTCCTCAAACACCGCCCCCCCTCAGAGTAATCCAAATATTACACACAGAAAATGTTTTTGTAGGGGTTTTTTTTTTACCTGGGCAGCGCTCCCCTGCAGATCTGTGTGCCGCTACACTTTTAGCCTCTGCTTCTGAGTCCTGCCCCCGTGCACCGGGTAAAGCACTTCGCTTCGGCGCTCCCGAGCTCTACCCGATTCCCGCCTACACGGGACAGGAAACTGCTGCTGCACACTGCTGCTGGTGGGCCCAGAAGTTGAAAAAATGAAGCTGTGTGCAGGGCAGGCCATGGGAGCATGCAGGGACTGGTCTGGAGCGGCTGTGCGGGACCGGACAGGAGGACCGACGAGACTCACTGGCCCACCACTGCCTAAGTTCAGCGCAGGCTTCGGCGATGGCGATGGCGGCTCCGGCTCCGGCTCCGGAAGTTCCTCTCTGCTGTGCTCTGCCTCTGTTGCAGGCTGATGGTGATCATCCCCCGCCTATGCGGGACCAGAAACAGAGCAGAGCCAGAAATGGAAAGCTTCCGAGAGTCAGTCCGGACTCCGGAACATTTGAAGGAGGTAGGAGGCGAGGTAGGCGGACGGGCGGACAGCACAGTGAGTGGTGCACTGCAGCAGGGCAGGGAGTCACGTCGGGACGGTGCAGGGAGCGCCGCGGGAGCGGGACCGGGTGGGACTTTATGCCCACAACGTCACGTGACACTGCCAAATTATTGGGGGTGATGGAGCACCTACAGCACCCACGGAGTCGGTGCCTATGCTAATATCAGAAAAAAATCAATCATAACGTGCACCAAAATTAATGGCCTGCTCATTGACATTCAGAAGGATTAATATGGATTGAAATAAAGTTGTGACCCACATTAAGCCATGATGGTTAACTAGCACTGAAATCAGTTTTAGCTGCTTGAAGATACTCTCAAACTTCCCCTCCTCCAATCTACAGAACCCGTGAGACAGAATCAACCTCTCTTATGCAAATGAACACCCTTCAACCCCCTTCCCCAGTCAGGGCTGATGTTAGACATACCAAGATATAGGCCAGAAACTTGGAAGAGGGCACTAAAGCCTACCCTCAGGCTGTCTCTCCTTCAGACTGATGCAGGCTTTGGGACCCCTGTGGCATAGGGGCCAGGGCAGTTGCCCTTGTTTCCACCCCCTAAACACTATTCCTGCGGCCCCCAGCTTTCTCACCAAATGTAAAACTGTAAGTTCTGCCACTATTCACAAATCAAAAAAATTAATCACCCCACATTACCCTCACTTCTAGAGGAGCATCTGGGTGGTAATTTTATATTATGGGGCTCGATGAATCCCTAGTTGCACCATAATCCAAAATGGTGCTGGCTGATCTGAGGCTTCCCTTTGCTCCATGACATCTCTTGCATTGTGCGTGTGGGGTACCTTGTGAACTGCAGAGGTGGGACTTACAATCTTATACTTGTGGAGAAGAAGCTAGAAAAGCCCACATGGTGTACTTTTTTGGGATGGAGAGATTCAGTGCTGGTGTAGTTTTTTTAAAGAGAATGAAGGCCATAATTTCAGTCACAAAAAGGGGCCCTAGAATCCATTTTTGTGCAAACACATAATACATAACATATCTCCATCTGTACTCCTTCCTGCCCAGAACAATAGTGGGGGGGGGGGGGGGGGGGATTTAAATAAAATATATTAATTTTATTTGTTGGTCAAGATCAGTATTCACAGGGGGGAGGTGGGAGGAAGGGAAATCATTAAAAAAGAAAAGCAGCCCCCAATCTTTACTGTTCACTGGCACATAATAATTCAGTCCAGGCCAAATTTATTTAAAATACATTCTTTAAGCAGAACGGACAAAACAACACAACAAAGGCAGACACAGAAAGCAAATATTTAGCATTGAACACTTAGAATCTCTAATTAGTCTCTTCAAGACTCTCAGCTCCTCTGAGATTCCTCTTTGTAACTTTTACTTCTGACCACTTTCAGATGCTGGTTTACCCCAGGTTCGAGCACCACTGTAAGTCTCTTTGTAGATCCCATGGACATCTTCTGTCTTCTTTCCTGCTTCTCAGAACCAGGTTCCCATGTAGTTTCTCTGGTTTCACTTCTGCATTTAAAAATATTTTTTTAACCCCTTCTTAGAATTAGTAGTGGGCCGGCTCTCTGTTCCAGCTTACATCTCTGAGAAAGTGCAGAAGCCTCAGCAACCCTGTCACTGCTCAACACTTCTTTTCTCCTTTTGGTTCAACCACTGACCTAGCCAAACACCTTCTTTCCCTTGCTATGTGGCCAGGGAAGCAGGAGCCAAACACAAAGAGTTCAAACAGGGCAATCTCCCGCCAAAAGGGATCGCCTCCTACCATTAATTCACTGATCAGGAGAGTCCTCACTTTGTTCAGGAAGCTGCGGGGGGGGGGGGGGGGGGGGGGGGCTTTTATAAGTTAAAGTCCAGTACATTAGTAAGCCACTAGAAGTCTCTGCCACCACATACAGCAGAAACTTAGAGGTTTCTGCACATGCATTGCTGCCTGCAGAAGAACCTAGACAACAATATTCATTAAAGTACACGGTACAACAATTACTGATAGCAGATGAACACTAAAATGGCCTAATCAGTCTGCCAGTAAGGTATTTAGAGTTGTAACTACTGCTCTGCGCAGGTAACCCCCTCCCCCCCATGCCTTTCTGTTCACAATTATAATTGCCTCTTCATGCATGTCAGTCCTATGTATTTTATGATGCACGATGTAATCGTATATTAAGGACTTACTATACCACCTTTTAGTGTTGTGACCATCTTACTGCTTTTTTTTTCTTACTTGAACCACTGTTTGTTCATGTTATCCCATTGCTATGCTCCCATCTTTATAGAATCCCAGGCCCTCGTTAAGAGTATTTGTTTGTGTCTAAGCTTAAAATCAGGAATTTTCCAGGTCAGAAGTGTTCCATCAAGTGAGGTAGAAGTGATGCAATGAGACAGGAGATACATCCATCCAGTGGTGTGCTGGTAAATTTTTAACAACAGGCTCTCTCCCCGGTCCACCTCAGCTCCCCCCCCCCCCCCCGTCCACCACTGCGCCCCCCCCCCCCCCCCCCCCCCCCCCCGTCCACCTCTGCACCCCCCCAAAATTGCACAGCTGGCTAAAGCAGGGGAGGGGGGGCAATGCATTACTCTCTCCAGGAAAAAAATTTTAATGATCCCAGGTTCCAATCTAATTCATGTTTAATGTGGGATAAAATGCCATAAATAAGTAAATAAATATAAACTTTTAATGTTGAGCACCTGATTCTCAAAGTGAACATATTCCAAACACTATAATGAAAATAAAATGATTTTTTTTCTACCTTTGTTGTCTGGTGACTGTTTTTTTGATCATGCTGGCCCAGTATCTGATTCTGCTGCTATCTGTCCTCTTAACTCCGTTTCCAGGGCTTCCTTTCCATTTATTTCTTTCCTCCTTTCTTCTTCATTTCTGGTCCTCAGCTTCTGCCTATTTTCTTCATCCATGTGCAGTTTTTCTCCTCTCTTCCTTTTCCCTCATCTCATCTCCTTCCTGACTCTTCTCTCCCCTCCATCCATGTCCAGCATTTCTTCTCTCTCCCCTCCTCTCCCCTGCCCTGCATGCACCCATGTCCAGCAGTGTACCCTCCTCTCCCCTGCCCTGCATGCACCCATACCCAGCGACCCTCCTCTGCCCTGCCCTGCATGCACCCAGATGTCTAGCAGTGACCCTCCTCTCCCCTCCATCCACCCATGCCCAGCAGCGACTCTCTTTTCCCCCCTGCCACCCCCTTCCGAGTTGTTTTGTGAATTCTTCTTCTCCTCCCTCCCTCCCTCCCTCCCAATCCGGTCCCTCACTGCCCGCTTGTTTTTTAAATTCTTCGCTTCCAGCGCCGAGTCGCCGACTGTCCTGAGTCCTCCCTTGCCAATTCGCGCTTCAAAATGGCCGCCAAGACTTCAGCCGAAGTCTCGTGAGGCCGCCTCTGGAAGTCTCGGCGGCCATTTTTAAAGCGCAAATCGGCAAGGGAGGACTCAGAACAGTCGGCAACTCGGCGCTGGAAGCGAAGAATTTAAAAAACAAGTGGGCGGTTAGGCGGATCCAGAGGGAGGGAGGGCGGAGAGCCAGAGCCGGCTCACTATTTTCAACAACCGGCTCGCAAGCCAGAAGAAAATTTAACAACCGGCTCTTGCGAGCCAGTGCGAGCCGGCTCCAGCACACCACTGCATCCATCCCACTCAGATGGGGGAGGGAGACATAAAAAGGGAAGTCAGTGACCATGATGTGTCTTTGACTGGATGAGTCACTGACACAGCGGCAGGTGAGGAGAAAAAGCATCTAAGGGGACTGAGCTCAATGCTCAGCCTGTGGCCTTCTAGAAGGGAGTTCAGGAGTAACTCAGACTTCTGGGGAAAGAAGGAGTCCCTTCCACAGAGTTGAGAGAACAGAGAAAAGTAGAGCAGCTCTATAGCAACATCAGCATCCCTAGAAGTATGGGAGCGCATTCTGGCTGGTGTAGTGGTATTCCCCCAAAGACTTTTAGCATTAACGGGCCGATGATCAGAAGCAAATGCAAGCACTAGAGGCTGTTAGCACCATACTAGCACCTGCATTTGCTACCACCCCATGATCAGAGCCCCTGAGCGCAAGAAACATAACTAGCATGCAAATGCATGCAAAACAGGGCTCTTAGCGCAAGTAGCATGCAAATGCATCCTAATGTATTCCTCCCCAATGATCAGCGAGCAGCGCGCCAATGTCCGCAGCAAACCCTATGCCAGTTCAGAGCTGGTGTTAGGGTTTGCAGACCATTGGGAAGGAATGGTGAGCCCTGTTCAACATGTATTTGCATGCTAGCAGGCCCCACACTCCCCCCCAATGCAGCCTCAGCCCCCCCCCCCCCACAGCAGCAGGAATCCCGACCCAGATCCCCCCCCCCCTCCAGCGACCACCCCAACATTCCCTCAAATGTCCCTGGTGGCCCAGAGGGCCACAAGTCAACCCCCCCCAAACTGGTCATCTAGTGGCCCTCTTCCCCACCCCCTACCTTCTTTGGAGGAGGGAGGTGGCCTCTCTCCTCTTCCATCGGCGACGCCTTGAAAATGGCGGCACCCAGCCTTGCCCAGTGTATCCTGGGATGCGCTGGGTGGGGCTTTACACCATATAACGGAGACTCACTGAATCTCCAGCCCCCAAACTTGTGTTGAGAGGGCCGGGGGGACTGGAGGACCTCCAGCTCCCATGTTGCTTGATTCGGGGTGGAGGTGCTTGGGGTCTGGTGGTCCCATGGACCTCCAGCCCCTGTGTTTGATAGGTCTGGGCTTTTGACAGCCCAGACCTGTCAAACAAGTGTGGGAGGATTGTGCCTGAGTACAAGCTCAGGCACAATCCTCCAGCACTTTACCCTATGATCAGAGATAATAGTGTGCTTAAATTTGCATGCTCTTATCTCTGATCATAGGGGCAGTAAAGCCCTGTGGTGTTCCAGTGCTATTTTTAGAACACTGTTTGGAACAGTGTGGGGCTTTCAATCATCTGTCCCTAAATTCTCTATACATCACATAAAGTTAGGCACCAGGATGATGCGTGTTAAGTGCAAATTCTATATCAGTAATTGTGCATGCAATTGCCGTTATAGAATACTAATGTATGTCTGCAGTCCTGGGTACAGTTTGCAGAATACCAACAAAGGACAGTTACATGAATAACTGCAAATTAAAGCCGATTAGCACCAATAATAGCCTATTATTGGTTGTGAAGGCCAATTAGGTGCTCTTCTATGAATTAAGTTATGCATGTAACTGAACTTATTCTACAACCTGTGTGCACAACTTTGCACGATAAAGGCTAGGTTCTATTTATGATGCCTATGAAATCTGTGGTGAAAAAATATATACCTAGGTGTATCCTGTAAGCAATGCCTAAAGTTAGGCATGGTTTATAGAATATGCCTAAATCTAGGCGTAATTTATAGAATCTACCCAATGCCCGTTTTCTGTGACTATCTTTAGTCGCAGCCTTACGCCAATGAAAACCTGGTGTAAAGGCCAACGCCTAAGTTACACGTGGAACAGGCACATTCTATATCACTACATGTAAATTCAAGGAATGCCATGACCTGCCCATGGCCACACTGCTTTTTTAAATCCGCATCTTAGAATTTACACAGCTCACTTTATAGAATACGTTTAGACAGATGTGTGCGTAAATTCTAATTAAAGCCAATTAGTGTTAATTGCTTAAGTGGCAATTATCGGCGCTGATTGGCTTGTTAAGCCAATTAAGTTGCACACTCAAATCCAGATTTGCACTTGCAACCTAAGTGGCACTATATAGAATTTAGGGGTAAGCGTGCATTTGTTTGCTCAAGTTTATAGAAAACAGAGGGTTAATGTGAATGTTTCATTGGACTGAAGAAGTATTTCTACTATTCTCCTGGAGTTCAGAGGAAAGGTTCTTCAGGGGAAAATAGAGGTAATCCTAAATCCTATAATGTAGAGTTTGAAGAAGCAGGAGGAGTGGGATTACAAGAGGATCTTGTGTGTTTTCCAGATTAAGATTGTGAGTTAATCTATTTTGAACTGTACGCTGCATGATTTTCATTATCAGTAAACTCTATCTTGTTTGCAGCACCTCAGTGGATTCTGGATTTCCTGAGTGTAAAAAAGAGTGAAAGAGTCCTGGGCAAAGTCTTCCTGGCTATGCTAGCCCTGTTCCCAGAACCCTGATTCCAGAGAAATATTGGTCTCATTTCAAAGCACATAGACTTACAAAGTTACGTGGTAACCTATATAACTTTCTAAGTCTATATGCTTTGAACATGAGCCTCAATGAACAGGGTGTCAATATGTGAAGGCCAAGTAGGCACCTGTTTCTAATGGGGATGGGCATTCGTTTGCAACAATGTAGGAAATGTCAATGACATATTCCATGTCGTAGTATGTCATTATCAAATGAAAAAAAAGAACAAATGAAAATTAATGCATTATCATTTACCGATAACTCTTTTGAGAGAGTGTTCAGAATTTGCATTCACAAACCACTGCACATGTGTGTATTGAGGGGGCTCTGTATAGGTCACCCAAAGTTAGGTGCTCAATTTTGCTAAATTAGAGATATCAGTAATTGGTGTTGACAAACACTTCAATTGGTAATCATTAGCAGTTAAGTATGGATCTTCTCTACGCCCTATTCTTTAACATGCATGCTTAATTTCATAGCGTGTGACTGCAGAGGGGGCATGGCCACGGGAGGAGCATAGGTAGATTGGGGCATTCTCAGAATTATGGTACGATGTTATAGAATACCTGCATTTTCACATACACCTGACTGCCATTAGTTGGGCGTGAGCATTTAAACCAGCCTTTGGAGTCCGTTTATGAAGCTGCAGCAAAAGGGGGCCTGTGCTGGTATCTGCGCATGTTTTTTTTTTTTCAAGAAATGGCCATGCAGCACGTGAAGAACTTGATCCATGGCCATTTCAAGGGGGAGCACTTACCACCACCCATTGAGATGGCAGTAAGGGCTCCCAAGCTAACCCAGCAGTAACCGGGCAGTGATTGCCGCCGGGAACATACTGGCACTACAAAAATTAAAATATTTTTGCAGCGCCAGTAATGTCATGTACTGAGGAAGGGAACTACTGCCGGACTGCTGCGGTAGCCTGGTGGTACTTCCCTTTTAGCGAGTGGTTAGCCCGTGTTGGGCTTACCACTGCTTCATAAAAGGGTCCCTTTAGTAGATGAAAATGCTCACACTCAAAGTTAGGTGCACAGGACTAAAAAAAATTGTCGTGAAAAAAAAATGCATCTGGGTGTATTCTATAAATGTCACTTAAAGTTAGGCGCAGTTTATAGAATATGCTTAAATTAGGCGCAGTTTGTACAATATGCCAAAGTGCTTGGTCCAGCAACTAAATTTAGGTGCAGCTATTTACACCAAGCAAAACTTGGTGTAATTGGCCATGCCTAATTTAAGCATGGATCGTACATATTCTATAACTGCGCGCATAGTTTTTAGGAATGCCCACAAACCACCCACCCCACACCCATGGTCATGTCCCCTTTTCACAACCGAGTCTTAGAATTTACACGCATCACTTTATAGAATATGCCTAGCAAGTTGTGCATGTAAATTCTAATTAATGCCAATTAGTGCTGATAATTGCTTGTTAAGTCACCAATTATCGGCACTGATTGGCTTGTTGTTCAATTAAGTTGTGCACGGAATACAGAATACGCCTGGATTTCCACACACAATCTACAGTGCCTTATATAGAATCCAGGGGTAAATGCGCTAAGATAGTATTCTATAAAGGCCATTCAGAGTGTGCCCTGTTTGCACATAGTGTGCCTTCTTTCAAAAGAGTGTTCACTCAATGGCTTTGCTCTTTTGATGAAAAAATTACCAAATGAAACAAATAAATAAAACAAACATTCCCAGAAACGACAAGGGAAATAATATGAAATGAATATTTTTTGGCTGCCCACCCTAATTTTGAACCTAGTTCATAAAGAAACATAGGCACTTATTTGTGTCTTTATAAAATACTATGGTAAAGTGGCAAAAATCACACCAAAATTGAAGCCACAGACATTTAAGCTTCCTCAGATGCAGACACAGATATTCACACATACAAGTATAGGGCCAGATTCTATATATGGTGCTGAAAAAAATGGCACAAAAAAAACCGCTTAGTGCTATTCTATAAACCTCACCTAAAGTTAGGCATGGTATATAGAATACGCATAGCACCCGTCCCCACAACTATAATTTAGGCATGACAGCATGACAATTTAGTCCAACTAAAACCTGGTTTAAATGCCCCCGTTTAACTTAGGCACGGATTGGGCATATTCTATAACAGTGGGACCCATACCCCTTCCATGGCCACGCCCCATTTTGAGATCCGCACTTTAGAATTTATGAGCACCATTTTATAGAATATGCTTAGAAAGTTGTGCGTAAAAATTCTAATTGGTGCCAATTAAGGCTGATAATTGCTTGTTATTGGCCAATGATTAGCACTGGCCATTAACAAGCCAGTGCTAATCATTGGCTTGTTAATTAAGTTGCATGCGCAATTTTAGTCACCATATATAGAATCCAGACAAAATTGTATTTCTGCCCCTGAATTTATCTTTACAAGGGTTACATGAAAATGTGCATCTTCTTGCTACTGTGCATACTTTTACAATCACAAAAGTAATTTAATTTTATAAGTACCCTTTACAAATAAAAAAAGAAATAATTTATAAAATTACTTCTTATATATTAAAGAGTGAGCTGCAGATTCTGTGTATGCCCAGCCTCCTTTCAGGGTAGGGGTGGTAAGACATGAGCTACACATCCTCTTGCCATTAAGAGCTGTTTTGTATTTATCACACGCCCTTTTGAATTCCATTATCATTTTTGTTTCCACCACTTCCTTTGGGAGAACATTCCAGGCATCCACTACCCTTTCTGTGAAAATACATTTCTTATGTTGTTTCTTAGTCTGCCTCCTTGACGTTTTACACCATGACCCCTAGTTCTTCTCTTTCTTTCTTTTTGAAAAATGTGAAGGTCAATTTTATAACTAGGCATCTGTGGCTAGTTGTGCCTTGCATTTGTGTCGAGAAAAGTGACACTTACACACATAAACACCCTAGGCACCATTCTATAAGGGTGCACATAAGTGCTATAGCATGCAATTTCAAGGGGGTACATACATGGATGGAGTGTGGGCAGGCCTCTAACTTATATTTATAACCGACAGAATACTGTAAGCTATGCAAGGAGGTTTAATTGACAGGAGACGGCATCAAGTGACAAGGCTGAAGCCATAGCCACCATCTTGATACACTCAAATCAAAACAAACTATTGGTCCATGCCAAGCCACGCATAAGCAGTCCTTATTTCTAATAAGCATTTGCTATTGTTTTGGCAGTAGGTGGCAAGCTCCACCTACTGCTCCCGCCATCTCCTTTCAATTAAACCTCCTTGAAGCTATGTGTCACATTTATGCCACAGGTCTATTCTAACGTACACCTCCAGCGTGCCAGGTGTTACTGTGTGAATTCTCAAAACCAGTTGGTTGTAGCCGTGCCAGAATCTTGAATTACACTGTGAGCACTGGAAATGTCGTAGATTCACTATCCTCGTCTTCCGTCCTCAAAGGCTGGAAGAGGAAAAGGAAACTAAATTAGGATTATAGATGTTGGAC
Organism: Microcaecilia unicolor; assembly: GCF_901765095.1. Taxonomy (NCBI): domain Eukaryota; kingdom Metazoa; phylum Chordata; class Amphibia; order Gymnophiona; family Siphonopidae; genus Microcaecilia; species Microcaecilia unicolor. The sequence continues at coordinate 121,363,161 of NC_044034.1, read as the reverse complement.
TTCCCAGAATTTAATGGCACTGGACACTATTTATTAAATAATTCTCAGATATTTTATTTTTCAATAATCAATCACTTTAAAATAGACTAAACATTTAATCAATGCATTCCAAACAAAGATTTACTTGGAAAACTGCCCAAAAACCTTAACACTATTAATTCTATTTTCTTCCTTTTGCAGATCAATACATTAACAACTATAAAACAACAATATCAGATAAGTATTATATTTCTTTCTTCCTTAACACTATTGTTCTAACTAATATATTCTATTCTATCTATTATTCCTTTTATTTCTCCACACAAGAATTTGATTCTTTCTGCGTTGCTTTTGTGTTTTTTAGGATTCACCTTCGTCCATGGGACTCAGGATCTCAGGTAACTATTGATGTTCTATTTGGTTTGTGTCCAAGTCACTTATCTGTTTTTTATCACCACTGTTCTCTGAGGCGCAGGATCTTTCTTGCGTTGGGGCCCAGCTTTTCACTCCGTTCGGCATCCAGACACTTGGCTCTTTACCCTAAACCTAACCTTAATCAACTTAAAGGGGAAGAAAACCCTTTCTCCCTAATAAAATTTTTAAATAGAATCTCTAGGTGTCCATTAAAAAGGGATACACTTTGGCCGGATTATTCTCCAAAAATAAAATAAATTAACCTTTCCTATTCTACTGGACCTGTCCTATCTCTTTTACTTTTCCCTATTCTAGAGGAGCACTCGCTTCATCCACTCATGCACCCCCCCACTACACCTTATTACCTATTAACCCCAATCAAACCCCTTTAAAATTTAACTTTAATTCCTAATACACTTAGCTGTCACACAATCCTCCTCTTTCACTACTAGCATTCAATTAGTTTTAATTTCCTTCCTCAATCACACCATTCAGTCACCTTTAACCCTTTTTCCCTCTCTCAATCCCTGACACACCGCTAGACACATCCACTCACTTCGGTGTCTTCAGCTCCTCTGACCAACTGCCCACAGCTCCGTTGCCTAAGCAATGGAACTGCGACCAGAGTTCCGGGAGCCCCTCAACCAATCAGTTGCGCTTCCCAAGGTTCCGCTTCCCTCTGCTGACCCACGGAACCCTGAGCAGCACAACTGATTTTCCATTTTATTTTTATTTTTTCCATAGAAAATAATGGGAAAAATATTCTAATCCAAATTAAAGAACCCCAATTCACCCAAATTTTACCAAAATCACACCCACATATTAAACATTACCTCCTCTACTGAACCCTGTTTTTAAAATTTAAATTTAACATTTTTTTCACGTCCGCCCTCATTTTCCCCCAAAACACCCCCTTAAAAATCCTAAAATTATTTAAAAAGTATCCCAAAAATTTACACGCTTCCCTCCGAACCTACCCCGTCGAATTTAAAAAATTAACCCTTTCACAACCCCTTTAAACCATATTCTGCCCAAAACTCCCACTCAAAATATTGAAATTTAAAATCTGACTCACCACAAAAATCCTAAAAAATTCCCCGACCCCGAATCCAAAAACCAAATTTAAATTAAACAAATCCCTGATTTTTAAAAAATAAAAAACCGAATTTACACATTTTAAAAATACATAAATTAAAATTTCGGGTCAAAAGACCCCTTACCTTGACCGGGATTTTCCCCTCACTTGACCCCTGTCCTTGGTTCCGGTCTCCGACGTCCTCATGCGAAAACGGAAACAAAAATAAAAAAGCTCCGAAGCCGGCCCAAAATTTAGGCCCCAGCTTCGGCCTACTTGCGAAAACGCGCGCCGCCGATTCGTGCATGAGGCGCGCCGCCTCATGCACACGCCGGACGATCCCTTGACGTCTTCTGTCGGCGCTCGCTCCTCCCGGCGTCCAAAACAGAAAACAGGCCCGAAATCGCGTTATTCGTTTTTGTGAGATAAACGTCCATCTCCCGATTTAGGTCGGAACTTGGGCGTTTTTCTCGTTCGATTATAAGCAGGATAGGTGCCCGGTATAAGAGGCTTAGGGAGGCTAAGCCTCCCCAGCCAGAAGTGCAGCAAGAGCGGGGCAGACCGCCCCGGGTGCAGCTCATGAGGGGGTGCTGCCTTGAACATCTCCCTCCCTCCCCCCCGACTGGTGCGTGCGGACAGTGCAATCTTTACCCCCCCCCCCCCCCCGACTAGTGCGGTATGGCTCTCCCTCTCCGCTCCTGTCACGTCATCTTTCAACTTCGAGGCTTCCTTCCGGTAGCAGCAGCAGCAATGATGTAAGCGCTGCTTTCAGCCTGCCCTGGAAGCCTTTTCTTGGCAGCTTCCCTCCTACGTGGGAAGCTGTACAGAGAGTGCTTCTGGGGCAGGCTGAAAGCAGCGCTTACATCATTGCTGATGCTGATGCTGCTACCGGAAGGAAGCCTCGAAGTTGAAAGACGTGACAGGAGCGGAGGGGGAGAGTGATACCGCACTAGTCCGGGGGGGGGGGGGGGGGAGCGATGCCAAGCGATGCCAGCCAGTTGCCAGACCAAAGGGAAAGGGGGTGGAGAGAAGAGGTTGTAAGATCTAAGGAGAAGAGGGAGGAAGGAAAGCAATGGCAAGGCATGGGAATGGGAAAAGGGGGGTGGAGAAAGAAGTGAGAGTGATGGAAGCAAGAAGGGGAGGGAAGAGAAATGTGGGATGCATGAGGGAGAGGAGAGATGCAAGAGGACGCTGGAGGAGAGAGAGAGAGAAAGTGGAAAAATGCAGGGGAGAGCCAGGGACATGCAAAAGAGCAGGAGAGAGCCACAGAGAGATGGGAAGAGAAAGAGGGGACATGGAAGAGAGCAGGGCAAAGCCAGGGACATGGAAAAGAGCAGGAAAGAGCCAGAGAGCAATGAGGAGAGAAAGAGGGGCCATGGAAAAGAGCAGGGGAGAGCCAGAGAGAAGATGATGGATGGAAGAGGGGTACAGAGAATGAGAGAGGTTAGTGGAAAGATGGGGAGAGAAAGAGGGGACATGGGCAGGAGAGAGAGAGAAGCTGCTGGGGAGAAACTGGGGGAGACCCTAGCTGTCAGACGGAGAAAAGCTGAATGAAAGGAGGGAGAAAGAGGGAAAATGCTGGAAGGAGGGGGCAGAAAGAGGGAAGACACTGGATGTAAGGGTAGGGAGGGAAAGAGGAAAGACACTGGAAGGATGGGAATAGAGAGGACATGCTGAATGGAAAAGGGTCGAGAGAGAGAACTGTTTAGAAGGAAGGGGAGATAGAGGGAGACAATGGATGGAAGGAGAGGGAGACAATGAATGGAAGGAGAGGGAGACAATATACGGAAGGATTGGGAGAGGGTAATGGGTAGAAGGATGGAGAGAGAAAGAGTGATGACACTGGATGGAAGGGTAGAAGAGAAAGAGGGAAGGTGCTGGACATGGATGGATGGAGGGGAGGGAAGAGAGGAGAAATCTGGGCATGGATGGAGTGGAGGGCAGGGAAAAGAGGAGAAATGTTGGACAAGGATGGAGGGAAGGAAAGACAAAGGAAGGAGATGCACACGGATGGAGTGGAAGGGAGAGAGGAGAAATGCTGGATATGGATGGAGGTGAGGGAAGACAGAGGAAGTGCATGCACATGGATGGAGGGGAGGGGAGAAATGCTGGATATGGATGAAGGGGAAATTGCTGAATTTAAGGGCTGGATTGGAACACTTTTGAGGGCAGATGCTGAAACTGGAGAAAGGATAGGGACAGGGCTACAGATGGTAGACAGGACGCATAAGGACACAGGAGGATGGTGGACATGTTGAGAGAAAAAATATCACATGGAAAGAAGACACTGGGACCAAAGTGAATAGAAAAACTAAATGATCAGACAACAAAGGTAGAAAAAGGTATTTTATTCAGAATTTATTAACTGGAATATGTTCAGAGAAAGCCAATTCCCACGGGACAAAAGTAATATACTCCTCACGCCAATCCCAAAAGACACCAAGAAAAATGCCAAAGATATCTTAAACTACAGACCAATTGCATCCATATCACTAACGACCAAAATAATGGAAGGAATAGTGGCCAAGCAGCTAACTTAATATATCAACAAATTCTCCATATTACATGAATCCCAATTGGGCTTTAGGCCACAACACAGCACAGAAATGGTGCTGATCACACTCTTGGCTAAATTCAAACACGAAATCTCAATAGGCAATAACATTCATCTATTCCAGTTTGACATGTCAAGTGCATTTGACATGTTAAACCACCTAATCCTACAGAGAATACTTGATAAATTAGGAATTGGAGGGAAGGTACTTGCATGGTTTAAGGATTTCTTGACCACCAGGTCTTATCAAGTGAACTGTCCCCCAGGGCTCACCACTCTCACCTATACTATTCAACCTCATGACGGTCCCACTAGCCATGTCATTATCCAAACAAGGCCTCAACCCCTTCATATATGCCTTCATGAATACCATGGAATCCTGGGCATCAGTCTTCAAGTTGAAACTGAGCAGGGAAAAAACACACTGCCTGATACGCTCATCTCCACACAATACCAAATGCTTTATAACCATCAATGCTTTAGGATTATCCCTCCCCATATCTGACAGACTGAAAATTCTAGGAGTCACCATAGACCGTGATCTATCCCTCAACAACCAGGCAGCAGACACTGCAAAGAAAATGTTTCACACAATGTGGAAACTCAAATGTATAAAAAAATACTTCCCAAGAGACATATTCCACTCCCTGGTCCAAGCCATGGTCCTTGCCCATGCAGACTATTGCAATGGAATCTACGCAGGTTGCAAAGACCAAATCCTAATACAGCAGCAAGACTGAATTTGAAAGTGCTAGACCACTTCTCCAAAAACTACATTGGCTACCAATCAAAGCACACATTTCCCTCAAGATATGTTCTCTGGTCTACAGAATTATCTCAGCCATTTCAAACTCAATGTGTTTTTTCACTGGTTTTCCCCCCTGCCAAACTTTGTCCCAGTCTGTTAAATTTTCAGAGTTATTTTGTCCCTCGTAGACAGACATTTCTCATCTCCTTTTGAATTATGCTTTCCAACTTCCATTGAGTAGGGAAAAATAATAATTTATATTGCAGACAAAAAAAAGGTTAATCTGTAATACAAAGAGCTTGTTTTTCTTTTTCATTTGCTGTTCCGGAATTTCTTGGCACATCTGCAAGAGCCTTAACTTGAGTTCAAACGTTTTAAAAATAGTTTTAAAGAACTAGACCTTACATTACCTCTTACTGTAATGGCAGTGTTCTAGCTGTGTATAGATATTACCTGGACATTTTTTAAATATGTGTGTTGCAGTATTAACAAAGGACTTAGGAGCCTTTTTACTAAGATGTGTTAGGTGCTAACATGTACCTAAAGCAGCATAAAATGGCATACCACGGGATGTGCTCAGGCATTCTGAGGTAAGTAAACCAAACAGTGATGTGGCCCTTTAGATGCAACAACAGCAGGAGGCAAGAAATGTAGAAGCCAAGCTTTATTCAAAGACCCAACACAACTTGTGTTTCGGCACTCTCGCCTACGTCAGGGGTCAATAATGGTCTAACAAAGCTGCTTCCCTCGATGATCAGTTATAAATTCCAATCCTGGTTTAAACTGAGTTTGCCCAGCACCAGTCCCATAGGCAAGAATGCCAAAACAAGGGCTATGTTGGATAAAGCTCAGCTTCTACATTTCCTGCCTCTGGCTGTTGTTTCACCTGAGGGGCAACATCACTTTTTGGTTTGATTGTGTCCTGTGTGACTTATTCCCTCTGGTCTGCTGACATGACTTCCTGTGGTAAGTGCCATTTTAGCGCGCTAATCCCCACACAAATATTTTGTGGTGGAGGCGTGTCAGGAGGCAGAGAGTGGGCATTCCTGCTCTAATCAGTTAGTGCATGCTAACTAGCTAGCATGGATCACTTCCCCCTTACTGACTACAAAATGGGCAGCGGTAAGTTTTCACTTGGTAATTTTTTTAATGGCCATGCGCTAATAGCAACATTAAACTATGGCCATAAGTATATAAGTATGTAAGTATTGCCAAACTGGGACAGACCAAAGGTCCATCAAGCCCAGAATCCTGTTTCCAACAGTGGCCAATACAGGTCACAAATGCCTGGCAAGATCCCCCAAAAAGTACAAAACATTTTATGCTGCTTATCCCAGAAATATTTTCCCCAAGTCCAATTTAATAATGGTCTATGGACTTTTCCTTTAGGAAGCTGTCCAACCCTTTTTTAAACCCTGTTAAGCTAACCACCTTTACCACATTGAATTACATGTTGAGTGAAGAAACATTGTCTCCGATTCATTTTAAATTTACTACTTTGTAGCTTCATCGCATGCCTCCTAGTCCTAGTATTTTTGGAAAGCATAAACAGACGCTTCACGTCTACCCGTTCAACGCCACTCATTATTTTATAGACCTCTATCATATCTCCCCTCAGCCATCTTTTCTCCAAGCTGGAGAGACTCAGCCGCTTTAGCCTTTCTTCATATGGAAGTCGTCCCATCCCCTTTATCATTTTCGTCACCCTTCTCTGCACCTTTTCTAATTCCACTATACCTGTTTTGAGATGTGGCGACCATTAATACAAAAATGAAAAAATTGGCTATTTTATGGCTGCAATTAAAATGACCTTCGTGCATGGGAAAGCTCATGCAAGGGCTCGCTAAGGGCATTTTTTTGCTTCAGCTTAGTAAATGGACCCCTTAAAGAATTGGTCAATATTATTCCTCAAATGGAACCATAAAAGAGTGAGAATGAAAGAGATAATAGTATTTCTTTAGAGTCCCTGAAGTAACAGGTCTGACAATTTCATTTCTGTCTGGTGAAAAGTCAGATAAATGTTCCTGTCATGTGGGCAATTTGTTTCTGAACTTAGTACCCTGGGCAAACTGTATGAATTATTCAGCTTGTACTAAAGTTGAAACACACACATGTCCTCCTTGTTAATTTGGGCTTCCATATATTTGCTGATATTACACATGATAGTGGATATAATATCACTCAGCAGATGAGACAGTTTTATCTCAGTATCTGATCTAATTCTATTCTTTACGATGTTTAGGCTTTTACCCTGTTTTTCAGAAGCTTAGGGCTCCTTTTACCAAGCTGAGATAAAAGGGGGCCTGCGCTGGCTTTGGTGTGTGTTTTTGATGCACGCCAAGGCCCCCTTTTAATGCACCAGGTAAAAGGTAGGTCTTTCTTTTCTTGAAGGTATGGCCGTTCGGTATGTGAAGCACTTGCCACATGGCCATTTCGGGGGGAGCCCTTACTGCCACCCATTGAGGTGGCGGTAAAGGCTCCCGCACTAACCCGGTAGTAACCGGGTAGTGCCGTCTGGTACACACTGGCGCTGCAAAAATAAATATATATTTGTAGCGCTGGATATGTCGGCACACTTTGGGTGGGAACTACCACCGGGCTGCTGCGGTAGCCCAGCGGTACTTCTTTTTTAGCGAGCGGTAGGCCTGCATTGGGCTTACCACCGCTTTGTAATAGGGGCCCTTAGTGAAACAAATAATATCCACTGTAGAAAAGAATACTAGGACTGTGCTGTAGATTAAATAAAGGTGCTGTAGGTATTCTTAAAATATATTGGTGGAATATTTATAGGTATTAGTACTGGTTATTAATTAGTTGTGGAAACTTAGGGGCCCTTTAACAAAGGTGTGGTGAAATCTGAGCTTAGCACATCCTAATTCAAGACTTTTTTGGTACCCTGACAAAACAGCCCCAACAAAACAGCCTTTTTAACAAAATAGCCCTTAACAAATCAGCCCCTAACAAAATAACCCTTGACAAAATAGCCCCCTTAACAAAATAGCCCCCTAGAAAAAAATAACACATCACAAAAAAAGATAAGCTACAAGTGAAATCTTAACTGATAAAGGCTCCTACCAGCATTGCATTGTATAAAAGCATATATAAATAAAAAAAATTATATGGCTATGTCACAGTTGTGACTGTATCAGTGGCGCACCAAGAGGGGGGGGGTGGGGGGGGTCCGCCCCGGGTGCACGCCGCTGGGGGGGGGGGTGCCGCGCGTCTGTCGGCAACGCTCGTGCCCTGCTCCCTCTGCCCTGGAACAGGTTACTTCCTGTTCTGGGGCAGAGGGAGCAGGGAACGAGTGAAGCCGACAGGCACGCGGCACCCCCCCCCCCCCCCAGCAGGTAAAGATGTACCCGGGGGAGGGGGGGTGTCGTTTCGCCAGGGGGAGGTTCCGTCGTTTTGCCACTGGAGGGGGTGCTGCGCGTCTGTTGACAACGCTCGTTCCCTGCTCCCTCTGCCCCAGAACAGGAAGTAACCCATTCCGGGGCAGAGGGAGCAGGGAACGAGCGTTGCCAACAAACGTGCGGCGCCCCCCCCCAGCAGGTAAAGATGCACCCGGGGGGGGGGGTGTCCGTCGTTTCGCCGGGGGGGGTTGCGCTGCACCCGGGGGGGGGGGGTGCATCAGCGATCCGCCCCGGGTGTCAGCCACCCTAGGAACGCCACCGGACTATATCCCATGCCTACACTCACCTCGCCTCCTGGTGACCAGGCCCTATGGCTGCTGTGGTCTGTCTTCTTCCTGTTTCACAAACATGTTCCAGAGTTCATTCCAGTCCTGTTATGATGTTCCAGCACTCCAGACTTGCCTTGGGGTTCCTACAGCCAAGCCTCACTTTTGACCTCATCTGTAATTGCCTTTATTAAGCACCTGGGAACTTTCAGGCTTGCCTTTGCAACAGAGGTCTTCTGATGAGTTTTTGTCTGTGTGTGTTTGTTGCTGTTCCAGCCCTGCAAGCCTTCAGCTTTGGTTCTAATCCTGCTAGTGTCTGCCCTGTTTCTCTTCAGCTTCAGTTCTAATCCTGCTTGTGTCTGCTCAGTTTGTCTTCAGCTTCAGTTCTAATCCTGCTTGTGTCTGCCCAGTTTGTCTTCAGCTTCAGTTCTAATCCTGTTTGTGTCTGCCCAGTTTGTCTTCAGCTTCAGTTCTAAGGCGTAGCCAGACAGCAGATTTTGGGTGGGCCTAGGCAAGAAGTGGGTGGGCACCAAATGTTCTCTTCCCCACCCCCACATCAAAAAAAAAATCTCAGCTGGTGGGAAAATTCTTCTCACCAGTTTCCAACTTGGTAATCTGCAGCAGGCATGTGCTGAAAACTGAGCATGCGAAGATGCCAGTATTGTGGAGAGCAGCATTTTCACTACCATGTGCTACTGTTGGATGGGCCTGAGCCCTAAGTGGGAGGGCCCCGGCCCACCCAAGCCCACCTATGGCTACGCCACTGGTTCTAATCATGCTTGTGTCTGCCCTGTTTGCCTTCAGCTTCAGTTCCTCCACAGTTTGTTCCAACCCCGTCTGCTTTCAGCTTCCATTCCAGCCAAGCCTGTTTGAGAATCCTGAATCCTGTTCCAGGATCCTGAGTCCAGTTCCAGTCAAGCCAAGCCCATTCCAGAATCCGGTTGTTCCAGTCCTGCTTATTCCAGCCCTGCTCATCTACAGCGTCAGTTCCCATCCTGCTTGTTCTGGTCCTGTTTGTACCAGCCTGTCTGTGTTCAGCCTTGCTTCCTGTTGGGTGGTTCACCTGCTGCTGCCAGTCACTGGCAGTGGCCCAAGGGCTCACTACTTCGTACTCTGTGACAGACCGTGATAGGCTACCAACTGGTACTCATGATCTGTTCTGCTGTTTAAGGAAACTATTCTTCCATGAATGTGCTAATTAAAAAAAAAAAACCAATATTGTCATTATTTTCATAGTCTTACCAACCTTATTCTATTTGGCAAGGTAAGATTATTAGGAATAAATGCAGTGCCATATTCTGGGCAGCCTGATCGGACCCTTTTGTCAGGGGGCTAATTTGTCAAGGGCTATATTGTATGCAGGCCATTTTGACAGTGGATGTTATGTCAGAGGCTATTATGTCGAGAGCTTTTTTGTTTGGAGTTTTTTTGTCGTGGCTATTTTGACCGGGTACCGACTTTTCCATACACTAAGCCTAGATTTACTGATTATTAAAGTTGGCTTGTTTTTTAAAGTCATGCCGTAATGTTCCCATTAGTACATGGCACCTGCACAAATATAACATGGGAGCACTTACTGCCTCCTATTTTGGAGATGTCAAGAACTGCCACATTAACTCTACGTTATCTGGTTAGCCCACGCTAATCAGAAAGCACTAGCTGGTTAACTTAGGAATGCCTACTCTCTGCCCATGACACACACCCTCTAAAAAAGCCATATTAATGAGCTCTTAGAGCGCATAAACAAGCTAAATACTGCAAAACGTTTTAATGTTTTTTGCGGTAGCGCATTTTTCCACACTAAAGCCACATTCAGGGACCCTTTTACTAAGCTGCGTAGGTGCCTATGGTGTGCCCAACATTCATCAATTTGGAATTACCGCCCAGCTACCATGTGGCCCAGGCAGTAATTTCATTTCTAACGCACGTCCACTAAGCGCGACGGAAAATAATTTGTATTTTCTGGAGCATGGCACTAACTGGTCAGTAAAAGGCATTCAATGTGCATAGATCATTACCGCCTGGTTAACGCGTGAGACCTTACCACTAAGTCAATGGCTGGCGGTAAGGTCTCACACCCAAAATGGACGCGCGTCAATTTTCATTTTTCCCTACGTCCATTTTTGGCCAAAATAAAAAAAAGGCATTTTTTACAGGTGTGCTGAAAAATGGATCTGCACGCATCCAAAACACATGCTTACAGTAGCGCAGGCCATTTTTCAGCACACCTTAGTAAAAAGACCCCTCAGGATTTAACACCCTTTAGTAAAAGGGCCCTTTAAATAGAAGGAATAACTAAGACATGGCTAAAAATAAGCAAATGCAGATTTTTGCTGAGACATCAAGGAAATATAGAAGTATTATCTGGGTGGGATCCATCCACTGCTATGGAAATCTTATAAATTATAAAGGCAATTTTATATCTGCACGCCTATGTACACTATGCACTATTCCTTAAGGAAGCACAGGAGATAAATTTTTTCTCTGCATAAATATGACAGAATTTCAAAATTTTATGTAAAACTTCATTGACTACATATAGAGGCTAGGATTTTGTTTAAATTTTCATATGTGGTGTGTAAAGTTTTAAATGGAGATTGTGCAGAATATCTGTTATCTCATTTTGAATTTGTCACTGCTATCAGAAATAGAAGATCGCAGAATAATTCTCCTTTCACATTTCCATCACTTAAGGGTATTAAGAGATTTTAAATGTTATGAAAAACTGCTTGCTTTTTAACCGCTGAAAATCTAGAAAGAATTTGCGCCATGTTTTAATATGTTACATAATTATTCACTTTTTAGAATAAATTTAAAGATGTCACTTTTTAAAATGTTTATTTAACCTGCTGTTTACTAGCTGTCTATTTCTAATCAGTGAATTTAAATTTTGCAGATCCCAAGAGTTTATCTTGGCTTTTTTTTTTATTGTAAACCACTTTGAACCTTATGGTACTAGTGGTATATAAGAATGAGTGTAATGTAATGTAAAGGGGGGGTACATGTGGGTGGAGCATAGGAAGGACATGGATGTGTCTCTAACTTGTGCGCAACTTATAGAATCCTGTAAGTTATGGGGAAATTCTATGTATGGCACCTTAAAAATCATCATTGTAAAACCACATACTTAGCGTGATTCTATCAACTACACCTAAAGTTAGGCGTAATTTCTAGTATATACTCAAGTGTATTCTATAATAGTGCATAGTTTTTTGAAACGCCCATAACCAGCCTATTCCACACCCATGGCCACACCCCCTTTTTGACTATGCACACTGTGTTATAGAACATGCCTAGAAAGTTGCACACATAAATTCTAATTAAAGCCAATTAGCGTCATTAATTGGTTGTTAAATACCAATTACCGGTGCTGATTGGCTTGTTAATTAAGTTGTGTACATAATTTGGCCGTGTGGCCAAATTAGTGCACAGAACTTAAGGCACCATATATAGAATTTGGGGGTACGTGCATTGCAAGGCACACTTAGGTGCACCCATATGTACCTGCCACTGACAAATTTAGATGCTTTAATTCAGATTCATTCTAGTATTCTATAATGGCATCTTGGCGCCCAGATGCCATTATAGAAGTGGCACTCAGCACACAGCATCGACCTGCCTAATTGGAGGTGCCAAGTTGTAGAATTGCCCCCATTTTTTGTATAAAGAGATCAAATGGGTAATATATCAACTGACATCATATGGTAACCTATATTTGCAATGGGACCTATTTAATAATAACAACTGTGATTTACTCCTGGGGGGACTTTGCACAACTGTGCAATCATAGGCGGTCGGTGGCCCAACTGTTTGGGGAGGCTAAAGGGGGCGGGGTTAGGGATGGACCAGGGGCAGAGCTTATCACCATAATTAACACAGAAAAAATTAGTAAAAATAAAATAGTCACAATTAATACCTTTTATTAAATTTAGATATTAGATATGTATCATATGTCAAAGAATAAAGTGGTTGCTCAAAGCATATACTAACCACAATTGCTCAACTGTAAAACACTATGCACAAATTTGTGCAAAAACACACTCAGAACCTTACTGTGCAATAACACTAGGCAGACCCTAATACACCAATATACCACCCATATGCAAAATGCAGACCGTCAACAATATGAAACCGAAGGCCATAAAAACAACGCAAGACCTAACCATCTTCCGAAGGCTGCTGAAAACAGATCTTTTCAAGAAGGCATACCGTCAACATCCATCTTAAATACTAAACAATACCATTATATACGATCTATACAAAACTGAACTTTTATCGCCTGACTGCTTAACCTCTTTGCTTTTAATGATCAAGCACTACCACTTTAAACCTTATGTCGAATAGGGTTTCTGTATAGCCGATGACCTAATGTATGTTACAACACAATTTATTACTCAGGAACCTTCTTGCAATACCATAATGTATTCTTCTTTACCATATATGTACGCACATGGTATATATATATACCATGATCTGTTCCATATATATTATGTTCCATGTATGTTACCATGAATGTATGCACATTAACGCAATACCATCTGTAATCATGTTAACCGGAAATGGCAACCGCCATTACGGCAAATGTAAGCCACATTGAGCCTGCAAATTGATGGGAAAATGTGGGATACAAATGCTACAAATAATAATAATAAGTATAATTTTATTGTGTCTTTAAGGGAATGGAATGACTTTCATATCCAGCAGATAGCCAAGACCTGTCGCTTCTTCCTCTTCAACATCAGCAAAATTCGCCCTTTCCTCTCTGAACACACCACCCAAACTCTCGTCCACGCTCTCATTACCTCTCGACTTGACTACTGCAACTTACTCCTCACCGGACTCCCACTTAGCCATCTATCCCCCCTTCAATCTGTTCAGAACTCTGCTGCACGTCTTATATTCCGCCAGAACCGATATACTCATATCACCTCTCTTCTCAGGTCACTTCACTGGCTTCCAATCCGATACCGCATTCAGTTCAAGCTTCTCCTTCTTACCTACAAATGTACTCAATCTGCTGCCCCTCACTACCTCTCTACCCTCATCTCCCCTTATGTTCCCACCCGAAACCTCCGTTCACAGGACAAATCCCTCCTCTCAGTACCCTTCTCCACCACTGCCAACTCCAGGCTCCGCCCATTCTGCCTCGCCTCACCCTAAGCCTGGAACAACCTTCCTGAGCCCTTACGTCAAGCCCCCTCCCTGCCCATCTTCAAGTCTCTGCTTAAAGCCCACCTCTTCAATGCTGCCTTCGGCACCTAACTCTTACCTTCAGGATATCCGGACTGACCCAATTTGACTGCCCCTATCGTATTGTCTACTCACTTGTCCTTTAGATTGTAAGCTCTTTGAGCAGGGCCTGTCCTTTTATGTTAAATTGTACAGCGCTGCGTAACCCTAGTAGCGTTTTAGAAATGTTAAGTAGTAGTAGTAGTAGTAGTAGAAAAGCTAAAGAGGTTAAGGCCTTTCAGCTTAGTGAAGAGACAGCTGAGGGGATATTTATTTATTTTCTGTATTTACATACCACTGAAACCTGAGTGGTTTACAATTTTCTTTTCAGGTATTGGTACTGTCCCTAATGGGCTCACAATAGGTCTATAAAAATCCTGAATAGAGCGGAACCAGCAAAGGCAAATTGATCATTTATCAAAAAGTAGAAGAGACTAGGGGACACTTCATAAAGTTACTAACAGGCTTATTTTCGAAAGAGAAGGGCACCCATCTTCCGACACAAATCGGGAGATGGTCACCCAAATCGACATAATCGAAAGCCGATTTTGGGTGTCCTCAACTGCTTCCCGTCACAGGAACGACCAAAGTTCATGGGGGCGTGTCGGCAGCATAGCGAAGGCGGGACTGGGACGTACTTAAGAGATGGGCGTTCTCAGCCGATAATAGAAAAAAGAAGGGCGTCCCTGACGAGCATTTGCCCGACTTTACTTGGTCCATTTTTTCTTTCGACCAAGCCTCAAAAAGGTGCCCGAACTGACCGGATGACCTCCCCTTACTCCCCCAGTGGTCACCAACCCCCTCCCTCCCTAAAAATAAACTTTTGAAATTTTTTTTGCCAGCCTCAAATGTCATACCCAGCTCCATGATAGCAGTATGCAGGTCCCTGGAGCAGTTTTAGTGGGTGCAGTGCATTTTAGGCAGGCGGACCCATGCCCATTCCCCCCCTACCTGTTACACTTGTGGTGATAAATGTGAGCCCTTCAAAACCCAACAGAAACACACTGTACCCACATGTAGGTGCCCCTCTTCATCCCTTAGGGCTATGGTAGTGGTGTAGAGTTGTAGAGAGTAGGTTTGGGGGGGGGGGCTGGGGAGTTCAGGACACAAGGTAAGGGAGCTATGCACCTGGGAGCAATTTGTGAAGTCCACTGAAGTGCCCCCTAGGGTGCCCGGTTAGTGTCCTGGCATGTGAGGGGGACCAGTGCACTACGAATGCTGGTTCCTCCCATGACCAAATGGCTTGGATTTGGTCGTTTCTAAGATGGGCATCCTTGTTTTCCATTATCGCTGAAAACCGGGGACAGCCATCTCTAAGGACGCCCATTTCTAAGGTCCACCTAAGTGTTGAGATTTGGGCATCCCCGACCGTATTATCGAAACAAAAGATGGACGCTCATCTTGTTTTGATAATACGGGTTTCCCCGTCCCTTCACGGAGCCGTCCTGCGAGGACGGCCCCAGGAAAACTTGGGCGCCCCATTCGATTATGCCCCTCCACGTAGCACATTTAAAACAAATAGGAGAAAATATTTTTTTCACTTAACATATAGTTAAACTACGGTAAAAGTAGAAACTCTATCTGGGTTTTTAAACGATTTAGACAAATTCCTGGATGAAAAGTTTATAAACCATTATTATGGTAGACCAAGAGAAAGCCACTACTTATCCCTGAGGTTAAATAGTATGGAATCTTGCTACTTTTTGGGACTCTGCTAGTTATTTGTGACCTGGACCAGCCACTGTTGGAAACAGGATACTGGACTAGATGGACCCTTGATCTAACCCAGTATGGCAACTCTTATCATTTCATTTATTTTATTTACTGTTGCTTATCAGGCTTGTAGCGAAACAGTTAATAACAAGTTTGCAAAGAAACATAACAGGTTAACAGTGAGACATTAACAATAACAGGTTTGCAAAGGAGCAATAACAGGATTGCAATGAAACATTACCAATGGTATCAGTCATTTTAACAAGTGTTATCTTAAGTGTGAGTTTGCAGTGTGAATATATGAGTCTTATTCTTTGTCTGGTGTGACGCATATAGTCAGTAGTTACCCTTTTTCTAGTAGGAAAATCTTTGTTGAGCTTTTAGTATTTTGTGAAATCTTAAATATTCAGTTACCTGCTTTATTTCATTAGGTATTGAGCTCTATACCTTTGTGGCCTGATAGGCGAATCCTGTTGAATGCATGGATTGGTATTGGACACCCTTGTTGCTGGAGAGATGTAGTAGAAGAAATTGTCTGGTGCTTTTCAGTGCGTTCTTCAGAGGTAGAGTTACAAAGGAACCTAGATAGGCTGGGGCCATTCCATACAGTATTTAGAATATTGTTACAGAGATTTTGAAGTGGACTCTGGCTTTCACGGGGAGCCAGTGTAGGACTGTTAATAGAGAGGTGACTCTATGTTAATGGGGCCTCTTGTAAATTAGACATGCAGCTGTTTTGGACAGTCTGTAACTTCTTTATATTAGATTCCTTGCACCCGGCATTGATCCCATTGCAGTAGTCAATCTGTGATAATATAAGGGACTGGATGAGGATTCGGAATGTATTCATGGAGGCTTCTAATTCTTCTCAGTTTCCAGAGTGTCCTAAATTACTTTGCGGTGACTTGAAACTTGTTTGTCAAGTATTAGGTGTTGGTCTATGATGACCCAAGGCTACTTACAAGTGATAACTGGTTTTCCTATCATGATAGCATTTTCTGCTGTTGAATGGTATGCATTAGTTAACATAAACAGATTAGTCTTTTCTCTATTTAGTTTTAGATGGAAGTTGGATGTCCAAGTATCCATGGTGTAATTAGACTCTGGAATTCGTTGCCGGAGAACGTGGTACGGGCGGTTAGCTTGACGGAGTTTAAAAAGGGGTTAGATAGATTCCTAAAGGACAAGTCCATAGACCGCTATTAAATGGACTTGGAAAAATTCCGCATTTTTAGGTATAACTTGTCTGGAATGTTTTTACGTTTGGGGAGCGTGCCAGGTGCCCTTGACCTGGATTGGCCACTGTCGGTGACAGGATGCTGGGCTAGATGGACCTTTGGTCTTTCCCAGTATGGCACTACTTATGTACTTATGTACTTATGTACCTTGTTTTGAATAATATTGGTGAGAGGGATGAGCTTTATGGTACTCCACATGTAGGTGTCCAGGCTTGCAATATTATGTTAGCCATCTTGACGTTATATGACCTGGTACAGAGGAATCCTTTGAACCATCTCATTAGTGCTCCTCCTATGCCAATGCTGTCTAGTATATTGAGTAGTGTATCATGAACCACCACATTGAAGGTGCTAGACATGTACTGAGTTCTCTTCTGATGTTACTCAGAAATGTTAGAGTGGATTATGTGCTGTGGTGTGGTCTGAATCCTGACTGGGAGTAGTATAGAATGGAGTAGCGCTGTGTACGCCTTGTAGCGCTATAGAAATGCTAAATAGTAGTAGTAGTAGTAGTAGAGTAGTGCAACAGGTATTCAATCAGGTGTTGGGATACCAGCCCTTCCACTGTTTTGACCACAAGTGGAATGGAGGTCACTGGTCTGTAGTTTGTGGTATCACTGATCTTGGCTGTCATGTTCTTTTGAAATGGGGTTAGTATAATGTTGCTCTTGTTGGGGGGAGGGGAAGATTCCTTTGAATAGCATGTTGAATATGTGTTTGGCTGTTAGTTCCATGAACCAGTCGGGTGCTTCCCTCATGATATTATTAGGGCAGGAATTGAGCGAGGAGTGTGATTTCACATATTTGTGCATTACGGTTTGGATTTTTGAATGAGACCCAGGATCTATCTGCTTGTATGGATTCTTGGTTGTTTTCACTGACATCTAGGTAGTTATCAATAGGAATCTTTGTTTGAGGTAGTTCAGTCTTAATTTTCCCAATTTTTTTTGTTCAAAATAAGTTGCTAGTTCCTGCACAGAGATGGTGGTATCTCATTTGTGGACTTCACTAAGCCATATAGTTTTTTTAATGTTAAGCTGACCAGTTCCAGTGTCTGATTCATAGAATTCAACCTTTATTTGTTTTATCACTTTCTTCCATGCTTGTATTGCATTTCTCCAATTGGTGAGATTATCTTCTGTCATTTCTTTGTTCCACTTTCTTTCTAGTCTTCTGCAATGCTGTTTGGTGTTTAGTAATTTTTGGTTGAACCAGATGGTCTTCTGTTGTGTTTCCTTCTAGGTCTCTTGGGTGCTATTATATCAAGGATGGTTTTGCTGTGAATATGCATACTAGAGGAGTAGTGTAGCCAGGAAGGCTCTTCCAAAAACAACAGGAGGATGATTAGAAGATAAAATACTTTATTCTTGAAGGGACCTGACACAGTACTGTGTACATTGTTTGATCCTAGACCCCTGAAAAAGGCACTTGCCCAAAATATTGTGCTATGTCGGGTTCCTTCAAGAATGCAGTATTTTATATTCTAATCATCCTCCTGTTGTTTTTGGAAGAGCCTTGCTGGCTACACTACTCCTCCAGTACGTACGTTTATAGGTAGTGAACTACAGTTAACTGCTTCTGCAGTTTCTTCCCCTTTGCTGTGAGTATACCATAGACCTATGAAGTCAATTGAGTCTGATTGTAATTCATCTTGGATATTTGCAGTCTGCTCCCAAACTTCTGTGGTTCTTATGTCGCTTCTAGTGTAGATAATGGTGGGTGTGTCTTGCAGTCTTTTGTTTTGCTTGAACTCTCTCCAGTTTAATGTGAAAGATAGTTTTTTATGGTCAGACCATGGGATGGGGGGACCAGTTGTTAGTGATATGGGCTTCCTCATGGGTCTTTAGTTGGTAGGCAAACAGATCTAGTAGATGGCCTTTCATATAGGTCGATGATTCCTCCGGGCTAGTAAGGTCCCAGGATTCCAGAAAGTCATGTATATCCTTTGGGATCTGGTTGTCTCGAGACTCCATGTGTATGTTAATGTTGTCCAGTAGGGTCACATTTATGATGTACAGATGTTCAAAATGAAGTCAATGAAATCTTCTTGGGCTTTGGGCCAGTTGTCTGAGGGATCGTAGAACAGGATTCCGTGTATTTGACTCTGGAGGGTGGGGTCATTGATAGTGCACACTAGGATTTCTATAGAAGGATATATGTAGTCTAATGTTTGTTCTAACTTGAGGAAGGATTTGTAGATAACAGCTATTCCTCCTCCTCTTTTTTTTCATGTTAGGATTATGATTTTATAGCCAGGTGGACATATCTTGTTCAGCATTGGGTCATCTTTGCTGCATAGCCATGTTTCTGTTATGAAGAGGAGGACCAGTTGCTCCTCTTCCAGCCATGCTTGTATTTGCTCAGGTTTGTTTACTATCGATCTTGTGTTTATGTAGCCCACTGGTATCGGTATGTATAATTCGGGGCCTTTCTCCTCATAGATGACACTGATTAATTGCTGCTGTCATTTATACTGTATTTTGTTTGATGTATTGTTTACCCTTTGTGTTTTGTGTTCTCCCAAATGATGGCTAGTGATTTGGAGCATGAGTATATTTGATTCTGGACTATGGTACCAGACTTGCATGTTTAATATTCATGTTATTAATAGGAAGTATAGCAGGTATCTCGTTGTGAATTCCATCTTCTTCACATCCAAGTTTATCTCTAGCCCAGGTATGCCATGTTGTGGTCTTTGATAACCTGTGTCTTGGCTTAGTGTGTATTGAGGCTTCTGCTAGGTGTATATTTAATCTTCTGCTATGGAAGTACCCTTGTTTCAACTTACTCTGTGCAAGAGCTATGCTCTAGCACAAGTGAATTTGGCTGTGGTCCTTACTGTTGGAGCCTAGATCTAGTGTGTATTGAGTCTTCCACTGGGTTAGCTAACTTGAATCCAGATTTATCTAAGCATAATTTTGGTTAGTCCTGTTTGAGTGAGTTATAGACCTCAAAACTTGATTAGAGTGAGTTTGAGAGATTTTTGTGCGTTTAATCTTGTGTTACCAACCCATAATGAATTTGGAAGCATGTATGTGTCCAAAGGGAGTTGAAATTGTTGTCTGGTAATGGAGAAGTTATTATGACTGCCTGGAGAACTTTTGGTGACTCTCCAAGTACGGACCATTAGCCACTGCTAGCTAGCAGTCAGGTTCCCTCTAATCCCAGCTTGTGTCACAACCAGTTTGGACATATGTAAGGGGTTTTTGTTGGAATGTATTGTATTTTACATGCATTGCCTGTCACCTATTATTTCTCTGTGATTACTCTGTGACCTCTGATGTGAATTACTTAGAGAGGTCACATAGCTATGTAACTTCCTGTGGGGGTTAGATGCAGCAGATGCAGCACATGGAGCACATGGAGCTCATGATCTCTCCTAACCTGAGAGGATCTATGGTGGTGTGAGCATCCATTACCATCTAAGCACATGGAAGGAGCTGATAATACAAATGTATAGTAATATGTATATATAAGCCTGTCTGATTATAATCTAACTGCAAACTGTGAGTAAACAGATGTTTTTGTTACTTCAACTTTAAAGTGACTCAGCAGTGAATTATTCAGGGGTGAATGAGAGAGAGATGAAGAAAGAAATTAACATTTCTAAAGCTGAAGCTGTGTGTACTAAAATCTGCTAATTATTTACTACAAATAATCCATCAAAAGGGTTATGGGCCCAGGGTCCAGGAATTGAAAAAAAGAAGAGAAATATTACCAGGCAGAAAAAAAGGCCACATTTTTCTCTTAAGTTTTAAAGGAAAGATTCAGTCTGTCTCTCTCTCCCCCCACACAGCAGACAGAAGGCTAAGAAAATGGCTGAGGGAAGAAATTCACCATTTTTCTATTCTCTCAAGGTGCCTAAATTAACTGAGTTTAATTATCGGCAGTGGGAACTAAGATTTATATGTCTCCTTCGAGCAAAAGGATTAGATATATGCTTAGACCAAGACAGAACAGATGAAAATATGGCTGAATGGGACAATGCAAACTATTATGTGAAGTGCATGCTTTTGGAAGCTCTCTAAGAGAAACAAGCCATATTAGTAGAGGGAAAAGATACACCAAAGGACATTTTACATAAACTGAGAACTATGTATGCAACTACATATGCAAAGCAGCAACCAATTTGGCTGGCAGAGTTGAATGAAACCAAATTAAGGGATAAAAGTAAATGTAATGATCACATTATGCATCTTATGTCTTCATTTCAAAAGCTAGAACTTTCTGGAATTCCCATGTGTGATGCATTGAAAAGAGCATTTCTTTTTACCTCACTATCAAAGAAGTTTGATGTTTTTAGGTCTGTAAATGAGGCCATTGAAGGGCAATCTTTTGAACAGACAACATCAAAACTAAGGCAGGAATGCATAATAAATGATTCTGAGGAGATGTGTTCTCAAAGCAAGTCAGAGAGAAATGAAACAAATTTCTTGGCAAAGAACAGAGGAAGGCGGAGCTATGGGAAAACTCCACCCAAGGGCAAGCTGATTTGCTACTCATGTGGAAAGGAGGGACACGTATCTAAATGGTGTAAGGAAACACAAAACACTCCCTCTAGCTCACCTAAGCCAATGGAACTAAAGAATTTTCAAACCAGGAAATGTATGAAGGACAAAGATAAACACAAGGGCTTTCTAATGGCAGAAAAATCTTTGACTATGGTAAATAATAATTCAAATGAAAGTACTTGGATTTTGGATTCGGGGAGCACATGCCATTTAACCAATTGTAAAGATTTCTTTCAGGAAATGTGTCCAGAGGAAGGTATTCTTAAAACTGCAAATGCAGGGACTGCTAAGATCCAAGCAAAAGGTATTGGATTCTTAAAATGCAAAGTGTCTAATGAAGTTAAAGAAATTCCTGTAAGTGATGTCTTGTATATTCCCCAAGCAGTTTGCAATATGCTTAGTGTATCTACATTAGATAAGAAGGGATTTGTGATTCATTTTGAAAACAGTAAGTGCACAATCTCTAAAAATGATGAAGTGTATGCTGAAGCTTTTATGCATAATGATGTTTATAAACTGAGCATTTCAGGTGAAGCCTCACATATGGCGCAAGTAAGGAAGAATGATGGTAAATGTAGTCTGGAAATCTGGCATCGCCGCCTGGGACATCGTGATTGTAAGGTGATCCAGGATCTTTACAGTAAGCAACTGGCCACCGGCATTCAGATAAGTGCAGATGCTGGTAAAATGGAGAAATGCATAGACTGTGTTACTCAAAAAGGTGTGAGACCCTCATTTCCTGCATACACAGGAAATAGGAGTAATAAAGTACTGGACTTAATACACAGTGACTTATGTGGACCGTTTAATATCCCATCATTGGGAAATAACAGATTTGTGCTAATATTCTTGGATGATTTCTCTAGATATTGTGTGGCCTATTTGCTGAAAGAGAAAAGTCAAGTCACAGACATGCTGAAGAAATACGTAGCCATGGTGAGCAATAAATTTGAAAGAAAACCAAAGGTTCTTCAGACCGACAATGGTGGTGAGTTCACTTCACAAAGCATGCGCACATTTCTAGAACAAGAAGGCATTCAGCATATCACAACAGTAGCTTATACACCAGAGCAAAATTCTGTTGCAGAGAGAAAATTTAGGTCACTTGTGGAAATGACCAGATGTATGCTGTCAGATAGCAATCTCCCTAAAAGACTATGGGGGGAAGCCATTCTCACAGCAGTGTACCTACAAAACAGAATGCCAACTAAAGGCGCTGAGCGCACACCACATGAGACATGGCATGGTAGGAAGCCAAACCTGTCACACATAAGAACATTTGGAAGTACAGCATATGCTCATGTACCAAAGCAAAGAAGGCATAAGCTGGATTCCACAACAGAAAGGGGCATTTTAGTTGGCTATGCTCCAGGACACAAAGGATATAGAATTTTGAATCTGAAAACTGGCATTGTTGGCATAAGACATGTTACATATTTTGATGAAAACAAGAGGGTTGATAAAGGCTGGATTATCCCAGATGAGCCTTATCATCCAGAATATGAAACTAGAACAATAATAGACATGCCAGTGTATATAAATGCCATACCAAGGCAGATGTCTGAAAGCAACTCATCTGTATCTAACGAGGAACAGGCAGAGGAAGCAGACACAGAAAGGATCATTGAAGAAGACAGTACAGTTGGAGAAGGGGAATCAATTGGAGAAGGACTCTCAGATTTAGAGGATGCGGAAAGGTCAGACCAACCTGTTGTCAGACGCTCATCCAGGGAAAACAAAGGTGTTCCACCCCCAAGACTGTCTTACCTAACAAAGTCAGCAGAAGCTCAAGAGCCCTTAACATGGGATGAGATTGAGAAAATGCCAGCAGAAGAAGCTGCTGAATGGCATAAAGCTGCACAAGAAGAAATTGATGCATTGGATAAAAATAATACTTGGATTCTTACAAAATTACCTCCTGGCAAGAAAGCTATAGGATGCAAATGGGTATTCAAGTTAAAAAGGAATGCACAAGGAAAAGTGGAAAGGTATAAAGCCAGATTAGTCGCAAAGGGATATCTTCAAAAATATGGAGAAGATTTTGATGAAGTGTTTGCACCTGTAGTGAAACACACGACAATCAGAACACTTCTGAGCATTGCAGTCTCAAAAGGCATGCAAGTCAACCACATTGATGTGAAAACAGCGTTTCTTCACGGAGATATAACTGAAGACTTGTACATGGAACAACCAACAGGTTTCATAAATACAAAACAAAGACAGCTAGTGTGTAAATTAAACAAAGGTCTTTATGGATTAAAGCAAAGTGCAGAATGTTGGAATGAAAAATTGCATGAAATATTGACAAATTTAGGATTTAAGCAAGGTGAAGCAGATAAATGCTTGTACACTAGGTGCACAAATGGACAATATGCATACATTTTAGCTTTTGTTGATGATCTGCTCATTGCAAGCGAAAGTGAGCAAGAGTACAAGGACATTGTAAAGTGTTTAAACCACAATGTTGAGATAAAAGAACTTGGAAATGTGTCATACTATCTTGGTATAGAAATTGAGAAACAAAATGATGGTTCTTATCTTCTAAGCCAGAAGCAGAAAATAAATGAGCTTATTGAAAGTTTAGGTATGCAAGATGCCCAAGTTGTAAGCACTCCCATGATCACTGATTTTCTGAAGGATGAAACAGTAAGAGAACCTTTACCAGATAACATCCAATATAGATCAGCCATAGGTAAGCTTTTATATCTAGCTACCACATACAGGGCTGATATAGCAAATGCAGTAGGAATTTTGAGCAGAAGGGTCAGCTCACCTACCAAATCAGATTGGACTGCAGTTAAAAGGATGGTAAGGTATTTAAAGGGTACCATTGACTGTAAATTAAAGGTTTCAGCCAATAGTAATCCAAAACTAATATGTTACTGTGATTCAGATTGGGCAGGGGATCATTCTGATTATAAATCCACAAGTGGATATGTGTTTATGTATGGAAATGTACAAATTTCATGGGCCAGTCATAAACAAAGTATTGTGAGTTTGTCTTCTACAGAAGCTGAATACGTGGCCGTATCGGAAGCGTGCAGAGAACTGATGTGGATTGAAAAACTTTTGCTGGATTTCGGAATAGCTGAAAAGAGACCAATCCAGATAATGGAAGATAATCAGAGCTGCATCAGACTGTCACAGAATGACAAGGTTCAGTCACGCACCAAGCACATCGCAACGAAATACCACAACGTGCGAGAGTTGGCGAAAGAAGGGGTCATCAGTCTACACTATTGTCACACCAGTGAGATGACAGCTGACATCATGACCAAACCGTTACCCAGAGAACATTTTGTGAATCTGCGTATAAAGCTTGGACTTTGTATGAATAAATAATTGCATGACAGTTATGCATGAGAAGGGGTTTGTTGGAATGTATTGTATTTTACATGCATTGCCTGTCACCTATTATTTCTCTGTGATTACTCTGTGACCTCTGATGTGAATTACTTAGAGAGGTCACATAGCTATGTAACTTCCTGTGGGGGTTAGATGCAGCAGATGCAGCACATGGAGCACATGGAGCTCATGATCTCTCCTAACCTGAGAGGATCTATGGTGGTGTGAGCATCCATTACCATCTAAGCACATGGAAGGAGCTGATAATACAAATGTATAGTAATATGTATATATAAGCCTGTCTGATTATAATCTAACTGCAAACTGTGAGTAAACAGATGTTTTTGTTACTTCAACTTTAAAGTGACTCAGCAGTGAATTATTCAGGGGTGAATGAGAGAGAGATGAAGAAAGAAATTAACATTTCTAAAGCTGAAGCTGTGTGTACTAAAATCTGCTAATTATTTACTACAAATAATCCAACAGTTTTTACCCTCCAGGAAGAGAATTTATGTCACTCCTCCACAGTGGGACCGGGGTCTGCCATTGACTGGTTGGAGATTTTAGTGCTTCGTTTTGACCGATCACACTGTTGTGTTCCCTGGGTGTGAGGAGTGCACTCCCACCTTGTCTGCTGCTGACTATCGGCGTCACTTTAGAGCCATTGTGGCCTGTGCTTGCCTGTGTCTGCTTTTCTTCTGCGGGGCTAGCACCACTGTTTGCACACCCAGACCCTGTTTAACTCAGGACTACTGCTTGGACTCTTATTTATAGTTAGGGGTTCATCAGGTTGGCACCACCAGCAATTTGGGGTGGATAGAGCATTTTCCCAGGGGCAAGAATGGAGGGGGGTAGGCATCAGGAGCCTTTTTGCTACATGAGTTATTGTTTCATTGCGTGGCAGTGTCATTTTTGAGAGTTTAGGTCATGGAGGACAGGGAACTGAGGACTGTTCACTGTGACTGCTTTAGACCTCAAAATTGTGGGGGTTGTGGGGGCTAGGGAGCTAATGAGTACTCACTGAGGCTGATTTACTCTTCCAGTTCTTACCGCAGGTCCAACATTGTCCCCACCTTGCTCAGTGAGTGCAGTTCATTCATTCATTCCCTTTTTCTGCTCTGGTCTCCAGGGATGAACCTCTGAGGCTGTCCATTACACTTATGAGGAGAACTCTGCGCAGTAGGGGAATGAAACCTCTCTCCCCACCCATCTTACGACTACTGACACCACCCTGGGGTCTCACTGTGTTGGGTCATGTTGGACCAGGAGCCGAGAAGACCTCTCCGGTTGACTTCAGCTCTCCAGTACTTGCAATGGGGCTCCGCTGTCTCCAGCCTGTTCAGCTCGCTGCTCTGGGACGTGAAATCACTGTCTCGGTTCGGGTCTTCAGAGCTGCTCCGTCAAACTATTCCATTGGAGCTGCTTGTCACAGAGCAGTGGAATGCTGTCTCCTCTCTTCTCTTGCTTAGTGACTGTCAACACCACCTTGGGGTCACATTGTGTTGAGAGCTCACAGAGGGCTGATGGGAGGAAGCTGCAGTTTCTTTAACATGCTGTCTCAGTTCGGGTTTTCGAAGCTGCTCTGCTAAGAGTTGTTCCGTTAGAGCTGCCCACCACCATCGCAGGGGGCCTTTTACAAAGACATGATATCATTTTTAGCATGCACTTCTAAAATAGGTGTACGCTAAATGCTAGAGACGCCCATAGCATTTTGCGCATGCTAAAGATTAGCGTGTGCTAAAAACGCTGCCGAAGTCTTTGTACTCCTCCACAATATTAACAGGAGGAACAGGGAATCCCATCCCATCTATATCTGTTATGCAGTCACAGCCATCATACTGCTAACTTATAATACCAAGAGTTCAAAATTATCTTTCACAGGACTTTTTTTCAGGGAGTATTCAGAGTTACTGAGTACCGGCACCTTTTTCTTTACCAGATAAAACTGAACCACGTCTCTGCGCACCTAAATTTATTGATTTGGATTTGCTCACACCTTTTTTTCAGTAGTAGCTCAAGGTGAGCTACATTCCGGTACATTGGGTAAATGTTTGCATTTCTTCAGTGTTGTACTAAAGGCAGATTCCAGCTTCTTGGGGCTTCAAGTTGTTTTTGTCTGCGCCTCTCTGTTGCTAAAATTTGTTTGTAATTACTAAGGCTTTATCTATCTTTTGCCCGAGGGGCCCTTTTACAAAGGTGCATAAAGGCTTATGCATGTCCTGCACGTGCCAAATCGGCATTATAGGCTGGCTACTGCTAAAAACACGTGGTTGAAAATATTTTCTATTTTCTACCACGGGGCACCTACCCGGCAGTAAATGGCAGTTGGTGCGCAGTGCATGCTTACCGCCCGGGTAGCACATGAGACCTGAACTGCTAAGTCAATGGGTAAGGTCTCAGGCCAAAAATGAACACGCACTGGTTTTCATTTTGCCGCACGTCCATTTTCAGGCCCATTAAAAAAAATCCATTTTTTACAGACATGGTACAATAAGGGTCCAGTGCACATCAAAAACATGCGCCCTCACTGCTGCATGCCAGTTTTTGGAGCACCTTTGTAAAAGGGCCTCTATGTGACTAAGATAAGGTATTTTGGGGCATAATTATCAATGCGGGCTACTGTTAACATGTTACTTTACCACTAGCTCCTGCTGTTTTAGCACGGGTCCCACTTAATGAAATGAAGCCTAGTTACTAATAACTAGGTTTAACAGTAATGGTAGCCCACGTTGATAATTCCCCCCCCCCCCCCCCCCTTTTGTGAGCATGTAATTTCTGTGTACGGATTTCCAACAAGCAATATTTTAAGGCCTCATGTAATATAGTTATTTATTTAGGGGTCCTTTTACTAAGATGCGCTGAAAAATGGCCTGCAGTACTGTAGGCACATGATTTGGGCGCGCGCAGAATTATTTTTCAGCGCACCTACCAAAAATGCCTTTTTAAAATTTTTGTCGAAAATGGACATGCAGCAAAATAAAAATTGCTGCACGTCCATTTTGGGTCTGAGACCTTACCGCAAGGCATTGACCTAGCGGTAAGGTCTCATGCGGTAACCAGGCGGTAATGGTCTACATGCATCAAATACCACTTGATGCGCGTCGCTGCTGCGTGTCTGAAAATAATAAAATATTTTTCGGAAGCACGTAGCAGACGTGTGCCAAAATTGAAATTACTGCAAGGGCCACGTGGTAACCGGGTGGTAACTCCAATTTGGCACATGTTGGGCGTGCGTAGGCGCCTACGAAGCTTAGTAAAAGGGCCCCTCAATCATTTATTTTCTGCTCATCACCAAAGCAGAGTACAATAAAACATTCGTATTCATAAAAGTCTACACAGCACAAATAAGACAGAGCCTTTTAAACAAAGGCTCAATTATGCAATAAAAGGATGTGATTTCAACTGTTTCTTGGAAACTAAAATGCCATAAAACAAAGGACAACTTGTTGAAATCAAAGGACCTGCAATTGAAAAGGTTGTTTCTCCTGTACCAGTATAATATATTCTATTCAAAGATGGTACACAAAGCAATCACCCACCCCCCCACACCCCCAAGATCTCAGAGACCAAACTGGCTGATACATCTGTAAAGATTTACTCACAGTATAAATACCCATGAACAGTGACGATCCTAGGTCGGCTGCCACCTGGGGCGGATCGTCGATGCGGCGTGCACCCGGTGCGGACCGCCCCCACCACTCCGCCCTTGGTATGCCGCTGCCCATGAATTAACATGGTTCTATTTTGTTGTATTATTACTATATACCATAGACCGTGGGGTTGATTTGTGATTTATCATGAATTAACAATAACATTTTAATCAAAACCCAGAATTGCTCTGGTAACCAATGCAAAGATTTCAGAACATTGCTGTTGAGGTACATAATTTGCTAGCCTCAAAGCTGCATTTTGTATCAACTGTAAGCCTTTGATACAAGTATTACCAACCCCTAAACACAGGGCATTACAGTGATAGTAACATAGTAAATGATGGCAGATAAAGACCTGTATGTTCCATCCAGTCTTCTCAATAAGATGAACTCATTTTACATGGTATGTGATACTTTATATGTATACCCGAGTTTAATTTGTCCTTGCCATTCTCAGGGCACAGACTGTAGAAGTCTGCCCAGCCCTGTTCTTTACTAAAAGTTCTGAATCTAACTTCGAAGTCTCTTAAAATTTACACTCCAGCTCATCAATATCTATTCAGTTACGATCACAGCATAGACCGTAGAAAGCACTAAACTCTGCCAGGCACCCTCACTCCCACTTCTACCTGAGGTGTCTTTTTCCCCAAGCATTCCTAATCAGGGCTTTTTTTGAGGGGGTACTGAGTACCGGCACCGTTTCCTTTGTCTGCTAAAATTGACCCAATGTCCCCAAGTTCTAATGAAAGAGCTCAGGCTCTACACAACAATTCTGCCTTGTCATAGATTCTTTGACTGGTTGCAGGGGGCCTGGCTATTGTGGGGTGGGTTCCTCAGTAATTACCCCACCTCTGAAGGGTGGCCTGGCATTTATTTATTTATTTATTTATTTATTGCATTTGTATCCCACATTATCCCAACTTTTTTGTGGGCTCAATGTGGCTTACAATTCATTGTGGATATGGGAAATAGAGGGGAACATACATTTATTATTAACAGAGTTTTGGGTTAAATGATAGTATTAAAGCAAAAGATAGTAAGAAACATTTCTGGATAAGTCAAAGATTATACAGTTACATGTGTTGATCTTTGTTGTATATCTTGTCGAAGAGATAGGTTTTCAATAGTTTGCGGAAATTTGTCAGTTTGTAGACAGTTCTCAGATTGCGTGGCAACGCATTCCAGAGCTGCGTGCTCATATAGGAAAAGGTAGATGCGTGCATTGATTTGTATTTCAGGCCTTTGCAATTTGGTGGATGAAGGTTGAGGAAAGTGTGAGAAGATTTTTTTGCGTTCCTGGGTGGAAGTTCTATTAGGTCTGACATGTAGGCTGGGGCGTCACCATGGATGATTTTATGGACTAAAGTACAGAGTTTAAACGTGATGCATTCTTTGAGTGGGAGCCAGTGTAGTTTTTCTCTTAGGGGTTTTGCACTTTTGTATTTTGATTTGCCGAATATTAGTCTGGCTGCCGTGTTTTGAGCTGTCTGGAGTTTTTTGAGTATTTGCTCTTTACAGCTGGCGTAGAGTGAATTACAGTAGTCCAAGTGGCTGAGTACCAATGATTGTAACAGGTTGCGGAATATATTCCTTGGAAAATATGGTCTAACTCTTTTTAGTTTCCACATTGAATGGAACATCTTTTTAGTTATGTTTTTCGCATGATTCTCAAGCGTTAGGTGTCGGTCAATGGTAACACCAAGAATTTTTAGGGTATCGGAAACTGGTAGACTTAGTTTGAGTGTGTTGATGGTGGTAAATTTATTCTTATTGTATTGCGAGGTGAGTATTAGGCACTGGGTTTTTTCTGCATTTAATTTCAGCTGGAATGCATCTGCCCAGGAATTCATGATGTGTAGGCTTTAGTTGATTTCATTAGAGATTTCCCTTAGGTCTTGTTTGAATGGGATAAAGATCGTTACATCATCAGCGTATATGTAAGGGTTTAGATTCTGATTTGATAGTAGTTTGGCCAATGGTGTCATCATTAGGTTGAATATGGTAGGTGAGAGGGGGGATCCCTCTGGGACTCCGCATTCCGGTGTCCATGTAGCTGATGTAGTCAAATTTGATGTCACTTGATTTGAGCATGTAGTTAGGAACCCCCTAAACCAGTTGAGAACATTGCCTCCAATTCCAAAGTATTCGAGGATGTGTAGTAAACTTCCATGGTCAACCATGTCTAATGCACTTGACATGTCGAATTGTAGCAGTAGTATGTTGTTGCCGTGTGCTGTCACTTGTTTGAATCTGGTCATGAGCGTAACTAGTACGGTTTCTGTACTGTGATTAGAGCGGAATCCTGATTGGGAATCGTGTAGTATTGAGAATTTGTTTAGATACTCTGTGAGTTGTTTGGTCACCATTCCTTCTGTTATTTTGGTGATCAAGGGAATGGATGCTACTGGTCTGTAATTCGTTAGTTCATTAGCATTTTTCTTCGCGTCCTTGGGTATGGGGGTGAGTAAAATGTTACCCTTTTCCCTTGGGAAGAGTCCATTTTGTAGCATGAAGTTCACGTAGTTTGTTAGGTCTGTTATAAATTGTTTATGGGCCGACTTCATGAGGTTGTTTGGGCATATATCTAGTTTGCAGTGAGATTTGGTGAATCTTTTAAGTGTTTGTGAGATAAGATCTTCTGGTAGTATTGTGAATTCAGTCCAGATCCTGTCTGCTGGGTAGACTCCAGGGTCCGGGTCTAGGCACTCCAGGAGTGTAGAGTACCGACACCTTTTTTGCTAGCAAAAACGCACTGTTCCTAATCATTCCCAAGTCAGGAACACTCTGCAGGCACCCTCTGCCCTGTAGCAGAGGCTTCGGTCATCACCCACTGTAAGCTCTTACTGCCTTGGTTCTCAGGATTTCCCCCTCGGGGCACAGGGTATTGGTGGGGGTGTGCAACCAAAAACTAGAATCTTCTCCGTACAATCCCTTTTATTATCTACTGGCCCAGCCCCGATGGGCTACCCTTCCCAAAAACCATCCAACAGGCTGGCAATCCCAGCCCTCTTTGGTTTAGTGACCACCCTGAAAATCCTTCCTCTCACTACTCCAAGCAGGGGTTCTGGGGGGGGGGGGGGGGGTCACATATTCTTCCAGAAACACAAGAGTTTAAGATATTTCATAGCCTCTAGTATCTAAATCTGAGGTTCTCAACTCAGTCCTCAGGACATACCCAGCCAATCAGGTTTTTAGGATATTCAGAATGAATATACATGAGATAGATTTGCATACAATGGAGGCAGTTCAAGCAAATTTATCTCATGCATATTCATTATGAATATCCTGGGATTCGAGCAGGATGGTCAGTTCAGCGCAGTATCATACTGTGAGCGGGTCACAGTAGATAAGTACTAGTTTTTTCAATTTTGAAGGTTGGTTTTTTTTTTTTTACTTTATATACCAGCATATTATGGACATTTGCAAAATTTAAGTGTGAAAATTCATTTTTTGAGAATTGGCTACTAACCACTCACCTTGCGAAGACGGTCATCAACAAGCCAAGGATCCCAGAGGGATTTGGGGGGATGTACTGAGCACTCCACATTATATCATAAATATTTATGCTCATCTTTATTTTTATTTTTTCTATTATAATTTTGATACTTGTAGAAAATAGATAATGATTAAAAGTCAATTATAGTAATTTTGATGCATATTCATTATGGATGTCTTGAAAATCAGACTGCTTGGTATGTACTGGGTTGAGAACCCCTGGTCTAAACTATGGGTTAGAGGGAAATAGTGTGAATTTTTTTTTTAAGTCCCACATGTGGATAAACAGAGCCCAGTGTGTTTATGTAACCTTCAACTTAAATCTGCTTATACCAAGGATAAGTAAAATACCTAGATAACTTGAAAGCTGGAGCTTAGTGAAAATAAATGCTAGTGTAGGATATGATTATCCTATGAAAGCAAAACTGTAGCAACAAAAAAAAAACAGAACAAGGAAGTGGCCATGACATACCAAATGATACCAAGAGATCATGCACAGGATGTTTGTTTCCCTGCATAATCTCACTGCCTGCATATCTTAGAATGGAAATGACATATTTAAAGAGGAAGTTTCATTACTGATGCATCAGCAATGAAGCAAATATCCAAAACTCACCAGTTCAATAGTAACTTCTACAAAAGAATTCATTTCACACAGCCAGAGGCATCATCACTGGACAGAGCTGCCAAGTTACCCCTTGCCCCGGGCCCAGCCCAGTCTCTCGGCAGCCCTGGCTGGGACCGCTGCTTTTTAATATATTTATAAATGATCTAGAGATGGGAGTAACTAGTGAGGTAATTAAATTTGCTGACAGCACAAAGTTATTCAAAGTTGTTAAATCACAAGAGGGTTATGAAAAATTACAAAAGGGCCTTACGAGACTGGGAGACTGGGCATCTAAATGGCAGATGATGTTTAATGTAAGCAAGTGCAAAGTGATGCATGTGGTAAAGAGAAACCCGAATTATAGCTATGTAATGCAAGGTTCCACGTTAGGAGTCACTGACTAGAAAAGGGATCTAGGCGGCGGCGTTGGTGATTCGTTGAAACCCTCTGCTCAGTGTGCAGTGGCGGCTACGAAAGCAAATAGAATGTTAGGTATTATTAGAAAAGGAATGGAAAACAAAAATGAAGATGTTATAATGCCTTTGTATCACTCCATGGTGCGACCGCACCTCAAATACTGCGTTCAATTCTGGTCGCCGCATCTCAAAAAAGATATAGTGGAATTAGAAAAGGTACAGAGAAGGGGACGTCCAAAATTGGCTTTCGATTATACCGATTTGGATGACCCTGTGAGAAGGATGCCCATCTTCCGATTTGTATCGAAAGATGGGCGTCCTTCTCTTTCGAAAATGAGCCTGTTGGTCTGCATGAAACATTCACACACTATAACTTGCCTCTAGCGGGTGCATGCATTATAACCAGCTACATTTGACCACACAGTGACTCAAATGCTTTCCTTCCCTCTGTTCCCACACAGCTTTCCATTCAATGTCCTATGCATGCATTCCTATGCCACACTCCACTCACAGTCAGGTTTTAAAAGTATTTTTTATTTGCACTTAAAATATAATAGACAAGTTACATACTTGAGAAGCAACATACACATATAGAAAACATTTCCCAACAATTTAGGATAGAAAATAAAAAGGAAAATTATTTTACCACCTGGACCACAAAATAAAGGGATGTAGAGCAAAGAAAGAAAACCCCAGGAGCTGGGATATTTACAGAAAAAAAAAGGGGAAACTTGTCCAACCATTACTTACTACTCTCAATTCCTACAGGAAACACAGCAGAGCAGTGCACCGATCTAAAATCAAGGGTCCTGCTGGACAAGGGGAGCCATTAGCCCAAGGCCCAAACTGAAGTTAAACATGGAGCCCAAGAGGCAAAAAATTACAAAGGATGCCAAAAGATATAACATAAAATCATCTCAAAACAAAAAAAAAAGTCAGTTTTTACTTCAGGCACAAAACAGCAGATAGGATATTAGGGCCCTTTTACTAAACCGTGTAGGCGTCTACGTGCACCCAACATATGCCAATTCGAACTACCGCCTGGCTACCATGTGGCCCGGGTGGTAATTTCATTTTTTACATGTGTCCACTACGCACGCCGGAAATTTTCCACCAAGCAACGCTAACCAGGCAGTAATCGGCAGTGTACGCACGCTGATGATTACCACCCAGTTAACACGTGAGACCTTACCGCTAAGTCAGTAGGTGGCAATAAGGTCTCAGGCCCAAAATGGATGCATGCCGATTTTTATTTTGCCACACGTCCATTTTTGGCCAAAAAACTAAAAGGCCTTTTTTGCTGTCCTAGGCAGGTTTATCATTTTCAAGAAGTTTTCTACTGATGGAACAAATTCCTTGAAAAGCCAGCTACTGAAAATGTCTTTGTTCATCCAGGCATTCCTCTAGTTCCACAGGACACTGGAAGTGCAACAGGAGCCATGTTTTTAAAGGTCCTAAGATTTTTTGACTTGCCAATGAAAGTCAGTGGTAATTTGTTTACTAATTGTATTGCTACAGGCCAGAATAGTTGCTCTTTCTTCACTCCATTTATAATCTGGAGCCGAGGCTTCGAGCAGTGATGCAAATGTTCTCCATGGCGACATTTTAAAATTTAACCCAGTTTCAACAAAGTTGTATATCTGGTCCCTTGATACGCCTTCCTTTTTAAGGAGACGCTGAAATTTCAGTTTCAATGTGACAGATTCTTCACTGACAGTTTTTCCACAGAAATGTATAGCTGTCTTATTCCATATCTTTTCTTCCAATGATCAAGTCACCCGATACTAGCAGTGAAATCAGGGTCACCTTTATTTATTTATCTATTTATTTTAAAAACTTATATACCACCTAATCGACTAGGTGGTTTCCATGATGACATTGAATTCCTTTTGAAAAAACAGGGCTTTCAGTATAGGCCCTGATAATAGGTATGCCCTTGTCTCTTTGCTGTGTGAACCACAGGAATAAGGCTTCGCTCACCTTCTCATATTCTCATTTTTTCATAGTTTTTCTAGTGTCCAATGAATACATAGAGGCACGATTTGAAGCCCATTTCTCCAGCTCACTGTGTTGCATTTTCCAGTCAAGAACTGTTATTCCTCCCACTTCTAGTTCTGTTACAATTTTTTGAATGAATTCACCCTTGTCAATTCTTTTTAAAGCATATAAGTTTCTGCTCTATAGACAAAACAACTTTTTTTCTCTTTTGACTGGCTCTTTCAGAAGTGATCTTCTACAGATCTGAAGGGGAAGAATAAAAATGTAGTACTGTAGTATTACGTACCTATTAAAAATGTTGCAGAAAAAGAGAGTAAAACTCATTGCAAGTGCACAGTAAAAGCAGGGTCCTGGCTCACAACAGTGCTGTTTTGCAGATAAAGCAGGGTCCCTGTGGTCAACACTGATTGTCTCGTGTGCAAAACTTCCCTCTGTGCTAAGCCAGAAAACGGAAAGAGAAGATGTGTGCTTCTTAACGATGAGGCGATGACATCACTGGGGGGGGGGTCTGTCGAATATGCATGATGAGTCAATCACAACAAGGGTGACGAAAAGAAGGGGGGGAAACAGACGATGTACAAACTTGCACCTTTATTGGACATACAGGACTCAACAGGACCCATGTTTTGGCTCAT
This sequence comes from Microcaecilia unicolor, assembly GCF_901765095.1. NCBI lineage: Eukaryota > Metazoa > Chordata > Amphibia > Gymnophiona > Siphonopidae > Microcaecilia > Microcaecilia unicolor. The sequence goes on along the minus strand of NC_044034.1, from coordinate 121,327,878 downwards.
GAGGGCCTTCCTCTGATTTGAGATGGTTTCTTCTGCAGTTCGTTTAAAGTGCAAGGCGGCGTGTTGGGAGCATGTTGTGGGTGTGTTTTTGGTGGGATTTAAGCAGGCCTAGAATTTGTATGTTTTCCCGAGATAATGGAAGAAGATAAAAATGTCTAGGGCACAAAATGGGACATTTTTATCTGGACCTGTTTCAATTATGACTAATTTACAAAAAGGTGCCCTAACTGGCCAGCTGACCACTGGAGGTATTAAGGTATGACCCCCTTAACCCCCCGTGGTCATTGACAGGCAGAATCTCTATGCCCTCTACATTACCATTTACCACCCCACCCCCCCTTTCTGTTTTCTGTCTTACATATAGAGCAACAGACTGATAACTCCACAGCAGAGAGAAAAAGTGAACTATTGTTGACAAAGAAGAACATAAAGAAATAGAAAGCCTATAAATGAAGAAGAGAGGTCATAATGTGCAACTTATGAGCATTAAGGGTCCCAGAAGGTAAAGCAATTCTAGCTCTGGATAACGTGCTGCCATCTGTAGAATTTCAAAGAGAAAAGAATGATTAACAGGGAGAGGAAAAGGGAATGAAGACATAAAATCATATAATTTAAGATTACTGCATACATTTAGATGTGAATCATGCTGATTTATACCTGATTAATAGACCTATTGAACAATGCTTTTACCTCTGGTAATCTGTGGATTCACACTGTGAACTATTACAAGAAGCCTAATTTATTCAAAAGTAATCCTTAGAGACCTAAGCTTCATAGCTTCTGAATCCTCCCCATAGCAGAAACTGATAAAATGTACAATACTCTGCTTGATGGCCTACAGAAACTGCTATAGCCTTGGACCCAAGTTTCATTTCTTTTTATGGCTCATTACTAATAGTACTAGTTCTGTGCAGGCTTCCATGTCTCTGCCTCTGATTGTCAACCCACGCACAAGCTGCCTGAGACACGAAGAGGAACTGAAAGGGAAGGAGACAACAAGGTACAGTGGCAGATGGTTCATACTTAGGACAATATGTGGAATCCCATAGTATCATTCTCTTTTCTCCCTTACCTTAGCTCCTTGTTATTTCTCTCCTCTTACCCTGCTCAGTCTCTGGTCTCCAAATAACACTATTCTCTAGTTTAACTCACATCTCATCTCCCTAGTTTTTCTCAGTCCTCAGTACTTCAGTCTCTTCTTTTCTACTCTGCATGTACGTCACAGGACAGGAGAAAGAGAGAGGTGATATGACACCTACCCTTCCGAAAGCTGCTGAAAACTTACCTCTTCAGACAAGCTTACCCAAATAATCCAACTTAATTCTCGAACTTAACCACACTACCCATACTCCAATCCTCTCCCCCCACATCTCTCCCAATTGTCCTACTCCTTACAACTGGATCATCTCTGTTTATACTTTGTACCATACTCTGTGTACCTTGTACCTTACATTGTGTTATCTCTATGATACTCTGTACCATATCCTGTAAGCCGCACTGAGCCTGCTACCGAGCGGGAAAGAGCGGGGTATAAATGCCATAAATAAATAAATACAGACATTTAAGTACTTGAAAGGTATTAATATAAAACCAAACCTTTTCCAGAGACGCAGGGGTGGTAAAACTAGAGGACATGAATTGAGGTTGCAGGATGGTAGACTTGGGAATAATGTCAGGTAATACCTTTCCACAGAGAGGGTAATGGATGCCTGGAGTGCCTTTCCAGGCAAGGGTGTAACTACCATTGAGCGAGCCCAGCAAAATACCCAGGGCTGTGCAATGGTAGGGGCTGCCTGAAGTTGCACTCTCCCTCCCTTCCTCTCCATTCCTCCATGCTTGGGCCCCATATTTGTCTAGCCTTGCACCCCCCCGCCAGTCCTCCAAATGCTGCAGCCTGTTGCCAGCAGAGGCTGTAGTAAAAGTGGCCTCTCTCTGGCCAGTGGAACCTTTCCTCTGCATGCTCACGCCCCCACCCACAGAAAGTTGCATCTTGAGGCAGGATATGCAGAGGAAAGGCTCCACCAGCTAGAGAGAGGCCACTTTTACCAGCAATGTACCTCTGCTGGCCAGTAATACACTGCAGCATTTGGAAGACTGGCAGGGGCAGGGTGGGGCTAGAGACTCAGGCATTGACTTGGAGCAAAGCAGAAGGGAAAGAGCGGGGGAAAGACTTGGGGGGGGGAGCAAAGGAAACAGAAAAAGAGGGGAGAAGAAGAGAGGGGGCAGATGCTGGACTGGGAGGAAGAGAATATGGAAGAGAGAGAGAGAGTGAGACACTGGACCAACAGAGAGAGGGAGGGAGAGAGATGCCACACCAGGTAAGGTAGGGAGGGCGTAGGAGGAAGGGAAGTGAGGCTAGAATCTGGACATGTGGAGGGGCAAGGACACAGACAAGATGCTGGAAGTCGATGGAGCATAGGGACATGGATGCAAAGGGATAATATTTGAAAACTGCATCTGAATTCAAGCAAGCTTGGGACAAGTACATAGGATCTCTCAAGGCGTGAAAGACAGAGTAGATGGCATGGATGGGCAGATTAGATAGGTCTTTTTTCTGCCTTCTTTTTCTATGTTTCTATGACACAAGGGAGGATAGGGACACAGAGGGGTATGCTGGACAGAGTAAAATAGGAACACATTGGAATGATGCTGAATATGGGAAAAGGATGGGGACAGGACAGATAGGAACACACAGGAAAGACCCTGGAGAGAGATGAGAAAAGCAGAAGAGAGACACTAGGACCAAAGCAATATTCGGACAATAAAGGTAGGAAAAAAGTTTTTTTTTCTTATTGTACTAATTCAGCTTTAAGAAATGTGCCTCCCCCTCCCCCCAAGTCCCTACTTCCCTAGGAAATTTTCCACCTGGGGTCCATTCAGTCTTAGCTACGCCTCTGCTTCCAAGAGAGGTGGTGGAGTCAAAAATATATAGGTTAAACACAGGGGATGCCTAAATAGAAAGAGGATGAAAACATAACATGGCTGTTGAGGTACCATTTTGGGTAAGAGTAGTGGGAATTAAAAGCGATGCCAGACAGACTTCTATAGTCTGTGTCCTGCAATGGCAAAAAGCAGGTGAAGATTCGGCTACTTCTATATTGCATATCACTTTATCATCATATGCTATGAGTGGAGGTGCTGTGCAACTCAAGGAGGAGGGGAAGGCATCTTAATAAGCAAGTTAAATACTGTTAGCAATAGTTTGGTTATAATTATCCCAAGACTCCATCATATTTAACTGCCTATATTTGGCTGGCATGCACAGTGGCGGGTGCAGCTTTGCCCACCTTATTAAGCAGATTAAAAGTACTGTGCAGTTCTTTATCTGCCGTCATTTACTGTGTTACTGTAACCTTGTACTCTTTTATTCATTTCATGATAATTCCTCATGCCCTATCCTCCTGCTCACTGCAAGATAAGACTTGGCCTCAGCTTTGTGAAAGAGAAAGGTAGCCAGTACACCTTTACCAGGTTATTAATATTGTCTGCTCTTTCTCCTTTCTTTTCAATATTCTGCTGTAGACATTATCAGTTTAAATCACCTCCACCAGCCACTAATCAAGAGATGGAAGAGGGCGAGAGGCTCTGTTTAGCATAAACAGTAATGAGAGCTAAGCATATAGAGCTAAAGAAACATTAATGCTCCAGGGAGGGAATCCTGCAGGGATCACTCTTCTAAAATATTTTGCAAGCTGTCTTGAACCCTTCCAATTGCTCTGGCCCTACAGATCACAACAGCTTAGTTTTCCCTCCAGCTGGATAATGCTCACAAATGAAAATTTAAATGGGATGAAACCAGTAGCATCCAACAAATTCTAAAATGCTCCTGTATTTGAGAAAAAGATGAAGAATTTGGAGATGCCCAAATACATGAACAAACGTATACAGGATTTGTTCCAAAAGATGGTTGTTAAACATGAACTGATAATTTCATAAAAGAAATTTTGACTATTTTGCTGCATGGCTGCTCTGATCTGTAGTATTTTTCTAACATGATTTAATGTCCTCCATATGTGTAGCATCTGCATATGTACTCTATAGACATGCACATGTCTGTGAGTGGACAAGAACACAAACATAAGGCAAATCATGTTACTGGTTTGTTGACTTGATAGATTTGGAAGCAAGACTAACAGTCTAGGAGGTATCAACATTTCAGTATCTGTGAATCTCAAAAGAAGTTCACTACTGATATACGGGTCCTTTTGCCAAACTGCAGTAAAAATTGTCCTTAGCACATGCTTACGTGGTCATTCCTGGATGCTAAGGCCAGCCATTTTCACCGCATGAGCAAAATGGCCGAGTTATTTATTTTTTGAATTAATAGCCATGTGCTAATTTAAAAACAAAAACATACACTAAAGTGTAGCAAACTTTCAAACTATCCTTAAAAAGCATGAAAAATGTAGTTTGCTAACAAATGACTAACTTGGACTACAGGGGGAGGGGATATCAACATTTTCAAATTTTAAATAAACAAGGCCTCAAAGCTCCCAGAGCATCGGTCTGACCAAATGAGTCACTCTTCCCCAAAGGGGTTCCCAGCTATTATCATTGGCCTGAATAAATCAATCTAGCTCTAGAAAAAAGACAGCAACAAAAAAAAAACCTCCCCCAGCATGGAGAAAAAAGTTGCTCACCAAAAGAAACAGAGCAAAAATAGCCAAAACCCACATAGCTCGTTTTAGTCATCAAGAAAATAAAAATTCCCACATCAAATCCCAATAAGTTCACAAAAAGCATCGCTGGTAGTTCACAACTTATATCAAAGCATATCCACTTGCAGTACCCGAACATCAAACCCACTACAGTCGAGACATAAAAAAGCTCTCTTCCAGTACTATATCACTTCAATATATTCCAGTTGACCAGAAAACCCAAGGGCCACTTGTTTTGCGAACCTGCTGCTTCAGGACAGGAGGTGGAACCAAAACTGGCCTATTAGCACATGGCCATTAGCGTGTGAGTCCCTACCGGCAGCTATTTTGTAGGCAGTAAAGACTCGCGTGCTATTCGGTTAATGCACAGAGATGTAGTTGTGCTAACCAATTAGAGCAGTTCACGCCTATTCTCCGCAACCCACCCTCAGAGCTAAGAAATAAAATCTATTTTTTGTGGGGAGATGCTCAAAACTCCGGCTCTGTGCTAAACAGTGCCAGAAAAATGCAATCACAACAGCACGGGGAAGGAACTCTATAATGCTCAATGCTAATGACATGCAAATTTAGGTACGTTATTAGTGTTGAGCATTAGGGACTTCTGTAGACAGGAGGATTGTGCCTGGGCATGTGCTTAAGAGCTAGGAGGGGGAAGCCAGAGGGGGAAGAGGGAAGGAGAAGAGAGTGCCAGGTGCCGGTAAGTGCATTTGGGCGAGAAGTGCTTCTGGTGCACTCAGGTGTCCTCCTGTGGTAATTTTTACATCTGTATATGCTTTCAATGCACTAAGGCCTTGATGCTCAGAAAAGTGGCGTAGCTACGTGGGGCCATGGAGGCCTGGGCCCCCATAGATTTGGCCCTGGACCCCCCTGCCGACGACCTTCTCGACCCCCCTCCCGCCGCCAACCCGCTGTCGCTGTCGCCTACCTTTGCTGGCTGGGGACCCCAACCCCCACCAGCCGAGGTCCTCTTCTTCTGCGTGAAGGGAGGACCTCGGCTGATGGGGGTTGGGGTCCCCCGCCAGCAAGGGTTGGTGACGGAAGGGGGGAGGTCGAGAGGGCCGTTGGCAGGGGGATAAAAGTTGGTGGTGGTGGCGGCGGCGGGGGGGGGGTCAGCAATGGTGAGGGGGTCAGCGGTGCTGCGGGGGGGGGGGGGGCTAAAATGTGCCCCCTCACCTCGGGCTCTGGACCCCCCTCCCACCGAAGTCTGGCTACGCCCCTGACTCAGAAGCAAACGCGGGCGCTAGAGGCCATTAGAGCTGGACTTGCACCCACGTTTGCCGGCGCAACATGCTCAAAGGCCCTCACCGTGGGGAACAAGTGAACTTCTGTATTTGGGTGAGCACTGATTTGGAAAAGAAACTCCTTTGTTGAAGCACATGTACCAACTTTTTTTGAGTGGTGGGGGGGGGGGGTGTCTTTAGCAGTGTGTAGTCACAGGCAAACTCTACCTAGCTCAACTGCACAAAACTGCACTGTATCGAACGGACATGGACAGTCGCTCTCCTTCCTGCTGTTGAGGCTTTCCTGCTTCTTTGGCAACCCTAACACCAGCTCCGAGCTGGCATAGGGTTTTCCTTGGTAATGGCACCCTAGTTTACTGTGTTGTTTTTTTGAGCATGAGGGGGAATAGGGAATGGCCTCATTTAAATGTGATTTGAGTGCAACTTGTGCTGTCCCTCAGTGTGCTCGTTATTCCCCACAGTAAAAGCCTTTGAGCATGGTGCGGCGGCAAATGCAGGCACTAATCCAGTGCTAATGGCCTCTAGCACCCACGTTTGCTTCTGAGCATCAGGACTTTAATGCATGCGAAGTGTGTGCAGATGTGAAAATTACCACGGGACACTCGGTAGTAAGGCATTTTAAGCTGCGGTAAGCATGCATTAATGCTTACCGCAGCTTAGTAAAAGGACCCCAAAGTTTGATTAGTCCCTGTCTAGTATGAAAAATAAAACCCATAAAACTAAAAAATCAAGACTAGTTCCTGGACTGCTGGAACATTTATGGGTTCTTTTGTTGAAGTTTAGTGGCCCCTGTTTGCAGACAACAATGCATTCTAATGTTTAGACCTACATGGCATTCTGCAGCTTCTACCCCTTGTACTGACAGAGCCCAAAATGTATTAATCTGTCCAAGGAAGAAGGATACCAGAACAAGGCTTTGGTATCTAGCAATGAATCCTAGCTCTACACTGTCTTTGGTTGACAGCAGCTATTGTTCTGTAACATAGAGTTTTAATCTGGTCTAGCCAAATTAGATGATAAATATTGAAGAAAAAGGTACTTCCTTCCAAACTAAACAGTTTTGCAAAATTTCCAAACTCTTTATCTCCGTGCAGCATATATTTACACAGACTAATGAGAATGTTACTTTAAGTACACTAATCTTCAATTAATCTAACTCACACAAAACATAAAATCCTTGGATTTTATTTTTAGGCTGTCGTTTTTGTTTCTCTTCTACATCCTTAACTATGTCGTCTTTTATAAAGTAAGCAAATTTTCATGTTTAGTTTCCCCTGCTTAATATTAAATGGAGTTTTGCTTGACAGAAAATGCCTGCAATTGTACCTTATTTAGACAAGATCTGTCAGACAAACATTTCAGGCTGACTGAGAGGAAACCTTTGCTTGCAATAAAGCTGGGAGTTTGGACCTTCCAAGGTCAGATTTGGGAAGATGCTAAAAGAATATCATTCTTGTCATCTATAACCATTTAATTTCATGTTCACATCCCTTTTGATTATCAATAAATCATCTGGTTTCCTGGCCTTCTCTGTCAGCACTTGATCTGATTTTTTGCAAACCAGCATTCATTTCTACTCAAATATGCCTCTTAAATATAGGGTGACACAAGTGACAGAGCCCCATCGTTATCCTGAAGTTTAGTGATGTTCACTATGGACTGTATATTAGAAACATCTCCACGTGTAAATAGAAGCTTTTATACATATAAATGGGCTACATGTGCGGAATAGCAATTTTAGAAAATTGCCATTTACACATGGCGATCCACATCTCGTACAGATTTTAAGAGGGTATGGTTTGGGCTGGCCTGAAATATCAACATGTATTCCCCATTCAACAAGGGATACATATGTAGATAGCTAAAGATTTCTCTGTCAGCTTTTACACCATGCCCCAAGGCACACACAAGTGTCAGCTGGAAGGGGCAAGAGCAAATGCCAATGGAACCATTCCCCCACCCCTGACACCCACCTGACAGCATTCCTATCCACCCCTTATTCCCAGGCTCTCCCTCAAACCAGTTCAGGACTCCTCCAACACCCCACCCCCTAAAAAAAACAATTTAGCAACCCCCCTCCCCCAATGTAAAACTCTTATTTGGCAGCTTGACGTCAATGGTGATATCACAACACTACTGCTAGGAGGCAACTGCCACTGTTTTGAACCTGGAAACCTGCAGAGCAGGAGCACACCAGGGGCGTAGCCAGACACCCAATTTTGAGTGGAACCCTGTTCCCCACCTGGCATCTTCCCTCCCCCCACTAGGCAATTCTGCATCTCCTAACTTCACTCCCCCAACAACCCCCCTCCCCCCGTGATACCTTTTAAGTACTTCAGTGCTGGGCCAGCAGTGAGCAGCAACTCATACCAGCTCCATTTGCTGACCTTGAGCCTTTCCTCTGATGCAACTTCCTAGTCCCGCAAACATGCCAGGAAATACATGAGCAAATGCCTGTGGAAACAGCCATTTTAGTATAAAACACATTCAAAACAAGTAGAAAAGGGCTTGCTTTGAGCATGGCACAAAAGTGCATTTGGGTGAGGGAGTGTGTGGTTTGTGTATGATTGTGTGTCAGTGAGTGGATGGGAGAATTATGCATGGTGGGGGTGGGGGGGAGGGTTAGTGTACAGAATAAAGGAGATACCAGTGAGCTGAGTCAGTGCATGGAGATGCTCAGTGATTGGATAGGGGGTGATAACGTAGCAGAGACTGAGTGAATGGGGGTTATGAAATATGCTGAGTTTGTGTGTGGATAGGGTTGTTACGAGTAGTGTGGGATCTGGCTGACTGACTGGATGGACCTTTTGCATGGCAGAGGGGAAATAGAGATTGAAAGGCCAGGTGAGCCAGGGCAGGATTTCTATATAAGCTGGACTAACATGGAAAAACTATTAAACCTAAAAATTACTTCCAATTGAATTGAGGGGGCTGTCTTACACATTACAGCTTAGGGACCACAATATACATAATCCAGATCTGAGGTGAGCTGAGTTACTGCAGAAGAAGTTGAAAGAGTGAGTGTAGGGGGCGCAGGACACTCTAAGTGTGGGGGAGAGGGGATGATTTGAAAGTACTGGAGGATAGTTTGGGTGGAGAGAGAATCTGAATGCTGGTAGGGTTTGAGACAGCTCTTTCAATCCCCTCCCCCTTCTCTCTCTCTCTCTCTCTCTCTCTCTCTCTCTCACCCTATTCCTTTCATTCCCCTTATTTTATTTTCTCCTCCCACCATACTGCTCCAGTTCTCTCTCTCTTTTCTGCTGCTGAGGGTGGGAACCCCCTTAGTTTCTAATCCTCCTCTAGCCGTGGAAAAGCAGACGCTCAGCAATGGGCAGAAGAGCAGCACTGGAGGAAGCTCTGGGTCCTCCCAGCCTCCAAGGGGGGCCAGGCTCCGGAGTTTTCTCTCTCCTGCTCCTGTCGGGATGTGATCACTCGGGTCCCATCAGGAGCAGGAGAGAGAGAGAGAGAGACCCCGGTGCCAGGTCCCCCTTGGAGGTTTGGGCCCCGAGGCATTTTGCCCCGCCCCCCTCTCGGCGGCCCTGCTGACCCCTACTGTGTTCACAAAGGCTTGTGCCAGTGACTGGATAGCTAAGCAGGCAAAGATAGAACAGCATAAAAAGAAAGTTCAAACTGCCCAGTTAACTGTTTGGGCACTGGCACTGAATATCACGAATGCCCAGATAGGCTCCACCCCAGACGACCTCAGCACAACCTGGACAGTGTTGGGGCAGTCAGTGCTGATAATCAGAGGCACAATCCAGATAAGTGCAATTTAACCAAGGCAGAAGCCTCTCCTTCCCACTTAAATTGATTTGAATATTGACCTCAATATGTTAGGTTCACTTCACTGGCTCCCTATCCGTTTCCGCATTCAATTCAAACTTCTCTTATTGACCTATAAGTGCATTCACTCTGCCGCTCCCCAGTACCTCTCCACTCTTGTCTCTCCCTACGCCCCCCCTCAGGTACTCCGTTCTATAGATAAATCTCTCTTATCTGTCCCCTTCTCCTCTACTGCTAATTCCAGACTCAGTTCCTTTTATCTTACTGCACCTCATGCCTGGAATAGACTTCCTGAGCCTATACGTCTAGCCCCATCTTTGGCCATTTTCAAGTCCAAACTTAAAGCCCACCTCTTTACCACTGCTTTTGACTCCTAACCTCTACTCATCTGCCCTGTCCTTTTATCCTCACCTCTTTATTCTCTTACCCCTTAATTGTTCTGTCTGTTTGCCTGTCTTATCTAGATTATAAGCTCTTTGAGCAGGGACTGTCTTTTTTGCGTATGGTGTACATCACTGTGTATGCCTTGTATATCATATGGCTCCAGAAAAAGGAGGACACTGATCCAGTCCGGGTTTTGCTTCCACTGAAAGCAATGGAAGCAAAACCCAGACTGACTCAATCTGTCCTCCTTTTTCTGGAGCCATATGGTAACCCTAGCCTTGTAGCACTATATAAGTGATAAGTAGTAGGTAATGTTTATAGGTGTCAAGGTCTAGTATACCTTTATAATATCAGTGAGCTCACTCTTACAAATGCATATTTAATATGGGAGGTACAAGTCACCAATTTTAATTTTGTTTAGTTTCCTGTGTCATTTACAGGAGTTTTAATTTTGTTAGGGTTTTTTTGTGAGGGGGCAATATTGTTAATATTGCACACTATTGACAAACTCCCCCATTCAAAAGAAATGTGTGTTGGGGGAGCTCCTATTATTTTGCATATTAAAACTACATGAAACATGGGAAATGTTGAAATTTCCCATATCATTTCAAATGAATTTACATCCCTAATATTTATATGAATAACGTGAAATAATAAAGCACTATCCGGCCGATTTTTAAAACCACTTAACTGGTCAGGAATGGCTCACAATCTAAGTTGGTACCTGAGGCAATGGAGGGTTATGTGACTTGCCCAAGATCGCAAAAGACCAGCAATGGGATTTGAATCGGCCACCTCTAGATGTCAAGACCTGCGCTCTAACCACTAGGCCAATCCTCCACTCCACTAACTAACACATAACTGGTATCTTAACAGCTGCTCAGGAGCACGGATAAATATATGCAAGAGAAGAACATATTTTATAGATTCTATATATGGCGCCTGAAAATTTCATGCAGAAAAAAAATACACCTAGGCATATTCTCTAAAGTATTCCTAAATTTCCACATGCTATATAGAATACACCAAGCACCGGTCCATGTGACTAAATTTAGCTGCAGTCAATTATGCCAACTAAAACCTGGTGGAAATCCTGATGCCTAAATTAGGCATGGGGCGGGTGAATTCTATAACTGCGCACATAGATTGTAGAAACCCCCATGACCCGCCCATTCCAGCCCATAACCACGCCTACTTTTCAAACTATGCGACTTAGAATTTGGACATACCATGATACAGAATACGCTTACATAGTAATTAATGCTAATTACTGATCATAATTGCTTGTTAACATCCAATTATCAACACTGATTAGCTTGTTAACTAAGTTATATGCATTGTTATGAATTATGCTTCAATTTCTGAATGAAACTCTCGGTGCGATATATAGAAACCCTGAGTATGTGCCTATTTCATGATTCTGCCCTCATTTCACTCAATCCAGTCCCTCATACAGGTCATGTAAGTGTGAATTCTTGTCACCTAACTCAATTTTACACATATACCCTATGGGGTAATTTTATAAGAGGGTTTTCTGTGCATAATGCAGAGTTTATACATGAAAAATCCTTTATAAAAACTACCCCCTATGAGAGTATATTTATAGCAAGGCACCATGGGTCATCACTTAGGGGGTCTTTTACAAAGGACCCCTTAAAGAGGCGCTTATGTAGGTGCTAATTTATAAAGAAAATTAGATGCTTATTTTTCCTTAATAAAATACTAGCATAAGTCACCTAACATGCAACTACATTGAAGGCACAAATAACCCTAGAGCTAGTGTAAATGTCCATGCCTATATTTTACACGTTTGCATATAAATGATAACATTTTGTTATGTGTGCATGTGGATGCACTGTGTTCTACCTGTATGCAAAGTACAAGCCTTGATGCCACGGCGTGTACTTTTATGCAGTTGGTAAGAGGTCATGTATGCAAATATGTGGCCACATATACTAACAAATGGCATTTTAGAAGTATCTCTTCTAAGAGCCTTGTCTAAAATCACTATTTCTCTGTATATGCCGATTATTTATTGATTGATATCACAGTTTATATACCACTATCCTATGTACTAGGTGGTTCACATCAACTACACACATATCTCAACATAAAATAACCCTTTAATTTTCCATACAATCCAATCACTCCTGAACCATTTGCAAGTTATAAAATAGTCTCCGGTCAATTAGTCTCCAAATTAAAAGCCTCTTTAAATAAGAATGCTTTTAGCTGTTTCTGAAATTGTACATAGTTCTTTAAAGTACAAATCTTCTCTGGGAGCATATTTACACATGTAAAGCTGATTTATACAGGTGTAAACAGTGACTAGGGTTTTTAAAATTTACTCCATTACCTCTATCCTTTTGTTTTACAGCTCTGCCTAGCTTTGAAAACAGAGACTGATGTTCTAATCTAACCTACAAGGTATTTGCATATTCAGACATTATCTTCAGCTCAGTTTATACTAACCCTAATGACATAGTAACATTAACAACATAGCAGAGGAAAACAGATAAAGTCAAACTGGTTTATCTACTTGGATTGGTATCCCAGCTGTCAGTCATAAAAACTTGTTCCCTTGTAATATTTTTTTCATTATCATAGTCAGTTTGTGTTGTCATCTTGAGTAGATAAGCATGTAAGTTCCTATATTTAATCCAACAGCCAGATCCTCCCCACTGTGTCTTACCAAGTTTTGTCTAAACATTACCAACATCCAATGAAACTAATGACCTACATCTTCTGGCGTTGCTCAACAGTACACAGTCTCTGCCCACCTGCAGCATCTACCTGAATGATTTTTAGGGGGTCACTGCTTGCTGGCTCCAATTGCCACTGTGCTATGACTTGCAGTGATAGTAAGTGTGCTTCCTTTGTCTGCCCTCATTTCTTCCTTCCTTCTATTCAGACCAGTACTCAGCCAACACCATAGGTGTAGTTTGGGGTGAGCATGAGAGGGGGCAGTAGCATCCCAAATGTTGCAGATGCTAATGCTGCTCCTTACCTCCTCCCCCACCCATTATGATTTCTTTCCCTTTGTCCCCCGCCCTCCCCAAAGCAAGCAGGAAAAACTACATCAATGGCCACCACCAGCTGCTGGTCCCTAACTGGCAACCTGTAGCCTAGATTGTCACTTGGTCACACTTATCACCTTGCTGGAGAATACCCAGCCACTACCAAACTACTTACACTGAGTTGTTTGATTACTAGTAGTACATAAAGACCAAATGGCTCATCTAACCTGCCTTACCTAGATTCCTCTGGTTCAATACCCTATTGGGTAGATGGGCATATAATTTGCCATACTTAAAGGGAATAAGGTAATGTTCAATGGAGATAGAATTTTTCAAACGTATCTATCAAATTAGTCAAATAAGATGTTATCACCCACTATTTGTTTCTTGACATTTATTTCTACAAGTCTATAGAAAACAGCCCGTTTATATGGTTTCCCATACTCTAACAGTTAGTAAATAAGAATTGTGAAATATGATGTAGTCCAATATTCAGACTGTGGGAGTTAGCTCGGTTAACTCCCGTGGTCGGTGCTGAGCCCGGATATTCAATGCCGTCAAAAATGCAGTTCAAATTCAACTGGCCAAGCTGATATTCAGCACTGGCTGGTTAAGTCTGAACCGACCAAAGATAGGCCTGTTATTCACGTGGCCCAGCGGCGTACCGAAGCCGGAGCGTTGGGGACGGTCCGACTTGGGTGCATGCTACAGGAGGGTTGCAGGGAGCAGCCGCACGGCTGTCAGCTCCACTGGTTCCCTGCTCCCTCTGCTGTTATTTCCTGTTCCGGGGCAGAGGGAGCAGGGAACCGGCGGAGTCGACAGCCACATGGCTGCTCTCTGCACCCCAGCAGGTAAGAAAAATGCACCGGGAGGGGGGCTTGGAGGTGATGCACTGGGGGAGGACAACACTACACCCGGGGAGGGGCACACTGCAGCTGGGGGGGGCACAGCAGCGATCCACCCCGGGTGGCAGCCGACCAAGGAACACCACTGACGTAGACAAACTTGGCCACCAAACTTGTGCTGAAAATTAGTGAATAGTACTACTACTACTACTACTTAACATTTGTAAAGCGCTACTAGGGTTACGCAGCGCTGTACAATTTCACAAAGAAGGACAGTCCCTGTTCAAAGGAGCTTACAATCTAAAGAACAAAATGTGTAGTCAATCTATTTGGGGCAGTCTAGATTTCTTGAATAGGGGTATAATGGTTAGGTGCCAGAAAGTGACATTGAAGAGGTGGGCTTTGAGTAAGGATTTGAAAATGGGCAGGGAGGGGGCTTGGCGTATGGGCTCAGGAAGTTTATTCCAAGCTTAGGGTGAGGCAAGGCAGAAAGGGCGGAGCCTGGAGTTGGCGGTGGTGGAAAAGTGTACTGAGAGGAGGGATTTGTCCTGTGAGCAGAGGTTTCGGGTAGGGGCGTAAGGGGAGATGAGGGTAGAGAGGTAATGAGGGGCTGCAGATTGAGTGCATTTGTAGGTTAGAAAGAGAAGCTTGAACTGTATGCGGTATCTGATCAGAAGCCAGTGAAGTGACTTGAGGAGAGGGGTGATATGAGCATATCGGTCCAGCCGGAAGATAAGACGCACAGCAGAGTTCTGAACGGATTGAAGGGGGGATAGGTGGTTAAGTGGGAGGCCAGTGAGGAGTAGGTTGCAGTAGTCAAGGCGAGAGGTAATGAGAGAGTGGATGAGAGTTTGGGTGGTGTGCTCAGAGAGGAAAGGGCGAATTTTGCTGATGTTATAGAGAAAGAAGCGACAGGTCTTGGCTGTCTGCTGGATATGCGCAGAGAAGGAGAGGGAGGAGTCGAAGATGACTCCAAGGTTGTGAGCAGATGAGGCGGGGAGGATGAGGGTGTTATTGACTGAAATAGAGGGTGGAGGGAGAGGAGAAGTGGCTTTGGGTGGAAAGACAATAAGCTCGGTTTTGGCCATGTTCAGTTTCAGGTGGCGGTTGGACATCCAGGCAGCAATGTCAGATAAGCAGGCCAATACTTTGGCAGTGATGTCTGGTGTGGAGAGATAAAGCTGGGTGTCGTCAGCATAAAGATGATATTGGAAACCATGCGATGAGATCAACGAGCCCAGGGAAGAGGTGTAGATTGAAAAAAGAAGGGGTTCATGGACCGATCCCTGAGGAACTCCAACAGAGAGCGGGATGAGAGTGGAGGAAGATCCATGCGAATGTACTCTGAAGGTACGGTGGGAGAGATAGGAGGAGAACCATGAGAGAACAGAGTCCTGGAACCCAAAAGAGGACAGTGTGGCAAGAAGTAAATTATGATTGACAGTGTCAAAAGCGGCGGATAGGTCAAGGAGGATGAGGATGGAGGATTTAGCAAGGAACAGGTCATTACAGACTTTAGTGAGTGCCGTTTCTGTCGAGTGTAGAGGGCAAAAACCGGATTGAAGTGGATCGAGGATGGCATGAGAGGAGAGAAAATTAAGGCAGCGGCTGTGAACGGCGCGTTCAAGTATCTTGGAGAGGAATGGTAGGAGGGAGATGGGGCGGTAGTTGGAAGGACAGGTAGGGTCTAGTGATGGTTTTTTAAGGAGTGGTGTGACTACAGCATGCTTGAAGGTGTCGGGGACAGTTGCAGTGGAGAGAGAGAGGTTGAGAATATAACAGATGGGGGGTGACAGTAGGAGAGATGGCGTTTAGTAAGTTGGTGGGGATGAGATCAGAGGAACAGGTGGTGCATTTCGAGGAGGAAAGAAGGTGGGCGGTTTCATCTTCGGTGATATCAAGAAAAGAGGAGAAGGAGGCCTGGGTTGGTTGGTTGAGGGAGTGGGTTAAAGCCGGTTATAGCATGCAGCTGCTAACTAAAATTTTCTGCAGGTCATGAGCAGTCAAGTCCCACTGAAAATGTACAGATAGCCGGTAATGGCCAGTTAAATGCTTTTGAATATGGGGGGGGGGGGGGGGGGGGGTGTTTAAATGCAGAGCATTGCAGCTAAGTTAAATCTGAGAACCAGCATTGAATATTCAGGTCTGACCAGACTGCAGATTGCCACCTGAACTACACTTGGTCCTAGTTAAATACCGCCTGAGGCCCAGCTAAGTGCATCTGCCAGTTTATTATTCCCCACCCCCTGCCCAGGGCCGCTGAGAGACAAGGCCAGGCCAGGGGCAAGGCCTTCCTGCCTCCGCCCCCGTCGCTGCCACCCCCCCCCCCCCCGTCATTTCCCCCGCCGCTGCAGTCTACGGTCTTACCTGCCTGCCTCCAGGGCTCCGGTCCCCCTGCATTCAAAGCAGCAGTCGCTGATCGCGTCTCTTCTGGCCTTCCCTCCCTGTGTCCCGCCCTCGTCTGATGTAACTTCCAGTAACCGCGAGGGCAGGACACAGGGAGGGAAGGCCCGAAGGGAGGTGATCTGTGACTGCCGCTTCGAATGCAGGGGGCCCGGAGCCGAGGAGGCAGGCAGGTGAGACTGGAGGACTGCAGCGCCCAGGGAATTTTGCCCCCCCTGCCCCCCCCTCTTGGCGGCCCTGCCCCTGCCAGTTCTGATCCCCTCTCATGACACTCCCCTGTGAGTCTCTCCTGCCCACTTAAATCGCTTTCAATATCAATCTGGATGTTTTTGTTAAAAACAGTATGATATGTGAATACACAATAATGTGAAACATTTACACAGATATTTATCACAGAAAGCCTTCTAGAGTATTCTGTACTATGTTCTTGCAATTTATTTATTTAGAGCTTGTTATACCACAACATATTCATCAATGGCATCTATATGGTTTACAATTAAAAACAGAATTAAAATAAAAAGGGCATGGAAACAGGAAGGGGGCTTGGAATGTAAAAGGTGTCAGCTATAATCAGTGGAGGGAGAGGTAAGTTACATCAGGGAAGAGGAAGAAGGTTGCAGGCCTCACAAAAAAGGTGGGTTTTGAGGAGTAGGTTGAACTGATGAAAAGAAGGCTTGGTTCTAAGATGAGAGAGAAGAAAGTTCCAAAATTTTAAACCTGGATAACTGGAAGCTGTTTCTCAGGAAAGTGTAAAATGGAGAGCTGAAAGAGGTGAAAGAGCTAGTGGATTACATTTTTTCAGAGAAAGCATTAGCATAGGACTCCCCAAACCTGCCATGTTACTTCACAAGCATTGAATATCCACAATGAATATGCATGAGATAAATTTGTATATAGTGTGAAAATGATCCACCCCTCCGCCTGAGGGTCCTCGGGATCTCCCCTTCACCCTTGCTGCCCAACCTCCTGGTTCAGTGCAGTCCACAGGGCAGGGCTCAAAGAAATCAACTTCAAAGCAAACTTAACAAGTTCTTTATTTTGCTTGGGATCCAACAGTCCAGCAGTGCAAAAAGACACAATACTTGAATCAACAAAAAACCTCACAATTCCCCCTGTTGCTCCTCTCAGGGGTACAAAACACAGCAAGAAAAAAAAAAACAACTTTAACTTCCCAGGCTTCCAGCACCCAGCTGGGCTCCTTTTAGACAGTTTTATAGCCCTGGGTCTTCTTTCTCCCCCCCCTCTCCCTTGAGAGGGGGCAAAACACTGCAAGCAGTTTCCAAAAAAAAAAACAAAAACACAGTTCTTGAGGCTTCAGCACACAGCTCAAACCCCTTCAGCTTCTTTTAGGCTTTTTAGCCACAGTTCACATGCCACCTTCTTCCTGCTGGGCTCAGCCCACTCCGGGAAAAATCTCTCGTCCCTCTTCAACCAGAACTCTTTAAACTCAAAGTTCATCACAGCCTGAGCTCTGGAAAATGAAAGGCCCCACCCATCTGGGTCACTCTCTCTAAGCCACTGACCCATCCTCCCACAATGGCCTTCCCTCTTTCCTCTCTTAGCCCAGTTACCATACCATGAAGTTACCTGGTCCCTTAGTTTGTTACCTAAGGAGTGAGCCCAGGCTGAGAGGTCCATAGGCTCTTCCTCGCTCTCCTCTCTTTCTCTCTGCCCAGCTTCTTGATACTCCATGGGCTCCCCGTCCCACCCACTTTGCAGCTGTTCCTCTTTCCCTTGATTACCCTGCAGGGGCACCACCCTTTCCTTGTTAGAATTCTCCCCCTGTTCCTGCTGGAGAAGGTAATCTCTGTACCAGGCTTTGCCCCGAGGTTGCTGGGAAATGTAGTCTCTTCCTCTCCTCCATTTTACAGGGGTCACGAACCTTTCTCTGCTCTCTCTCGGGGGATGCTGGGTAGTGTAGTCTTTTTCCCCCCAGCCTTTTCTAGGGGGCATTACTACTTCTCTCGCTCTCTGGGGATGGAATAGAGGCTTTGGAGCGGGGTTACTATTATTATAAGTAACACTCGCCCAAGTTCTATCATTGGGTAAAAAACTCCACTTAAATTTGAATACTATCTTAAATAATTGTGTTTTTAAGATTTGCTTTTGACCACCACCACCTCAAATAAAGATGATGCAGAAACATGCACCATGGTCATGCAATACACTGAGGATAGCCCCGCTTTATCCAAATTAATCAAAAACAGATGGGACATTGTACAATCGATGTCCTCCTTTAGTAACATTAATTTACGAATTGCTTATGCCAGGTGCAGCAATATCAAAGAAATGATTTGTCCAGCAGACATCAGACCTGCGAGAAAAAAAGATAAAACACGATTGCAGGGTCACTTCAAATGTGGCCTCTGCCCCATCTGTCCGATTACTAAACAAATTAAACAGATATATATTCCAAAGATTAACAAACAGCATGTTTTTCGTAGCTTTACCAATTGTCTATCAGATCACGTTGTTTACGTGATCAGCTGCCCCTGCGATAAACTATACGTTGGGATGACCACCAGAATGCTGAAAATCAGACTACTTGAGCATCGCTCTAATATCCGCAGACAAGTCCTCAAAGAGCCTCTGGTACAACATTGTATGAACAAAAATCACAGATTTGAGGATCTTCAATGTTATGCAATTGATAAAATCAATGCATTCAACAGAGGAGGCGACCGTAAACTGTCATTACAGAGAAGAGAGGCCCAGTGGATTTTTGATTTAAATTCATTAGAACCTAACGGCCTTAATAGTTCAATTGATTGGCACGTCTTTTATTAACTCATTACCACACTTCGTTTGATAATTGCCCAATGAGTTACAACCAATTGATTTTGATTTCTATAAAAGTCATATGACAACGTGATGACGTTGAGACGCCATTTTTAAAGTTGGCGCTCCGTCTAGCTGTAAGCTGCTCCAAGCGTCTCTGTCTAGTGCTTTGTACAATTTAAAGTTTTTTGTCTGTTTAAGTCTAAAAACTTTTTTTCTTTACAGAACCACAGCATTACGCCAGTACCGCGTTCTTTACTCTATCCCTGAGGAAGCTCTGTTGTGAGAGTGAAACGGCAGTGGCCCCCGTCGGATGTTAAGATAAGAGAGTGTTAATTTAACGTCTTAAGTCAAACTGGATGTTAATATAAGAGAATGTTTAATCCAAACGTCTTAAATCAAACCTCTTTAAGCCAAGCAATGCTGTTAGCTTAAAAACACAACTATTTAAGATAGTATTCAAATTTAAGTGGAGTTTTTTACCCAATGATAGAACTTGGGCGAGTGTTACTTATAATAATAGTAACCCCGCTCCAAAACCTGCGACTGTCAGTCCCAGGTTTTTGAGGGTTTTTCTCCACTTTTTGAGCACACTTTTCTATAAATCTGAGTTACAGAGTCACTTCATATGCTTGTAATACTTTACGATCTTTAGACTCTTAACAATACTGTATCTTGTTTTTTCGATGGAATGGAGGCCAGGCTCTGTTCTGCCTATGTCTGCTCGTGAGCCGCCTCCCTTCTTCCTCTTCCACTTCCATCTTATCTACCCCCAGGTCCTCTCCTTCACAATAGGGGGTTTCCAGTGTATGCAAGTTTTATCTTGTCCGTACCACTGTGGATATCCCCAAACCCTAAATACCTATGAAATCAACAAGACAGATTTTCAGAAGCCCTGTATTAATCCTTCACAAGTTTGGATTTCAGAACACAGGAACATGCCATAAATACATGTCCTTAGTAAACTATTTTCAAGAGAAAGATCAATTAAATCATAGTCTGGGTACTTGTTATAATTGTTAAAATTCACAACAGTAAGTTATTCATACGTTATTCTAATGTACAATATGATGATTTTTATTATGTGTGTTCATTGTTCCTTACCTAGAATCATGGATGGGTGGGAGTTAGGGAGTCTGTAGAATGCTTCCCTTCTCCCTTAATAGCACTTCTTCACAGTGTCAGAGCCACCTTAAAAGCCATAGTCCTGCGCAAGGAAGTGACATGGGAGTGGTGGAGCCAGGAGGGCATGTCCAAGAAGTATATAAACTGAGGCCATAGCTAGGTTAAGGAGGCCCAGAGGGAAGCAGCAACACCTCAAGTCATGTACCTCCATCACTTTTATGTGAACTGCAACTGCTACAGTCAAGTAAGCCAAGACTTGCACATTTTGTACTTTGACTTGAGTAATTGCTAAAGACTTCCTTGGTAACTTTGAGGAACCAGGCCAGAGACAAGTAAAGTGTGTTGCTGGACTGAGCTGATCCTGATACGCTGGCTGAACCATCCTGAGCAATGGGAGCATCTGTTGTAAAACCTAGCTGTGTGAACAAGTCAGCCATATCTCCCCATGCATCATGACTCCACCCCCTGGTGACATCACAGGAGACATCAGAGTACTTAGGGAGCAGCAGAGCACTGGAGGCAGTCTTGGACACACTGTAGATTATTTTGAAGAAGTTAAAATATTATGAATATGTGTTTGGCTAGTATTCCAGTAGTAGTAGTAGGAAGGGGCAGATATGGAGATTTAAATTTTCAATCACATAGAAGACTAAAGCACAGAGAGCTGATTACTATAGGTACTTGTACTGATGTTAAGTAAAGAAATAAAACAGGTTTAAAATTGGTATTAATTAATGCCAGGTCTGTTAGAAATTGCTTATTTCTGATTTAACTATTGATAGCAAGATTGATATTCTTTGTGTTAGAGTCATTGTTGACTAATGAGGACCTAGTATTGGTTAATCAAATTTGTCCAGCAGGATAAACAGCTCCGTTTCAATCAAGATGAAGTAACAGAGGAGGAGAGATTTTAATAGTATACAGAGAGAGTCTGAATTTTAAAAAGGAAAAAGGTATTGCAATCGAGGGGTTGGAAGTCTTAGTTATGACATCAAAAATTTTAAATGTCGTTTTAATGTATGCAGCCCCAGGCGTATTACATAAGGATTGCTCTTATTTAATGGAATTGTGGGTAACTCTTAATTTGGATTGGAAGATATGTATATTGATAGGTGATTTCAATATGCAAATTGATGTCATTTGTGAGGATGATGTGATTATGAATTTTATAACTTCTTTGGAGGGATTAGGATGGTCTCAGTAACACAGCCAACACATACAGCTAGACATATACTGGATTTAGTTTTTTTTTTTTTTTTTGGGGGGGGGGGGGTGAAAATGTCTATAATATAGATTTAATATGTTTTCTCCCATGGTCAGATCATGCAGCAGTATCTGTAGAATTATTGCATAGTAAATTAACTAAAAATGGGCTAATAGGAGGGTACCTTTTGAGCTTAAGGAGTTGCAATTAGCATTTGATAAGAGTTTACAGACATTTGAAGACATTGAAGCAAAAGAAAGTAGGGAGAAGTCACGAAGCACCATGGTTTAATGATGAATTAAGTTTGTTGAAGCAAGAGCTAAGGAAGAATGAAAGGGAGTAGCTTGTTTCCTTCAGGAAGTTCACAATAAAAATTTTGAAGAAATTGGTAGAATTCAGGGAGAAAACGAATAGAGAAATGTGCCTTTTTAATGAGTCTGTAGAAAAAGTCTCTTCTAATACTAAAGCATTGTTTGCTACAGTTTCAAGGTTAACTACAGATAAGGATAACAAAGACAATTTTTCTCCCTCCATTTCTTATAGTTATTTTGCAGATGCACTTAAAAATAAGGTAGATAACAGACTATTCAAAATTGCCTATTGAATTTGAATGTCCTTTGAAAGAGGAAGAAAAGTGGCCTGAGTTTACTTCAGTAACAATTGATATAGTGAAGAAAACTTTTAATCACGTTAAAAATAGCTACTGTAAGTTGGATATTTGTCAACCTGTTCTTTTAAAAAGTTTGAAAGACCTGGTCACTCCAGTTTTTGTCCAGGTACTGAACAAGAGTTTTGAAGAAAGCTGTAGTTAGGTCATTATTAAAGGATTAAAAAAAAAAAAGAGAGTAGAGAATCACTGGAATATTTTAGACCTATTTCTTCATTATCTTTTTTTAGCAAAGGTTATGGAAAGAATTGTATACACTGGCATTTTAGATTTTTTGGAAACAAATACTATTTTGGATATTAATCAATTTGGTTTTCGTTTTAACCATGATACAGAAACTTTGCTCTTGTTGTCATTAAATATGGTTCGAATCACATCATTTTGTACTTGTCACACTGAACATTTCTGCAGATTTTGACACTATAAATCATAAAATTTGCACAGAAATTTAAATGGACAATGCACACTAAGCTGGTGTTAAGAATGCTCTGCACAAAGCACCGTTCACAGAATACTAGCTTAGCATGGATCATCCTGGCACCTAACTTTATTGAATCCAGCGCTGTATGTGTATTCACCCATGTCACAAAGGGAATACACACATATGGGACAAAGACCAGGGGACACTCAATGAACCTGCATGGAAATACTTTTAAAACAAATAGGAGGAAATATTTTTTCACTCAAAGAATAGTTAAGCTCTGGAACTCGTTGCTGGAGGATGTGGTAACAGCGGTTAGTGTATATGGGTTTCAAAAAGGTTTGGAGAAGTTCCTGTTGTTGATGGACATGGGGGAAGCCACTGCTTGCCCTGAGCTTGGTGGTACGGAATGGTGCTACGAATTGGGTTTCTTCCAGGTACTTGTGAGCTGGATACTGGGTAGATGGACCATTGGTCTGACCCAGTATGGCTATTCTTATGTTCACAATCAGCTTTTACACCTGCTGAAAAAGTGCTTGTTTCAGAAAGGGCTTTGAAATTGAAAACATGTTAAAACTGTAGCTTCACTACTTAAGTTGATGGCACACTCACATGTAGGTTAGTAAAATGGGGCAGCTACATGTGAAGTTGCTAAACCACCCCTTCCACATGTAAGTACTGTTACCTCTACACAGAAAGTACGAGGCCTGTGCCATTCATGTTTTCAATGGGCATAGTTGTAAAATAGCTATTCCCACTATAGGAGCAGGCACTTGTCCTCTGCATGTATTTTAGAGAAGGTTCGCTGTCTGCAGGTCCTTTTCTAAAGCACTACCAGAACTGAGCATGTACCAACCTGGACATCAGTCTCTTACTTATTCATAAAGACATACGAAAAAGATTCCCCATAACAATTTGATTCCAGACTACTACAAAACAACTATTACGGAACTCTTCTAACTTGATTACTTATTACATCCTAATTACTGATTATCTATATATATAAAAGGCAACCCCAACGTTCAGAAGCCTCCACGGAAGTTGAGGCGCCCGAGATATCCAGTGTGCCCTGGAGTGTCTGCACCGCCCTCGCGTCAAAACTTCATGACGCGTCAAAACGTCATGACGTCGAGGGCGGAGCTATTGACACTCGAGGGCCGAAACGGCCCACAGCGAACAAGGCAAGTAGCTTGCCCTGATATCATTATGTTATGCTTTATCTGTTTATCCACTACTAATCCTGCATGATATACCTATGCACCTTTATTTCTAATAATTTTGAAATTATTTTCCGTTAAGATGATTGCTATGATATTTTTATGCACCTTAGTTTCTTTACATTCTGAAATTCTTATTCTATTAAGGTGAATATCGTTTTAACATTTTGTAAGCCACATTGAGCCTGCAAATAGGTGGGAAAATGTGGGATACAAGTGCAGTAAAATAAATAAATAATCTCTATGGGTCTCTTTTACTAAGCTGTGTTAAGTGCTATTGCACACCTAATGCAGCTTAAAATGGTGTACCACAAGACGTACTCAGGCATCCTGCGGTTAAGTGCCACTTTAGTGTGCACTAATCCACACTAAACATTTCCTGCTATTTTTGAGGGGCAGTGTCAAGGGGCGGAGAGTGGGTGTTACTACTACTACTACTTGTCATTTCTATAGTGCTACTAGACATATGTAGCGCTGTATACTAAATATGTAAGAGACGGTCCCTGCTCGACAGAGCTTACAATCTAGTCAGGACAGACAAGACAAATAAGGGATAAGGGAATTACTTAAAGTGGGAATAATAAAGCAGATATAGGTATGGAACAAGTGAATAGGAGTTAAAAGCAGCTTCAAAAAGGTGGGCTTTTAGCCTAGATTTGAAGATGGTCAGTGCTGGAGCTTGACGTACTGACTCAGAGGCAGATGCATCAAAGTCCCGCTAAAGCACCATTTGCTATTTCCACCTCGGTAAAAATTACCAAGTTGGAAATAGTGAGGGATGCTCAAAAGGATCAGCAAGCAAATGAGCTGCTCACAAGAAACAACCAGTCACCCAAGCATGCACAGAACAGCTAATTGGTAAGTGTTGCTGTTCTGCACATGCAACAGACATCTGTCATACACACATACAAGCTGCGTGTATGAAAGCAGTGTGTAGCATTTTTTGTTTTCAAACATTTTTTTTGATTGCCGCCAGACCCTTGGTAGCAGTACAGGCAGGGAGGGAACAAAAGGACAGTGAGGTGAAGGAGAGAGCGAAGGGCTGCTTGCATGGAGGAGTAGCCTAGTGGTTAGTGCAGTGGACTTTGATCCTGGGGAACTGAGTTCAATTCCCACTGCAGCCCCTTGTGACTCTGGGTATGTCACTTAATCCTCCATTGCCCCTGGTACAAAATAAGTACCTGAATATATGTAAACCACTTTAAAGGTAGTTGCAAAAACCTCAGAAAGGTGGTATATCAAGTCCCATTTCCCTTCCCTTTCCCTTGAGGAGCAATCTGTATAGATGCTGTAGCTCTCCTCAGCCAACCAGCAGCAGATATTTCAGCGGTAATGGGAAGGAAACAGCAGTATCAGCAGTTCCTGACCACCCATAAAAATTTCATTGTTAAGGTAGACAGTCCTTTCTGTGTACTGCTTGGAAAATGGCTCTGCATCAATCATACAATTTTCGCTACCTGCTGCGGTCCTGAACTCTGCTTGCTAAACAAGCTATAACCAGCATAAAAAACACATTGCTGGTTCATGAAGTTTTGCGCATCTGGGCCTCAGAAAGTATATTTCAGGCCTATGGTGAAGCAAGATAAAAGGAATGGAATCTGGAGTTGGCAGTGGAGGAGAAGGAGATTTACCCAATGGGAGGAGTGTAGAGAGAGATAAGATCAGAGAGGTACTAAGGAGCTGCAGAGTGAATGCAATAAGTCAATAAGAGGAGTTTGAACTGTATGCGGAAACAAATAGGAAGCCAATGAAGTGACTTTAGGAGAGGGCTAATATGAGCATAGCAACACTGGAGGAATATAAGTCGTGCAGCAGAATTTTGAATAGATTGAAGGGGAGAGAGATGGCTTAGTGGGAGACTTGAGAAGCAAATTGCAAAAGTCTAAGCGTGAGATGAAAAAAGTGTGGATAAGGGTTTTGGTAGTGTGCTCAGAAAGAAAGGGTTTTCTTGCGCTAATCAGTTAGTGCAGCTACATTACTGCACCCTAACTGGTTAGTGCAGGAATACTACCACTAGGTGTGGCTAGAAGATCCCTTGTCCATGTAAAACTACCATTACAGGTAAGAAACTAAGATTTCCCTCCTCCTCCTCTGAATACGAACTTCCTTTTCCAGGGCAGGGGAGCAGCAGTTGACAGCAACAGCGTGCACATGGAGACTGCAGCCCAGTGCCTCCTGTATCTTGTTTTGTTGTTGCACTGGAAAAGCAGCAGCATGGGGGAGGTGGCAGCAGGAGGGAGGTCTTATAGGGCTGTATCAAATATTTGTATTTGATTCAGCCCCAAATACACTATTCGAATTTGACTTAATAGTGATTTAAATTTGAATATGAACAAGCCGGGGCTCTGTCTTTGGCAAGTCAAGATTCTTGTTTATCTTGTTGGGCAGACTAGATGGACCATGCAGGTCTTTTTCTGCCGTCATCTACTATGTTTCTGTGCTAAATCCTACTGAAATAAACACTTGAGCTCAGATTTCATATTGCTTCTTTTATGATTTATGTTATGTTAAAGCTCAATGCCCATTATTCATATGAACAATATTTTTCATTATTTTTATTCAGCTGAATAGTAAAATATGCTATTTGGTAAAGCTCGTGTCTTATACCAGGCACCATGTACCCACTGCTCATGGAAGCCAGAATTAGAATTAAAATACTCTGGCCTTTTAAGAAAATACAAGTCATAGGGCCAGAGTACCAAAGAACAGTTATACCATCATGATCTCTTCATTGTAGTAATTCAATAAATGTGTTAGGTCATAAGTTTTGGTATGCTAGGACAGGATAGTGGGTTTTCTAGGTGTCCTTAAATTGTGGAATAATATTCAGTTCCTTGAACAAATTATCTTAAGAAACAGGTAAAGCTTGCACTCCGAAGAACATTTTAAATAATCAACAGTCTTTAAACAAAGATGCTGGCTTTTTTAAAATAATATATTTTGGAAAACAGTTGGTGTTGTAAAGCTAAAAGGGTGGTTTTAGATTTATTACAGAATTGTTTGGGCAATACTGGTGTGGGGAAGGTAAATAATGCTGTATTGCCCTGTTGTAATCCATGCTGTACATTAGTAATAATTGCAAATAGGAAAATACAAGCTTGAATATTAAACATGTAAAACCTGGGTTTTAAAAGAAGAAAAGAATTATTGGTCATGTACCTTTAAAGGTTACAGCTTACCTCCATTGTTCATTAACACCCATGCTCCACTATATCAGTACTGCATTGCCTCTAACCAGAAGAGCAGTCATTATTATTTACAGTTAAAAAAGTCATATCTCAAACGTCAATGGGATCAAGAGCCAAAAGAAAAGTTTTGTAGCAGTAAGCTTTTTCCTCATTACAAACATCTATAGTATCAAAAGTTCTGATGAGTTTCATAGAGCACATTGAGCAGCAAGCCTAATTAAACTTATTTACCATAGGTTTATAGTGAGTGTGTTACTAAGACTATGAGGCATATTTTCAAAGCACTTAGCCTTCCAAAGTTCCATAGAAACCTATGGAACTTAGCCTCCCAAAGTGCTTTGAAAATATGCCTCCATGTGCTCTGTATTTTAGAATAGGTAAGGGCTAGAGGGCTTGCACATTAGAACAAAAAGAGTAAGAAAGGGCTGTCACAACATTATGCATCTGTGTAGTCTAACTTGCAGCAAGTGCATACAGCTATTTTTGTTTCATACTGCTCAGGCCAGAAGTTAAGCGCTGGCATATTCACCAATACAAAATTAAGACATACATGTACACTTCTTCAGATTGAGGAAGACAGGGTATAGAGTTGCTTACCTGTTGCTGCAGCTCTCTGAAGATGGTTGAGCAGTAGTCCTAAGTGTGGAAGGATCAACCACACTTTCTAATGTCAGCTGGAAAATGTTTCACTTTGACTATGCAGATGAGCTGCAGTGTTGCTAGGAATATATAGCATACCAGAGCTACCACGGGGGGGGGGGGGGGGGGGGGGTCCAATCCTGCCCCAAAACTGACAAGGTCAGAGCCTGCCAGTAGGCTTTGGAACCCCCTCTCAAAACTGTCTGCCCTAGGTTCCTCCAATTCAACAACACTGCAGTATGCGTTGGTTCTGTTATATAGGACTGCACTCAACTGCAGAAGAGATATAGGAAAGAAAGGTGTAACTGTTCAGACAACATCTGCTACATCTAATCAATTTCCCTTTCTCCGATCACACAAAATGGCTTAACCACACTTGACATGTTAAACTCTACCAAAAGGCAGACTTCAAAAAAGTTTCTTTAGCTGAACACTTTCTTATTTGGAAAGGGCAAGACAAACTTTAAAACCAAAATGGGTCTTACCCAACCCTGTTTGTACAGTAATGCGATACGAATACATAGACTGGATTCTATGGGGTCATTATTCAGGCAGCACAGTGCCTAAAGTCTGCACTACTATACATTTAAGGAGCAGCACTGAGTATATAAAATGCAGTCAGCCTTCTAGCATCCTAGTTTAGGCCTGCTATTCAGGAAGCCTCAACTACAAGTTGCCCAAATAACAGCTGAATAAATCACTGCAATCTGGCCAACTTGAAAGCCCACCCTGGCTTTACCCCAGTCAGTCATTCTCAGCTCAATGTTGTTGTTTTTTTTTGCTTTTTTGACAAGATACTTTAACAAGTTATGTTTCCCTTAAGTCTCGTGAGGCCACTGCTTCAAGTCTCAGCAGCCATTATGAAGAAGTGGTGGTGTGGAGCAGAGCAGCAACAGCAGGCAGGAGTGGGGTTGGTTTGGGGAGGGCATCCTGAGGGGCAGGCAGCCAGCCTGCTAGCCTTTTATCCCCACTACTGCAGGGATAAAGTAATCATGAAAAACAAAGGTAGATGGAGTTGTGTGGATACAGGGATGGATGAGAGGCTGTAAAAAATGGTGGAGGGAGGGGGACAAAGGTGGATAATGGCAAAATGGATGGAGGGTAGGAGGGAGGAGACAAACAAAGCTGGATAATGGCTGTGGATGGAGGGGGAATGGAAAAAATGATTGGTGAGGGGGCCATGCTGTACATGGAGGGAAGGGAAAAGGGGGAAATGGAGCACATGGATAGAAAGGGATGGAGAGGGGGAAGGTTGGAAATGTACATCTTTTCTTATTTTCAATTTAGCAGGATAGAAAAGAAAATGAATTTGTTACTTTTACCAGAGGAGTGTGATAGCCATGTTAGTCCACTCTTAAGGTTATCAATAGAAATCAAACAAAATAAAACATGGTAAAGAAAATAAGATGATACCTTTTTTATTGGACATAACTTAATACATTTCTTGATTAGCTTTCGAAGGTTGCCCTTCTTCATCAGATCGGAAATAAGCAAATGTGCTAGCTGACAGTGTATATAAGTGAAAACATTCAAGCATTACTATGACAGTCTGACAGGGTGGGAGGATGGGGGTGGGTAGGAGGTATGCATGGGGACATCAAAGCATATCATTGATATTCTAACAGGATGGGTGTGGATAGGTGAGGGGTGGGGTGATCAACAAAGACATAAAGCTTTATAGTTTATAATGGGCTAGGAACCCCAGATCCTTGTTAAGGATGTTATTTTTACCAGTATTTTTACTGCCTACTATTATGGCCTCCTATTTTGTACCAGTTGAGGATCTGTCCCTGTTTTGCATGCTTGACTTGAGGTGGATGCTGCTAGAATGTAGTGTCTGTGTAGGTTTTTATAGCCCCCTATTTTGTAGCAGTTGAGGGTCTGTCCCTGTTCTTCATGTGCAACTTGAAGTGAAGGATTCTGCTAGCACGTAGTGTCCATGTAGGAATCTAACAGTTCAGCCTGTTTCAGTTTCCTAGTAGTGGGTATATAGGATGAGAAATAGTCTGACAGTAAATCATGTCAGATTCTAATGTCAATAAATTTATTAGGAAAAGAGTTAGCAGCTAGGATACTACTCCATTTGTTAAATCTTTGATGAATAGCAAGCTCAGGTCAGCTACAGATACATAAGTCTGGCACAAATCAACAAGCCTTCTTCAAAAAGCAAATTGGTTGCTACCTACATATCCTTTATACCAATAAAATTGATAATACAATTATAGATGGGGGGGGGGGGGTGCCCCTTGGAGGGCCTGTTATTAAACACTTCATTTACCAGCACATCACTGTGCACGTCTCATGTTACAGTGCATGTGATCTGACAGGCAGCAGAATGACTGAATGCTGCTTAAAATTTACAAATACTGTATGTCACACAATTAG
Organism: Microcaecilia unicolor; assembly: GCF_901765095.1. Taxonomy (NCBI): domain Eukaryota; kingdom Metazoa; phylum Chordata; class Amphibia; order Gymnophiona; family Siphonopidae; genus Microcaecilia; species Microcaecilia unicolor. The sequence continues at coordinate 121,297,923 of NC_044034.1, read as the reverse complement.
GCTTCCTTCTTACAACAGTAAAAAGCACCAGTTACACCAGAACGAATGCAGTTCACCAACCTTTGGTCTTAATACAGTAAATTTCTCATATACCTGTGTTTTTTTAATCCAGATCAAAATCGGATCCGTTTTCTCTTCTTTTGAACTAGTAATGGATAGCAGATAAACGTCTTCCAGTTGCATGGATTGGGTCTCACAAAAGGTGATAGGAAAAGTTTAGAAGCTGCGTCTTACACAAATCATGCAAAAAGCAGCTCAGTACTATGCAATTTAGCAACATTAATTAATCCACTCCTTTTATTTCAGCTTTATTATAAAACTAGCACAATTTGAAAGCTTGTGTGCTAGATCCAAGAACCTGCACAAAATCCAGAGTTGCAAGTTGGCATAAACAAGGGGAACTCATACACAGTTATAGCTTTATTCTACTCAAGACACTGATGACAGCACAGCTGTCAACTCTTATTTCCTAAGGGATGGAGATATTTTAAAACCTGTGATCACTGCACAGTAGTTCTAATACTTGAAAATCAAGAGGGCTGGAGTGGAGAAGTAGCTTAACAGTTAGTGCAGCAGGCTGCAGGCCACAGGTTCAACACCCACTACAGCTCCATGAGAGTCCAGGAAGTCGCTTAACCCTCAATTAGCCTAGATACAAAAAAACACCACACAACATACACAGTTACAGCCACAGAAAATACCTAATATAATAAAATCTACCACCTTTCTGTGGTACAATCAAAGCACTTTGCATCAAATCCCTGACCCCTTACCTGACCCTTTGATAATTTGATTACCTTGTAACCAAGCAGTTACCTATATAACATTATTTGCTACTGTTACTTGTAGCAGTTGTCTTTGAACTTATTTTTGCATCATATTTTACATTTACTAGTAGCTACATCTTTACGAACATACATGTTTCTTTCCCATTAGTCAGTACTCACCAGTCTGATTCATGCAGCCACAGACGCTCATGACCTGCTGATGACACAAGTCAATGTCCTATTGAGGACCCACCCAACTCAAGACCCCAGTTGGGGGCCTGACGCACAGCTTTGGAAGATCTACTTTAGGTTTAAAAAAAAAAAAAGGAGGGGTCTTACGTGCACACTAAATATATTGAAAATGAACCTAAAAGTCGTACCAGAAATCTGGCAAGATCAGCAGAACATTAGAATTGTGTTTTCATTTCAAAGACTAATAGCACCTGACACTTAGTGTTGCTGCATCCCATACGAGAGAAGGTTAAGAGATTAATGAAGTGATTTGAGTGCCCCCATGGTAATGGAAACATTTTCACTACCAGTTTAATAGCCGAAGTTCCATTAATCAGAGCAGAATACCCTATTAAGTCTACAAGATGCTGCTTTATAAGGCATGTATTACAGCAAACATTTGTTCCTGCAACAAGAATAACATTTGTCATGGTCATTATTCCTTCACACTGTTAGATCTAACTCAATGGACATGGAATATTTTTTCAAAACACTTAGACTTGCAAAGTTCCATGGTAACCTACGCAACTTTGTAAGTCTGAAATGCTTTGAAAATAAGCCTCTTAATATATTAAACTGAATATTTAATTTTATGACCAAAGAATCACTTTTTCTGGTACATTCAAGTAGTGTTATGTACATTAAAAATACAGGGATAAATATTCAGCCAGCGAGCTATTTGCCAACTGCCACTGGCATTATTCCTGGATATTAAAAGCCATGTCATGCATAGGCTTCACCTCTGAATATCCCATTTATGAGGCACCAGCTGATATTCAGAACATAACCAGCCCTAGGTTGCCACATAAAGATGAAACTTTTATGCAGTCTCATTTATATGGTTACCCTGCCCACTTAAGTGCTGACTCCTCCCCCCAACATTGCTGGTTTTCATTTAAGTGTTAACTACTCATTTTTAGCAGCTATAACTAGCTAAAGTGCCACTGAAAATTAGTGGATAGGCCCAAACAAGCTATTTAACCAGTCTGTGGTCTTCTCGGGATGGTTGAATCATTTTGCATATTGACCAGTTATTCTTATTCGTTAAGTACTATCAACAAATATGGCTTACATTTATTTACAGAGAAGTCAGTCCTCAGTACCAATGTTTGGTAAAAGCTATGTACAATGGATTCTTAAAATGAGACTAAAAATGTAGTACAGCATAGTACTAAAATTAAAAGTGTACAGTTAAAAACTGAGTTTAGTTGAAAGGAAATAAAAGCATCTTGTACTCAGTACTATGTGTTGACTGGGTGTGTGAAGTGACTTTGGCATTACACCCTTACACTTTTTCATTAACTTCAGAAATGAAGCAGGTTAAGGGTATAAGTAAGTTGCTAACATACTTATTTTGTACATGCAATAGGGCTTAAGAGCCAATTTGGTAACTCCGACAGTGAGTACTATTATGCAGAAGATGACCAAACTGATTCCAGGTTCAGCACTTCCATTCTTGGGGCTAGCAAACAATGCTTTTAAGGCAGTGATTACAGCCCCCAGGAGAACACATTACATGGAGCAATACCTAGATGGTGGAGGGAGGGGAGTTGGAAGTGCCAGGTAGTGAAAGCTGATGTTACCAGAATCCAGATTGCTTTTTCACCAGCTTGGTTTATAAAAAGTAACCCTACCACTCAACAGCAGTCTCATACTACAAAAGCTAAAATACTAAAACCTACAAAGCATTCAAAAGCATGTACTATTAAGAGGGGTTGGTTTTATTGTTGAGAGCACACACAAGATATTGAATTACTTAATTCAATCTAAAGATTAATTCACTGCATCTTATGTAAAAAGAAAAATATGCAGACTGATTTAGTTCTACACATTTCAGAATCCATTTAATTTAAGAGAAATTATATACAAAACACTGATTAAAAAGTATTACCATGTTTTATATATTTATACCAATATATATGCTCTGCAAGTATTCAGGCTGTATATGAAACCTAATGAATAAAAAACTAAAATGATTATGTAAAATGTTTATATACATCACAAATTCAATCCAAGATTAATATCTATTGAGAGCTATTGACAGTACAGTACAAGACGACTGCAGAATGGCTGAAGCAGATTAAAGCACTTACTGTAAACAGTTTAATACAAAATTTTAGAAAAAATACACTTAAAACCAAACACTAATAGAAAAATATTGAGTTTCACTATCTAATTATTAGCTAGTGAGTGTGAGCTATCAATTTCATTTCACTGGTGGCAGAAGACACTGAAAAATCCATCTTAAAGGCAGAAGAAACCTGTTTTGCTATGGGTTAGGGTAGCCTCCAACTGTTCATTTTATTGCTCAACTAACTTAGTTCATCATTTAAGGACACATTCTGCTTTACACAGACCTAGACAAAACATTAGTGCTCATAAATAAGATCTAGAGGATCTATATATAAAAATTAGAACTGGCAAAAAAAAGATTAAAAAGGAACTTGGCTTCTGTAACATTACACAGGTTTGAAAGTCACAATACAGACATGACAGTCAAGTCAGTAGATATCTTGACTGTTCCTGCTGACAATTAAGTTTTATAAGAAAGAAAATGTAAAAGCCTTTTCATTTCTTTGGCAAGACCAGAAAGGTCTGGGGAGGAAGGGGGAAGAATAGATATCTTCAAAACCTGCATCAAATACACAAACATTTTAAATGTGCTTTGCACAACTAGTAGAAGTCCTTAATCTTAGGCTAAATCTACATTTTTGCAGTAGATAAAAACCCGATACAATGAATGAGCACACTGATTCCACAAACGAACATGGAACTGCCTATATACTAAGTACCTCAAACAGTTGAGTGAATACTAGGCTGCACTGTAGTACCAGCTCCAGAAGGAAATTGTGCTTATTTCCACTAAACCAGTTCAACTTACAAAATCAGAAGGCAAATATAGACTTATGGAAGAAAAAAAAAAGGTTCTCTTTTGCTAAAACCAAAGAACACGTTTCTCTAATACTGGTCTGTCAAACAGACGAAAAGATCCAAGGGCAGGTGTGCTAGGTAACGGAGACAGACGCTGGCGACAGCGATCACCCAGAGGAAAGGGGAGGGGGAACACACATCAGTCCTACTTCAGGTCACTGTGCATACATATATTTCAGTTTTTCTTCATTCATTTCGGACACAAAAGTCTCAGAACAGGTGAAGCCCGCATCCCAGTTGTATGTCCAGAGCAAGCGCTGGTGGCGATTCGGGCGTTGGAGGATGGTTGAGGCAGGAGTACAGCAAGGATCTCTCCCTCTTGCTAGTCCCTGCAGAAAACGTATTCGGTGTAGCTGGTCCAGATCTTGTCCTCGCTCTGGTCGTTGCTGGCGAAGGCGCAGGTACCCGTCGAGCTGCACGCTACCATGTGGAAACCGGACTCGGACAGCCGGTCGAAGGCCTGCTCCAGGAAGTTGAACTTGAGGTAGTAGCGCGAGGTGTAACGTTCGGGTGGCCGGTCCGGGTCGCGACTCTCGTTCAGAGTATCGCCGAACACCTCCTTGGCCAGCGAAGTCTTGCCGCAGACAGTGATGCGGGCCACCCGCCTGAACTTGGCGTCCGCCTGCGCGTCTCGCCCGATGGTGTACGAGCCCCGGTAGCCCACCGTGATATAGCCCGAGCGCCGGCCCTCTAGAGACTGCGAGGGCGTCAGGCGGGGCACCGAGGCCGGGCTGGAAGAGGCTGTGAAGCGGTATGGGTCCAAGGTGGGTGAGGGCGCCCCGGCTGGAGAGGAGGCGGAGGCACCAGACGAAGCCCCTTCGGACTCGGGCTCCAGGTAGGCGGCGGCGGCGGCCAGCAGCGCCGGGTGCAGGAGAAGCGGGGGCGCGGGGGGCTCGTCGCCCAACGAGCTGTCCTTGCTTACGCGCGGCGGGCTCAGGCGCTTGACCAGCTCGGGCAGTTGGAAGTACTCGGCCTCGCGCTGTAGCCGGCTTCGCTCGGGGAAGTAGTCTGGCAGCACTAGCTGCAGGTCCCGCAGGTAGTCCAGGATGTAGCGGAAGAGGAAGCCATCGCGGTCGAGGAAGAAGCGCCCCTTGCCGTCGCGCGCCAGCTCCTGCGGCCGCCGCTCGTGCGAGAACATGCGCCCGAGCAGCGAGTCCGGCACCGCGAGCAGCGTCGCGTGGCGGGTCACGTACACCTGCCCGCCCACGTTCAGCTCCACCAGCTCCGGGAAGGACGATGAGGACGAGCCGCCTCCGTTGGGCAGCCCGCGAGCTGCGCTGTCCGGCAAAGCCATGCCTCCGGGAGGGATGCTGAGCCTTTCTCTTCGCTCAGCAGCGAGCGTGTTCTGCTATCTGTGTAGCAGAAGAGAAGCAGGCAAGCGGGAGGCAGCGGCTTTATAAGAGGCGCGGCGCCTCGGAGGCGGGGAGGGGGTGGGGCGGGAGAAGACCCAACTGTCAGCCTGTGTCTCGCTACAGCTGCACGAGAGCTCCCCCACTCACTAACCGGCTTGAGGCGCGCGCTGCAGCTGAGCTTTAAGAGTCGGTCTGCGTTTAGCATGTACTATGTGCGATACTTTACTATCAATTTCGGAAGGAGGGAGTTTCCTACAAAAAAAAAACTGGAAATAAATGAAATCTGTTTATAGTGTCTGTAAGAAATGGCAGGCTTCAGTTTGTCTCGAATGAATTTTAGAGAGCTGTGTCGCCCACTAATAAGTATGTAGGGGAAACCACCGCCTCTCCAGCAGGCTGCAGAGTGCCAAGGACAGACTGAGGCAGAAGTTGTTCTGCTAGTAGCTGACCCATCAATGAGTTTTGTCAAATAGACGGTCTTCTCTCTTTTAATGCAAACAAAAAAAAAAACGCAGGACTAGAACAAGTGCTTTTTAAAAAATTGTGCTGTCTTTTCTTCCCATTATAGCTGCAATGGCAGGGAAGCCGATTCAAGATCATAGTTAAGTCCCCCAAAGTCCTGGTAAAACGTTGGCTTTTTATGTTAAAAGTATCTTTTATTGATGTTTGCTTGAAGTAAACTTCTAACCGTTAACATCACAGAAAACCTTCCAAAATCTGCAGTCAGTTCTTCAGGTAACCTATAATCCAAAAAGCCCAAAGGAGTCTGGTAAAATTCTGTGATCTGTACCTACCATCAAGTGAGCCTGTTAATATATTTTTCTGGTTAGGGAGTTGGTGTTTCTAAACTTCTTTGTACAGAACTTAACAGAAGGAAACTCCACAACATCCTCATCCTTCTTGTCTCCAAAACTGAAGATTCTGGAGGGTGGAGACAAAATCACCACTCTCCCTAGCAGCCATTTACCTAGTCTTTGCCAGCTCCTCCCTCCATCCCACAGCATTTATCCCTGGCATCACCAGCCCCCAGTATTCACCTATTCTTGTGACTTTTTTCTGAGAAGTGCTGAGAGAAGAGGACATTTCTCTAGGTAAGCAACGTTATTTTGCTCTGTGCTTGAATTTAAAGAGGAATTATAGGAATTATAAACACAGATAGAATTTAAAAAAAAAACACAAGAGAGAAGCAAACTTTGTTAGTTAGTCTCCATACCTTTTCCCCCATAGTTTTAAAACTTGAATTTTCTGCCACAGCATTAACAGATAGACTCTAGAAGGCACAGAATGGCCTAGTTCAGTCCTCATTCCCATCCTCCCTCCCCAGCTCCCACCCACCCCTAGATCAACTTTTCATTTATAGTGTGTAACACTAACTGTCTACCTTCTAACCTATTATCCACCAAGAATGACACATTGTAAGCCACATTGAGCCTGCAAAAAGGTGGGAAAATGTGGGATACAAATGCAACAAATAAATAAATAGTTAATTATTTTAATTAGGAGAACAAGAGTAGAGTTTTCATTAGAGTTTTATTTACATTTAATTAGTTTCTGAGAAGCAAACAATAAATAAATTAAACATTAAACCATATAATCTTGTCTCTTTATATTCATCTGATATCCCTAGTACCAGGGGCGTAGCTACCCAGGCCCATCCAAACTATGCTCAGGCCCACCCAGTTGCCCTGACAGGATGTGTACCCCGGCGCCTCTCCGCCACGGCTCAACTGAGCCTCCATGACGTGCAGCCCTTCGGCAGCCGGCAGCGCTCCAGACCTCCTCCCACCAGACTAACCCTTCTATATTGGGTCCACTTTCCTGACCTGGAAATCAGCACTCGGCAGACCTGGCCAGTCAAACGATGCCACTCCCCCACCCGCCCACCATGACGTCAGACCATCTTCACGCTGAACTCCGCCGCCGCACCCGCTTCGCCCCCACAATGCAGCAGGGGAAAATCTGTCGACTGCCGCCAGCATCGCTGCTCCTCCACTGCGTGACGTCCCCGCCAGAGCAACATCAGCCTTCTCTTGACCCCCCCCCTGCCACCCTCAGCACTCCCCTGCAGCCCCAGTAGGCATAGGATTCAGCACACACAGAACGGAGCACGGTGCCCTCTGAGTCCGCACCGCCACCACATGATGCAAGCCAAGCTGTCCAGGTAAAAGTAAAACAAATAAAATGTTTTAATTTTAATGTTGTGTACAGTGCAAAGCTGGCCGGCGGTGGCCTTCCGGTGGGGGTGAGCTCTTCACCGTCTAGGGCAAAAAAAGGCATGTTTAATCATTAATATGCCTTTCTTTGCCTAGGCAGTGAAGAGTCCAAATATACCTCCACCTTGCCCCAGACAGTGAAGAGCCCACCCACACCCAGAAACCCACCAACAATACATTTTAGTAGTGCCCAGGTTAAAATTTTAAAAAGGTTGTAAATGTTGGTGGGTTTTTGGGTGGGGGTTTGCCCAGGCTAAAAAGAAATGCTGCAAATTCAATGTAGGCAGGTCTCCGGGTGGAGGCAGGCCCTGCAGTGCCCAGGACATAAAAAAAAAAGCTTTATATTTAGTGCTGGTGTCCCCGGGGGGGGGGGGGGGGGCGCCAGACCACGGGGGGTGGACAGGGAGCAGGACAAGGCCGACACCAGGCTACAGGAGGAGTGGGGGGGGGGCAAGACAGGGCTCATGCCTAGCCATGGAATGGATGGGCGGGGAAGAGAGGGCAAGGCACAGAAGGGAACGGGCCGATGCCAGCCATGGGGATGGACCCAAGTCTGACATGGCACAACGCAACCACATTCAAACACACTGCTTTTTTCACCAAGTATGCATGTGGCCTATACTGATGCAGGGCAGCCATTGGGCAGACGTTGGAAACCAGAATAATTTATTCCAACATTTGTGGCTTCAGTCTGGTCCTTCTGGATAGCTTCTGCTTGTTTTGTTCTTGTCTTGTTTTTTTGCGGGAGATTTTGGACTCTCTTTGTTGTTATTTTCAGCCATTGGGCAGACCACCCAGAATCCATCATCAAGTGCACTCCAAGGCACCATTTTGTAGCATGCCAAGAAACACCACCCATGCCCATATACATAGTGCCCACCCAAAATGTCAGGTCTGGCTACTCCACTGCCTAGTACTTTAAGAAGTTTTAATTAAACAACTCTATGATACAAATATGCAGTCCAGCAGCGACAGGGGTGCTTTCCAGTCTTTTGCATTGAGTGTCACGTATGATTATCTCCCAGTTGGTGATAGGTTATATGTGTGTGCTCAATGCAAAGAGCTCCTAGATCTCAGAGAACGAGTCTATTCTCTTGAGACTAGAGTAGCAGACTTGGAGGAGCTATATATTTCTGTGGGCATGTTAGCGTATAACGCGCGTAAACCATTTCCATGCATTAAAAATGCAAACGCACCTATAGCACGCCTTAGTAAACTTAGGCGAAAATGGAACTGTATCCAACAAAATTGTTGTTTTGGACACAATCCAAATTATGTTTGTAGCATTGGGAAAGATTTCAATTTATTATCGATCAAGATTTGATCACGGGACCAGATTTCTTTATTAAACCATTCTTTCCAGAATATTGGTTTATTATTAATTAAAATAATTGAATTATTCCAGATCATTGAATTAATTTTGAAATCGTATGAAATTTCCATTAGTTTTTCTAACTGTAAGAGACAAGTAAAGGAAAAAGAGATTATGATAGTATCATCCTTCACAGTATCTAATAAACTAACACCTATGTTTACTAAGCAGCTATATTGACACACAGTGGCGTAGGAAGGGGGGGGGCGGTCCGCCCCTGGTGCACGCCGCTGGGGGGTGTCGGCTCCGCGCTGGTGCACTGCCCTCTCTGTTCAGGGACAGAGAGAGCAGTGAACCAGCGCGGAGCCAACTCACCCCAGCAACGTGCAGTCGGGGCGGATCGGCCCGCCCGCCCATCCCTCGCCGCAGGTATGGGCTCCGGGGGGGGGGGGGGGGGGGGGGTATGTGCTCCAGCGAAAGGAGGCACCCGGGGGGGGGGGGGGTGCGCAGTGGCAACCCGCCCCGGGTGTCAGCTCCCCTCGCTACGGCTCTGTTGACACATTAGCATTTTTAACGCGCGTAAATGTATAAGTGCGTTAGCGTTTAATGTGCCTTAAATTTACAGTTGCGTTAAAAATGCTAATGCACCTTAGTAAACATACCCCTAAGAGGTTTACGGAGATGGAGACAAAATGGTTCCAAAATTCCTTTTCAATGTGGAGCCATAATGGAATACGTTCGGTGTCACTCAGTAGCCATTGGGATGCTTGTTGTAAAATAAAAGACTTATGATATGTAAAAAAAGTCAGGAAAAGAGACTCCTGCTTTATCTTTCAAATTTTTGAGTGTAGTAAGTGCTATTTTTTGAGTCTTATTTGCCCATAGGAATTGACTGAAAAATGTTTTGGGTGAATAGAATAGGATTGATGCTTAGAACAAAACTAATTTTTAGTGCAATCATCATCTTGATGGTATTTAAGCAAACCCACCAAGAAAGATGAAGTGGAGACTAAGATTTGAGATGAGATTGTATTACATAAAACCAACTTGATTGGAGTGATTAATTTTGGATATTATTTTAATTAATCTACTAAAAGTTTTGTATACATTTTATAGTATAAATTAAGTAGAGATATAGGTCTAAAATTGGTCTAAAAAGTGGTCTAAAATTCGAAACCAGCATAGGATCTTTATTTGGTTTAGGTAGCACAGTGATTATGGCCCCAATAAGGGGTTCATTTACATGTGCGCACATTTTTCAGCGCACCTGTAAAAAAGGGTTTTTTAAATTTTTGCTGAAAATGGACGTGCGGCAAAATGAAAATTGTCATGCGTTCATTTTGGGTCTGAGATCTTACCGACAGCCATTGACCTAGCAGTAAAGTCTCACACTGTTACCAGGCAGTAATGACCGCACGCCAAATGCCACTTGGCATGTGTAGCTGATTCGCGCCAGAAAATAAAAAAGTATTTTTTGGATGCGCATAGTGGACATGTGCCAAAAATGAAATTATCGCAAGGGCCACACAGTAGCTGGGCAGTAATTCAGAATTGGCATGTGTTGGGCACGCATAGGCACTTACGCTGCTTAGTAAAAGGGCCCCTAAATCTGTTACAATCAGTTGGGCAATTTTCCAGTGTTTCAAAAAAAAAAAGTGTTAGATGAGGTAATAGATCTGCAGAAAAGATTTTAAAACTCACTTGGAAGTCCATCTGGACCTGGTGCTTTGCCTATATTGTTGTTTTATTGCATCTTGAATTTCAGTTGTTGAAAGGGGGGCTTTAACAATGCTTATTATCTGTGTCTGAAAAAGACGGTTTTCTTAATGAATTTAAAAATTGTTGTAATCCATCTATTTTGAAAGGAGTTTCAGTTGAGTACAGTTTGGAGTAGAAAGAATGAAAGGCTTTTAGTATATCTTTGGAGTTAGTTAACAGTTCTTTGTTGTCACCATAAATTAAAGGTATTTGAGTTTTTGTACATTTTATTTTTAAGTAATTAGCTAAAAGATGACTACTTTTATTCATTTCTGCAAACTGTGCCCTTCTTTGGATAAATATTTTGTTATTGGCTCTCGCTGACCAGATTTTGTTATAAGTAAATTTTCATTGGAGAATAGCATTAAGTATGATAGGGTTTGGATCATTTATATATTGCTGTTTTTAAAGATTGTATTTGAGATTCTAGATCTGTTAGATGAGCAGTGAGGGAGAAAAATTCACCCCTTATAGATACCTTAAAAGCTTCCCAATTGTTAATTGGATTAGTGTCCTGAGGATTATTGTTGGTAAAGTATACAGAGATAAAATTATGAATTTTAATAGCATTATCCTCATTAGCAAGAGATATGTAAATTTAATCTCCATAGAGGGTTCCTATTAGAAAATAAAGTATATAACTGTATTTGGATAGATATAGGTGCATGATCTGATAACAATATAGTGTCAATCTTTGTATTTAAAATGGAATTTAAAAGTATATTTGAGATTAAGAAAAAATCTATTCATGTAAAACGTTTTGATGAGGATTGGAAAAGAATGTAAAATCTCTAGTATCTGAATTTTCACTTCTCCATTGGTCTACTAGATGATATTGCTTAATTAGGGAGTGTAGCATTATGTGAGATTTAGAAGGATGGTAAATATTTAGACTGTCTGTCAAGCCATGGGTCCAGAGGGAGATTAAAGTCTCTAGCCATAGTGATAGGGTCATGTCCGCATTCTGATGTTTCCTGAAAGGGCTGGACAAAAAAATCAGCAGAATCTACATTAGGGGCATATAAGTTGACTAATAGAATGTCCTGATTGTAAATGTGAATTTTGAGAATGATCCAGCTGCCTTCTTTGTCAATATGTAATGTCTTTGTGAAAGAGTATAGCTTCCCTTTTTAAGTTTCCCATGCGCCGGGGAATCAAATGTTTGCCCTACCCAATGTGCACAATTGGTAAAGGATTGTATATTAGGAAGGTGTGTCTCTTGCATAAAGATAATTTAGCATTTTGCCTCTTTAAAGCTAGAAATATTTTGATGTCTCATACCATGCACATTCCAAGATATCAAGTTTATTTTATTTTTATGCATGAATGAGAATATAGAAGAGGAATCTGCATAGTAATGATCATCCAGAGACAAACAAGGTAGAATAATGACCAATTACCTGAAAGCCAAATTCTTATTTTCATATGAAGTGAAAAATAGACATCATAGAACAATATTTGAGAGGTATAGCCACCCGAGCATAACATAATTACAAAACACATGATAAAGAAAAAAGGGAATGTATAAAAAGGAGAGTAAATTCTAGGATAATGAGTTAAATGGCAAAAAGAGCCTAAGCTCAGCCTAAGAAAGGCAGAGAAAGGAGACAGAGGTCAAAAAGCAATAGCTCTATCCTCCCCCCCCCCCCCCCCCAAAATAAAAGCAGAAATCCTGGTTTTCAAGAAACAAAATTCCATCCATACACAATAAGAATAGATCCCCTTAACTTATATGATGAAAAATGAACCTTTTCCATTTCTTCTTTCCATACTACAGGTGAAATGTAATTTAACAGAAACCATTATAATTGTATAGGAAATAAATTGAAGGAAATACAATCTTTTAATCTTGTAAGCTTTTAGGGCCCTGTCTACTAAGCCAAACCTCAGGCAACCCCCCAAAATCAGGAATGTAATGGGTGCCCCCCACCACCAGCGCACGAACTTCCAGCGTGCACCAAAAAGTGCAAAAAGCCAGTGCACCCACAGCACAACCCAGCAGACAGGACCTCCAGTCTTTTATATATAAATTTCTAACATAGACCTGTATAGAAGAGATTATCAATATATATGAATATTTTATATTGAATCAAATGGATGTATTTCAATAGTAATGAAACAAACATCTCTTTTTATAAAGACTAAATACCTTTGTATTTTCAAGCACTGGGGTGTGTTCTCAGTGGTAACCAGGCAGCGCCATGTGCTGCCTGATTACTGCCGGGTTACCACCAGAGTCCTCACTGCCTCTTAAATAGGAGGTAGTAAGGACTCCAGCAGTAAATGGCCGCACGGCTATTTTTTAACTACCACATGGCCATTTACTTGCCCTTTGAAAAAAAGGCCTTTTTACCAGCAGTGGTAAAAGATGGCCTCAGTGCTCGGCAATCCCACACACTAATGCCACCGTGGGCCACCTTTTACTGGCATGTGGTAAAAGAGCCCCTTAGATAAGGGAATAAAGATGAAATTTGTTGATTTTATTTGGTCCATTTTAGTGAAGAACCCCTGACTCAGAAAAAGCTGCAAGATGACTCAGCTCTGGACTCTGATAAAGGGGCCCTATTACAAAGGCGCGCTGAAAAATGGCATGTGGTAGTGTAGACGTGTGTTTTGGGTGTACGCAGAATCATTTTTCAGCGCACCTGTAAAAAATACCTTTTAAAATTTTTGCCAAAATGGACTTGTGGCAAAATGAAAATTGCCGTATGTCCATTTTGGGCCTGAGACCTTACCACCAGCCATTGACCTTATGGCAAGGTCTCACGCGGTAACCAGGCAGTAATGGTCTATGTGCATAAAATACCGATTACCGACTGATTACCGCCCGCAGGCCAGACGTGCTTCATAAATGAAATTACTGCAAGGGCCACGTGGTAGCCGGGTGGTAACTCAAAATTGACACGCATTGGGCACGCATAGGCACCTACATGGCTTAGTAAAAGAGCCCCTCAGTCTTTTACTTGGATTCACATTTAGAGGGTCTCAAGCAAAAAGAAATAGTACATTAAACCAAAACATTAACCTTCTTTCAACTCATTTTCTGATACAGATCCAGATGTGCCTGTGAGTCAAACTGACTCCCAGCAACCAAACAAGGAGGACCCTCCCCCCCCCCCCCTTTATGGTTTTCCTGGCAAGAATAGTTTGCCTTTGTCTTCTTCTGAGGAATGGAAAGTTTAGTGATGTACCCAAGGCCAAAAGGAGCTGCTGTGGGATTTGAACCTGGGCCTGATAGTTTCTAGTCTACTGCTCTAACCACTAGGCTGCTCCTCCACTTCTGGTTTGATGATAGCAATACATTTTTCTCCTGCACTGTAATATGCATCCATTGATGACTCCGGTACAAATGGAATTATAATGAAACCAGGGCAAATCTACCCTTTCACCATATAAATGAATGGCAAAATTCTTATCATCAAAATTCTAACCCCCCCCCCCCCCCCCCCCCCCGTTTACTAAGCTGCGCTAGCAGCAGCCGTGCACTAATATCAACACAGCTCATTCACTTTGAATGGGCTGTGTTGGCAGTGCGACGTGGCTTAATAAAACTAACATGTCATATATAATTCTCCGAGGACAAGCAGGCTGCTTGTTCTCACGACTGGGTGACGTCCGCGGCAGCCCCCACCAACCGGAAAAAAGCTTCGCGGGACGGTCGGCACGCAGGGTACGCCCACCGCGCATGCGCGGCCGTCTTCCCGCCCGTGCGCGACCGCTCCCGCCAGTTCCTTTTTTTCCGCGTCTGGAGAGAGTCGTGCCCCGCTGCTCTCTCTGATTCAGCCGCCGGATTTTCGATCGCGTTTACGCCGATCGTGCTTTTTCTTTCTTTATTTCGGTTTAGTTACGTCCGGTTTCTTTTAATTAAAAAAAAAAAAAAAGAAACCCTGCGCGTGTGGAGCACGCGCTCCCTTTTTTTCCCTCGCTTCCAGCGGGGACGCTGCATTGCGGCCTAGTGGCCGCACGGTCGTTTTCCTTTTCGTGGTGTGATTTCAGCCACCATTGACGACTTTGACTTCGCCGACGCGATTTTTCCGTCGATGTCCTCGAAGGTCCCGAGTGGATTTAAAAAGTGTGGTCGCTGCGGCCGGCCGATCTCGCAGACCGACACCCACGCTTGGTGCCTCCAGTGCCTCGGGCCGGAGCACAATATCAAGTCGTGTTCTCTGTGTCTCGGTCTCCGGAAACGGACTCAGGTTGCGAGGCAAGTTCTGCGGGACCGTCTTTTTGGAACTTGCGCCGGCCCCTCGACGTCGACCTCGAAGGCATCGGTATCGACGCCCGGCCCTTCGGTACCGGTATCGATGCCCGAGACATCGGCACCGATGGCAGCGACCCCAGGAGAACAGGTCCCGTCGGCCCGCCGGTCCTCCGGTGAGAGTGGGGGTGAGAGGCCGCGTGGGCAGTCGGCCCCGGTCACTCCCTCAACTCGTGGGCCACGGGACCGAACCCTGTCTGACCCGGTACCTCGAGACCGAGGGGGATCGACCTCCTCCTCCTCCATGCCTTCCGGCGCCGGTGACGGGCATCGTAAGAAAGATAAGAAGCGTCGTCGCCGGTCGCCCTCGGTGCATCCGGATATCGGAGAGGAGGCGACGCCGAAGCGTCATCGTCGAGAGGAGAGGTCTCCGTCGGTTGTGGAGGTACCAACGCGTCGGGGTTCCGGCACCTCGGTGCCGTCTCCTGGCCCCCAGCAGCTTCTGGCGCCGACACCCCTACCGGCCCCACCGCCTTTCCCGGCAGCGGGCCTGGACGAGTGCCTCAGAGCCATCCTTCCGGGGATCCTGGAAGGGCTGATGCGCCAGGCTGTGCCGGCGCCGGGGGTGCTTGCGCCCTCGGCGCCGATGACTGTGGCGCCGGCGAGCTCTAGCCCGGCGCCGGGGCCGTCGACACCGCCGCCGCTTGCGGTGCCGGTCTCGACCGCCACGCAGGTGGAGTCCCCGTCGATGGAGGGAGCTCCGTCCCCGCCGGCGCGGGAGTCCACCGCTCGACGACACCGAGACCTTGGTGCCTCGACGTCGAGCCGGGCCCGGTTCAGGACTCAGCTACATGAGCTTATGTCCGACACCGAGGATGAGGACTCGTGGGGGGAAGAGGAGGACCCTAGATATTTCTCCTCAGAGGAGTCTACGGGCCTTCCCTCGGACCCCACGCCTTCACCGGAGAGGAAACTCTCACCTCCTGAGAGTCTCTCCTTTGCCTCCTTTGTGCGGGATATGTCTATTAGCATTCCCTTCCCCGTGGTCTCTGTGGAAGAGCCGAGGGCCGAGATGCTCGAGGTCCTCGACTATCCATCACCACCTAGAGAGTCCTCCACGGTGCTGCTGCACAATGTCCTTAAGGAGACGCTGCTTCGGAACTGGGTGCGACCATTAACTAACCCCACCATTCCCAAGAAAGCAGAGTCCCAGTACAGGATCCACTCCGACCCAGAGCTAATGCGGCCACAATTGCCCCATGACTCAGCGGTCGTGGATTCTGCTCTCAAGAGGGCACGGAGTTCGAGGGATACCGCCTCGGCGCCCCCGGGGCGGGAGTCTCGCACTCTGGACTCGTTTGGGAGGAAGGCCTACCAATCCTCCATGCTCGTGACCCGCATCCAATCATACCTGCTCTATATGAGCATTCACATGCGGACCTATGTGCAGCAACTGGCGGACCTGGTCGAGAAGCTCCCGCCGGAGCAGTCCAGGCCTTATCAGGAGGTGGTCAGGCAGCTGAAGGCGTGCAGAAAGTTCCTGTCCAGGGGTATCTATGACACCTGTGACGTGGCATCTCGTGCTGCGGCCCAAGGTATAGTGATGCGCAGGCTCTCATGGCTGCGTGCCTCTGACCTGGACAACCGCACCCAGCAGAGACTGGCCGACGTCCCTTGCCGGGGGAATAACATTTTTGGTGAGAAGGTCGAGCAGATGGTGGACCAACTGCATCAGCGGGAAAACCGCTCTCGACAAGCTCTCCCACCGGGCGCCTTCAGCATCCACCTCCACAGGTGGACGTTTTTCCCGGGCCCGGCAGGCTGCACCCTATTCTTTTGCGAAGCGTAGGTACAACCAGCCGGCCCGAAGGCCTCGCCAGGCACAGGGACAGCCCCAGCGCGCTCGTTCTCGTCAACAGCGTGCGCCTAAGCAGCCCCCTGCGCCTCCACAGCAAAAGCCGGGGACGGGCTTTTGACTGGATCCACGGGAACATAGCCGCCCTACAAGTGTCCGTACCGGACGATCTGCCGGTCGGAGGGAGGTTAAAATTTTTTCACCAAAGGTGGCCTCTCATAACCTCCGACCAGTGGGTTCTCCAAATAGTGCGGTGCGGATACGCCCTGAATTTGGCCTCCCTGCCTCCAAATTGTCCTCCGGGAGCTCAGTCTTTCAGCTCCCATCACAAGCAGGTACTTGCAGAGGAACTCTCCGCCCTTCTCAGCGCCAATGCGGTCGAGCCGTACCACCCGGGCAGGAAGGGCAGGGATTCTATTCCAGGTACTTCCTTGTGGAAAAGAAAACAGGGGGGATGCGTCCCATCCTAGACCTGAGAGGCCTGAACAAATTCCTGGTCAAAGAAAAGTTCAGGATGCTTTCCTTGGGCACCCTTCTGCCAATGATTCAGAAAAACGATTGGCTATGTTCCCTGGATTTAAAGGACGCATATACTCACATACCGATACTGCCAGCTCACAGACAGTATCTCAGATTCCGCCTGGGCGCACGGCACTTTCAGTATTGTGTGCTGCCCTTTGGGCTCGCCCCTGCCCCACGAGTGTTCACCAAGTGCCTCGTGGTGGTAGCGGCCTACCTACGCAAGCTGGGAGTGCACGTGTTCCCATATCTCGACGATTGGCTGGTCAAGAACACCTCGGAGGCAGGAGCCCTCCGGTCCATGCAGTGCACTATTCAGCTTCTGGAGCTGCTGGGGTTTGTGATAAATTACCCAAAGTCCCATCTCCAGCCAACCCAGTCTCTGGAATTCATAGGAGCTCTGCTGAATGCCCAGACGGCTCAGGCCTACCTTCCCGAAGCGAGGGCCACCAATCTCCTGGCCCTGGCATCGCAGACCAGAGCGTCTCAGCAGATCACAGCTCGGCAGATGTTGAGACTTCTGGGTCATATGGCCTCCACAGTTCATGTGACTCCCATGGCTCGTCTTCACATGAGATCTGCTCAATGGACCCTAGCTTCCCAGTGGTTCCAAGCCACCGGGAATCTAGAAGATGTCATCCGCCTCTCCACCAGTTGCCGCACTTCACTGCTCTGGTGGACCATCCGGACCAATTTGACACTGGGACGTCCATTTCAAATTCCACAGCCCACGAAAGTGTTGACGACGGATGCATCTCGCCTGGGGTGGGGAGCTCATGTCGATGGGCTTCACACCCAGGGTCTGTGGTCCCTCCAGGAAAAGGATCTGCAGATCAACCTCCTGGAGCTCCGAGCGATCTGGAACGCACTGAAGGCTTTCAGAGATCGGCTGTCCTGCCAAATTATCCAAATTCGGACAGACAATCAGGTTGCAATGTATTACGTCAACAAGCAGGGGGGCACCGGATCTCGCCCCCTGTGTCAGGAGGCCGTCGGGATGTGGCGTTGGGCGTGTCGGTTCGGCATGCTCCTCCAAGCCACGTACCTGGCAGGCGTAAACAACAGTCTGGCCGACAGACTGAGCAGAGTCATGCAATCGCATGAGTGGTTCGCTCCACGCCAGAGTGGTACGCAAGATCTTCCGAGAGTGGGGCACCCCCTCGGTGGACCTTTTCGCCTCTCAGACCAACCACAAGCTGCCTCTGTTCTGTTCCAGACTTCAGGCACACGGCAGGCTAGCGTCGGACGCTTTTCTCCTCCATTGGGGGACCGGCCTCCTGTATGCTTATCCTCCCATACCTTTGGTGGGGAAGACCTTACTGAAGCTCAAGCAAGACCGCGGCACCATGATTCTGATTGCGCCCTTTTGGCCCCGTCAGATCTGGTTCCCTCTTCTTCTGGAGTTGTCCTCCGGGGAACCGTGGAGATTGGAGTGTTTTCCGACTCTCATCTCGCAGAACGACGGAGCGTTGCTGCACCCCAACCTTCAGTCCCTGGCTCTCACGGCCTGGATGTTGAGGGCATAGACTTCACTGCGTTGGGTCTGTCTGAGGGTGTCTCCCGGGTCTTGCTTGCCTCTAGGAAGGATTCCACTAAAAAGAGTTACTTTTTCAAGTGGAGGAGGTTTGTCGTGTGGTGTGAGAGCAAGGCCCTAGAACCTCGTTCTTGCCCTGCACAGAACCTGCTTGAATACCTTCTGCACTTATCAGAGTCTGGCCTCAAGACCAACTCAGTAAGGAATCACCTTAGTGCGATTAGTGCTTACCATTATCGTGTGGAAGGTAAAGCCATCTCTGGAGAGCCTTTAGTCGTTCGATTCATGAGAGGCTTGCTTTTGTCAAAGCCCCCTATCAAGCCTCCTACTGTGTCATGGGATCTCAACGTCGTCCTCACCCAGCTGATGAAACCTCCTTTTGAGCCACTGAATACCTGCCATCTGAAGTACTTGACCTGGAAGGTCATTTTCTTGGTGGCAGTTACTTCCGCTCGTAGGGTCAGTGAGCTTCAAGCCCTAGTAGCTCATGCTCCATATACCAAATTTCATCACAACAGAGTAGTGCTCCGCACCCACCCAAAGTTCCTGCCGAAGGTGGTGTCGGAGTTCCATCTTAACCAGTCAATTGTCTTGCCAACATTCTTCCCCAGGCCGCATACCCGCCCTGCTGAACGTCAGTTGCACACATTGGACTGCAAGAGAGCATTGGCCTTCTACTTGGAGCGGACACAGCCCAACAGACAGTCCGCCCAATTGTTTATTTCTTTCGACCCTAACAGGCTAGGGGTCGCTGTCGGGAAACGCACCATCTCCAATTGGCTAGCAGATTGCATTTCCTTCACTTACGCCCAGGCTGGGCTGACTCTTGAGGGTCATGTCACGGCTCATAGTGTCAGAGCCATGGCAGCGTCGGTGGCCCACTTGAAGTCAGCCACTATTGAAGAGATCTGCAAGGCTGCGACGTGGTCATCTGTCCACACATTCACATCTCATTACTGCCTCCAGCAGGATACCCGACGCGACAGTCGGTTCGGGCAGTCGGTGCTGCAGAATCTGTTTGGGGTGTAAATCCAACTCCACCCTCCAGGACCCGAATTTATTCTGGTCAGGCTGCACTCTCAGTTAGTTGTTCTTCGTAGGTCAATTTCTGTTGTACCCTCGCCGTTGCGAGGTTCAATTGACCTGGGTTCTTGTTTTGAGTGAGCCTGAGAGCTAGGGATACCCCAGTCGTGAGAACAAGCAGCCTGCTTGTCCTCGGAGAAAGTGAATGATACATACCTGTAGCAGGTGTTCTCCGAGGACAGCAGGCTGATTGTTCTCACCTACCCTCCCTCCTCCCCTTTGGAGTTGTGTGTTTCATCTTTTGCTAGTCATTCAACTGGCGGGAGCAGTCGTGCACGGGCGGGAAGACGGCCGCGCATGCGCGGTGGGCGTGCCCTGCGTGCCGACCGTCCCGCGAAGCTTTTTTCCGGTTGGTGGGGGCTGCCGCGGACGTCACCCAGTCGTGAGAACAATCAGCCTGCTGTCCTCGGAGAACACCTGCTACAGGTATGTATCATTCACTTATTGGTATAATGGTAAAAGTCATTGCATTGGTTTATGATTTATGGTTTATTTGTAATTTGCTATACTGTTTCATTTGCCAAAGGCAAATCAAAGCAGTGTACAATTTCAAACAAAAATATGAAAAAAGAAATGAATTCCAAACAATTATAGGAAAGAGCAAACATGATCAAAAATAAATCCATAGGATAGAGAACTATCATTAAAGTAAAACATAATAATAATAATACAATATTCCACATTTTAAAACAGCCACCTGAACCTCTATTGGTCAACTGAAATCAACAGTAAAATAATGAGTTTAAAATTTTTTTAAAGCTTTATAGGATTGTTCCAAGTGCAAAAATAGGAGTAAATCATTTCATAATCTGAGAGCAAGGAAATAAAATACACTGTTCCTGGTTAATTCCTACTTTGCCTGAGAAGGACCAGCAAGAACTAATCTATGATTGTGTGCCTGGCTACCGCATGGCTCTTGTGGTAGTTTCATTTTGGTGCACGGCCAATATGCGCGGCCCGAAAAATAATTTTTCTTTTGGGGCGTGCATATCGGACACCACCAAGTGGCATTTGACACGCATAGGTCATTACCACCCGGTTATCTTGTGAGACTTTACCGCTAGGTCAATGGCTAGCGGTAAGGTCGCAGACCCAAAATGGACACACGGCAATTTTGATTTTGCTGTAAGTCCATTTTCAGCAAAAACTTTTAAATGACCTTTTTTACAGGCGCGCTGAAAAATAGATCGGCGCACGCTCAAAACCCGTGCATACACTACCACAAACCATTTTTAGCACGCCCAAACAATCTGTCCGTGGTCATTTTGTAAAACATTTATATATATATTGTCATGCTCAGCCGCCAGATCCGCACCACTCTTTCTCAGTCTCTTCCTTTCTTTACCAAGCACGCCCTTCACTCCCGAGTCGACCGTCTGCAATCAGGGTCTCCGGACAACAGGCAAATCACCAGAAGTGCTTTATTAGCTCCTGAGTACATTTACTCTGCTTTAAGGCTTCACAGGCCTTTCCCTCTCCTCAGTGTAGCTCCACTTTTAAACACCGTTCATGGGAGCCCTGCTTGCAATATAGTTCAGCTTGGGCCTGCTTTCCACACAGTTCACTTTGGCCCTGCTTTTAATATGGTTTTCCCCAGCACTGCTTCTAATCCAGTACTTAGTAGCACTGCTCTTTCCCACAGTTAATGAGCACTGCTCACAATTCAGTTCAGTTAGCAATGTTTTCCTCCTCCATTCAGTTTTAGCACTGCTTTCAAACACAGTTTAGTTTAGCATTGCCTTCAAACACAGTTCATCTTAGAAATGAAATTAAACAGTTCCATTCAATGGCAATATGGTCTAAGTCACTTTCTCACTCTTAGACCTAATGACCCACCTCCCTCATTTGTCTGCACAAAACCACCTGACATCCACCCACCGGGTCAATTCACCAAGGCTTCATTCACTCTCTCCAGTTCAGTTCATAACTCACTTTAAGAGCTCTCCCCCAGCACTTCCATTTCCTCCTCCTTCTCCCCTCCTTTCTCCTCCTCCAGTTCCATTCTCTCCTCCCCTTCCTCCCGGTCTAGGGGCTCCTCCCTTCCCCCATCTGATTCCATCTCCCAATCACACCCTGGCTCCTCCCCCACTTGCATAGATTCTTCTCCCTTCCCCTGGTCTGTCTGCTGGTGCTGCACTGCCTTCTGGGGCTTGTAGTTTCTTAGCTCCTGGCTTCTCTGACGTTGCCCTGCCTTCTGGGCTTTGTAGTTCCTTGGTTCTGAATCTCTCTGGTGCTGCACTGCCTTCTGGGGCTTGTAGTTTCTTTGCTCTTCACATACCCCCCCAGTCAAACGATTGCTAGTCCGTTTGTTTTTTCCTTCCTTTACTACCGGACTAGCAATCCTAGACAGAACATCAACATGCTGCATTAATTTCCCTGCTTGATGTTCCACCTGAAACTGAAATGGTTGCAACGCCAAATACCACCTCATCAATCTAGCATTATGGTTCTTCATCTGACCCAGCCACTTTAAGGGGGCATGATCCGTGACCAGCTTAAAGGGACGCCCCTCAAGATAGAACTCACAGGCTTGTATCGCCCACTTAACTGCCAGGCATTCCCTTTCAATCGTGGCATATCTAGTTTCATGAGGGAGAAGCTTCCTGCTCAAGTACATAATCGGGTGCTCCTCTCCCTCATGCACTTGTGATAACACCACACCTAATCCTACCCCAGATGCATCAGTATGCAATACAAAAGGTTTCTCAAAGTCCACTGCTTTAAGTAGAGGCTCCTGGCATAATGCTGACCGCATCCCCGCAAATACCCTTTCCGAGTCCTCCTGCCACCAGAGCTGATTCGGTCTATTACCCTTCAACATATCTGTCAAGGGGGCGGCTCGAGAGGCGAAGTGAGGTATAAATCTTCTGTAATAACCTATCAATCCCAAAAAACTTCTTAGCGCTTTCTTATTTGTAGGAAGGGGAAACTCCTGAATACTTTTCACCTTATCACACAATGGCTTAACCTGTCCATTTCCTACCCGATAGCCCAAGTACTTTACCTCTCGCTGTGCAAAATGGCATTTTTGAGGGTTAAGGGTGAGACCTGCTTCCCGAAAAGATTGCAATACCCCCCTAACCTGGACTACATGAGTCTCCCAATCTGGACTATGAATGATTACATCATCCAAATATGCAGCAGCATATTCCTGGTGTGATCTCAATACTCTGTCCAGGCGTTGGCAAGAAGCCGCAGCTGAATTTAAGCCAAATGGCATTCGCTTGAATTGAAACAACCCAAGCGGGGTGCAAAAAGCGGTCTTAGGCCGAGCCTTCCTCGATAAGGGAATTTGCCAGTACCCCTTTGTTAAGTCAAGAGTAGACAAGAACTGTGCCGAACCCAGCCTATCTATCAAATCCTCAATACGAGGCATAGGATAAGCGTCTGGCACAGACAGCGCATTAACTCGCCGAAAATCAATACAAAAACGCCAGGATCCATCCCTCTTAGGCACTAGCACCACCGGACTCGCCCACGGACTCACCCACCCTAAAGGATTCCTCGATCACCCCAAAGTCCAGCATTTCCTTCACTTGTTTAACTACCTCCTGCTTTTTACCTGGAGATAACCTATAAGGCCGCTGACGAACCACCCTCCCTTTCTCCGTCTCAATTTCATGTACTATTAAGTGTGTCTCCCCAGGACACGCTGTGAGAACATCCTGAAACTCCAGCAACAGAGCTTGCATCTGTTCCTTCTGGGGACCCTCTAAACTGTCTCCCACTGTCACTTCCCTAGGAATAAAGATCTCCGATATCTGCGGTCCTAAGTCCTCCTCCAATTCCTCCTCCCCTTTTGCCCAATAGGCTTTCCTTTCCTGCCAAGGCTGGAGTAAGTTCGCATGATAGGTCTGAGGCTTCCCTCGCTCATTCAATACCTCATAAGTGACCGGGCCCAACCGTTTCCTCACCGTACAGGGTCCCTTCCATCTACTTAAAAATTTATGTGGATTATCCGGGACCCTAACCACCACCTTATCCCCTTCCTGAAATACTCGGGCCTGCGCTCCCTGATCATAATGCGTCTTCTGATAACTTTGGGTTTTCTCTAGATTACCCTGGGAATAAGTGCCTAACCTCCATAACCGCCCTTTCAAATCATGAAGATATTCTACTACCGTCTTATCCTCCCGTTCTGGCGGTACCCACTGTTCCCGGAGAATATCCAACACTCCCCTTGGGGCCCTCCCATATAATAATTCAAAGGGGGATACTCCTAGGGAAGCCTGCACACATTCCCTAGATACATACAATGCAAAAGGCAAAAGTTGATCCCAGTTCTCATAGTGTGATCCTAACCCCTTCCTTAACAACATCTTCAAAGTTTTGTTGAACCTCTCCACTAGGCCGTTGGTTTGAGGGTGATAGGCTGAAGTACAAATGTGTTTAATGCCAAAAGCCTCCCAAACCTGTACCAGGGTGCGAGAAAGAAAATTGGTGCCTCTATCAGTTAACACCTCCCTAGGAAAACCAACCTCACAAAAGAGCCGAATCAGCTCCGCAGCAATCACCTTTGCCGAGATATTTCGCAAGGGTATGGCCCAGGGGAAACGGGTAGCCATATCAACAATCACCAGAATATAAGAAAACCCTCTCCTGGATTTAAGTAGGGGACCGATAATATCCATTGCCAACCTCCCAAACGGATTCTCAATTCGGGGAAGAGGGTGCCATGGAGCAGGCCTTGGCCCTTTCTCTGTTAGCTTCTGACATACCACACAGGATTTACAGTATTCCTCTACCTCTTTATATACCCCAGGCCAGTAAAACCGCCCTAGTAACTGTTTCACTGTATTCTGGATCCCTTTATGCCCTCCCAGAGGATGGTCATGTGCTAACTGTAACATTAACTTCCGGAATCCCCTAGGTACAATAAGTTGTTTAATCTCCTCCTCACTGCCCTCAGCTGGCATCACCCTAAACAGTAAACCCTTCTCTATCACAAACTTGGGTCCCTGTGTGCCCCCCACCGGCTCCCTCGCCCATTCCCAGGCATATTTCAATGTGAGATCTGACTCCTGTTCCCTGCTAAAATAAGGAAACCTGCTCAACAACTCCTCAGGATCCTCCGGAAACTCCCCTCCCTGCTCAATCCCTTTCATTGTCTGAGTCCTGTGCCTCTGCGTTAATTTTTTTACTTGCCCTGACTCCCGCGTCTTCCCAGGTGCCCCTAGTACCTCCAAATGAAAGGGAAAAATATGTGACAAGTTCTGCTCTACTCCTTCTTGCTCTTTCCTCTGCCCCCGAGTAACGACCAACCCTTCCTTTTCTCTTAAACAGTGCACAAATGGGGGCCAATCCCTCCCCAGAATTAGTTCCTGAGGTAGCCGGGGTAATATTGCCACCCATACCCAGTGTGACCCTGAAGGACCTTTTATACCAACCCGCTTAAGGGGATATGTAGTGGTAGCCCCGTGAACACACTGAATGCTAACCTCCCGGCCCCTATTATCATTACATACTCCCCTCTTTCCCTTTATTCTTTCCCACAGGGCCTGAGACAGCATGGTCTGATCCGCCCCTGAATCTAGCAGAGCATTGACCCAGACCCCACATATCTCCACTGCTTGCCTCAATTGCTTCACCACTGGCCCTTGGGAGTACGAGGTGAACCCTAGTTTAGCAAAACAGTCCCTCCTCAGATGTCCTTTCCTTCCACACCGGTAACACATTCTCTCCTCATTCACTGAAGGTCTGGCCCCTGTTACTCTTGCCACTTTCTCCCCCATTCGTCCCCCTCCCCCTTCACACCGCTGGGCCTCCAGGAAGCATTCCATGCTTTTAATGGCCTCCTCAAGTGACATACACCCCTTCTTTATCAAATCCACCCGAAACTTTTCAGGTAGTGCCTCCAAAAATTGTTCCAGCACAAGCTCTTGCATTACCTGATTCATAGTTCTCTTTTCAGGCTCTAACCACTTTCCTGCTAAATCCAAAAGCTTTTGAGCCAATGCCCGGGGTGTTTCACTCTCCACCCAGCGTAATTCTCTGAATCGCCTTCTATATGTGTGGCGGCTCACTCCATACCTGTCCAGAATAGCTTCTTTCAATTTGGTATAGTCCGCCACCTCCAGTGTAGGCAAAGCCCTAAAGGCGGCCAAGGCCTCACCAGACAGCGCAGGGGCTAATCGAATTGTCCATTGTTCCCGGGGCCACCCTGCAGCCACCGCCACCCTTTCAAATGCCCCTAAGTAATCTTCAATATTGTCCGACTCAGTCAGCTTACCCCACGGCAGCCAGTTCACTCCGGGAAGTCCTCCTACTCCCACCGCTCCTTCTGCTCGGTCCACTCTTCCATCCGACCCCCTGTCAGACAACCGTCCTCCACCTCGAAGCAACTCCTGAAATAAGTCCAAGAGAGGTTGCTGCTGCGCCCGGGAAGCCGCCAATGACTCCTCCAACAGCTGATGAGCCATCTCTTGCTGTTTCTGAAATTGATGCGTCATAAACGCCAACAGCTCTTTGGGATCCATATCCTTCACCGGATTCCCCGCACCTGCAAAAAGACAGAAAAACAACCACCCAAGTGCGGTATCTCACAAACTCTTTTCCACTGCACAGAAACCGTGCTTCCCCAATTACTGTATCCTCCCTCGCCTCCTCCCTAGGTACCCTTTACCTGGGTAGGCGAGTAATACACCTTTGTCAGCGTTGGCCCACACGACGGGCTTCCGAAAACTCCAGGACTCCTTCACCTCGCTCCGACTGCTCGACTGGTCTGGTCCGGAACTCACTCCACTCCTTCCAGGATACTACTCCTTCCCGTGGAGGTTCACTGTGATCCCACCACTGCCACCATAATATGTCATGCTCAGCCGCCAGATCCGCACCACTCTGTCTCAGTCTCTTCCTTTCTTTACCAAGCACGCCCTTCACTCCCGAGTCGACCGTCTGCAATCAGGGTCTCCGGACAACAGGCAAATCACCAGAAGTGCTTTATTAGCTCCTGAGTACATTTACTCTGCTTTAAGGCTTCACAGGCCTTTCCCTCTCCTCAGTGTAGCTCCACTTTTAAACACCGTTCATGGGAGCCCTGCTTGCAATATAGTTCAGCTTGGGCCTGCTTTCCACACAGTTCACTTTGGCCCTGCTTTTAATATGGTTTTCCCCAGCACTGCTTCTAATCCAGTACTTAGTAGCACTGCTCTTTCCCACAGTTAATGAGCACTGCTCACAATTCAGTTCAGTTAGCAATGTTTTCCTCCTCCATTCAGTTTTAGCACTGCTTTCAAACACAGTTTAGTTTAGCATTGCCTTCAAACACAGTTCATCTTAGAAATGAAATTAAACAGTTCCATTCAATGGCAATATGGTCTAAGTCACTTTCTCACTCTTAGACCTAATGACCCACCTCCCTCATTTGTCAGCACAAAACCACCTGACATCCACCCACCGGGTCAATTCACCAAGGCTTCATTCACTCTCTCCAGTTCAGTTCATAACTCACTTTAAGAGCTCTCCCCCAGCACTTCCATTTCCTCCTCCTTCTCCCCTCCTTTCTCCTCCTCCAGTTCCATTCTCTCCTCCCCTTCCTCCCGGTCTAGGGGCTCCTCCCTTCCCCCATCTGATTCCATCTCCCAATCACACCCCGGCTCCTCCCCCACTTGCATAGATTCTTCTCCCATCCCCTGGTCTGTCTGCTGGTGCTGCACTGCCTTCTGGGGCTTGTAGTTTCTTAGCTCCTGGCTTCTCTGACGTTGCCCTGCCTTCTGGGCTTTGTAGTTCCTTGGTTCTGAATCTCTCTGGTGCTGCACTGCCTTCTGGGGCTTGTAGTTTCTTTGCTCTTCACAATATATATATTTATATATTCCTTACGTCTCTTCCCATTTAATAATTTACAGTGGTGGAAATAAGTATTTGATCCCTTGCTGATTTTGTAAGTTTGCCCACTGACAAAGACATGAGCAGCCCATAATTGAAGGGTAGGTTATTGGTAACAGTGAAAGATAGCACATCACAAATTAAATCCGGAAAATCACATTGTGGAAAGTATATGAATTTATTTGCATTCTGCAGAGGGAAATAAGTATTTAATCCCTCTGGCAAACAAGACCTAATACTTGGTGGCAAAACCCTTGTTGGCAAGCACAGCGGTCAGACGTCTTCTGTAGTTGATGATGAGGTTTGCACACATGTCAGGAGGAATTTTGGTCCACTCCTCTTTGCAGATCATCTCTAAATCATTAAGAGTTCTGGGCTGTCGCTTGGCAACTCGCAGCTTCAGCTCCCTCCATAAGTTTTCAATGGGATTAAGGTCTGGTGACTGGCTAGGCCACTCCATGACCCTAATGTGCTTCTTCCTGAGCCACTCCTTTGTTGCCTTGGCTGTATGTTTTGGGTCATTGTCGTGCTGGAAGACCCAGCCACGACCCATTTTTAAGGCCCTGGCGGAGGGAAGGAGGTTGTCACTCAGAATTGTACGGTACATGGCCCCATCCATTCTCCCATTGATGCGGTGAAGTAGTCCTGTGCCCTTAGCAGAGAAACACCCCCAAAACATAACATTTCCACCTCCATGCTTGACAGTGGGGACGGTGTTCTTTGGGTCATAGGCAGCATTTCTCTTCCTCCAAACACGGCGAGTTGAGTTCATGCCAAAGAGCTCAATTTTTGTCTCATCTGACCACAGCACCTTCTCCCAATCACTCTCGGCATCATCCAGGTGTTCACTGGCAAACTTCAGACGGGCCGTCACATGTGCCTTCCAGAGCAGGGGGACCTTGCGGGCACTGCAGGATTGCAATCCGTTATGTCGTAATGTGTTACCAATGGTTTTCGTGGTGACAGTGGTCCCAGCTGCCTTGAGATCATTGACAAGTTCCCCCCTTGTAGTTGTAGGCTGATTTCTAACCTTCCTCATGATCAAGGATACCCCACGAGGTGAGATTTTGCGTGGAGCCCCAGATCTTTGTCGATTGACAGTCATTTTGTACTTCTTCCATTTTCTTACTATGGCACCAACAGTTGTCTCCTTCTCGCCCAGCGTCTTACTGATGGTTTTGTAGCCCATTCCAGCCTTGTGCAGGTGTATGATCTTGTCCCTGACATCCTTAGACAGCTCCTTGCTCTTGGCCATTTTGTAGAGGTTAGAGTCTGACTGATTCACTGAGTCTGTGGACAGGTGTCTTTCATACAGGTGACCATTGCCGACAGCTGTCTGTCATGCAGGTAACGAGTTGATTTGGAGCATCTACCTGGTCTGTAGGGGCCAGATCTCTTACTGGTTGGTGGGGGATCAAATACTTATTTCCCTCTGCAGAATGCAAATAAATTCATATACTTTCCACAATGTGATTTTCCGGATTTTAATTTGTGATGTGCTATCTCTCACTGTTACCAATAACCTACCCTTCAATTATGGGCTGCTCATGTCTTTGTCAGTGGGCAAACTTACAAAATCAGCAAGGGATCAAATACTTATTTCCACCACTGTAGCTAATAGCTTGTGGACTTTGTTGTTACCAGAATAGTGGCCATTTCTAGCCACTATATTGATCATTTCTACCTTTACTGGAAACTACTGAATTATACTCATATTTGGCTTTAAGAATTTGATGAAAAGTGGTTGAGTTAGGATCCACCTTGTGTATTGCTTCTAATCGTTTAATATCTTGCCCTAGAGCATGTTCCTTAGCCCTTTTTCTTGCAGCTTGGTAAAAGGACCCCTAATTCTGCTAAAGATAAAGCTATATGTGTTTTTCTTTTCTATTTACATCTGAGGCTAAAGGATTGGATCAGAAATATTTGCAACCATTACTTTCCTTACTGCAAATAAAGCTCCTGGTCCTGATGGCATTACTCCAGAATTCCACAAAAAATGTAAATTTTTGTTAGCTCCGCACCCGTTAACATATTTTAACTTTATTAGAGCCCATCCAGAGAAACCATGGCGGTTCACCAAAGCCATAATCATACTCATTCCTAAGCCTGGAAGGGATCCATGTAAAGTGCAAAATTACAGGCCCATTTCTCTATTAAATTTAGATTATAAAATACTTGCTAAAATATTCACTGAGATAAAAATATTGGACATTTGATTAACTCTGACCAATTTGGTTTCATAAAACATAGATACATAGGTGATAACCTAAGATTTTTCCATGCTTTTAATCATATGGCTAAGTCCATCCTGGAACCTGTAGCAGGATTTGCCTTAGATGCTGAAAAAGCTTTTGACCATGTTGAATGGCCTTTCCTGTTGCAGGTTCTGGAGTGGTTTGGCTTTAGTCAGACATTTATTGATTGGATCAAAGCTCTCTATTGGAACCCAAAGTCCTTGTTAATGCACTTTATCTAATGACATCCCCCTTCAGCGAGGCAGACGCCAAGGGTGCCCGCTTTCCCCCCTTCTATTCAATTTGGCCTTAGAACCTCTCTGCATTTATTGAACTAGTTTCTTCACAGTTCTCTGGTTATAAGGTTAATTGGGAGAAATCGGAGATAATCCCTTTGATTGATTTATCTTCTCCATCAGACTTTCAACATATGAAATTCCTCTGGGTGCATAAAGCATTTAAATATCTTGGCATTCTTATACATCCTTATGGTCTGAATCTAAAATGTATTTATTGAATAATCCTAAACTTATGGAAAAGAAAAAATATATTTGTTGAAAAACCTGGCAGAAATGTAATATTTGGTCCTTAGATCATGTTATTTCACATGATCCTGCACTCTCCGATTGTATGTCCCAATGGTTATGTCTCCATACTGTCCTCTCCAAATACCCTTCTATATTAACCAATCTAGCCAATATTGCCTCTCTTAGGCAATGGTGTGATCCACTCTAATTGAAGGCAAAGCTGTAGTCACTTTCTATAAAATCTTTAGAGACAAAAATATATACTTCCAAAACTGATTTACTTTAAATCATGGTGTATAGACCTTGAAGATAAAACTATCACCTGACTGGTCTGTTGTTTGGACCTTCGTTAACACACCCTTACTTCCTGCTGGGATGTTACAATCTCTCTACTTCTTTGTCCAACATGCCATATGAACTCCTCGCAAAATGTGGAAAGCTAAGTTGAGCCATACAGCGGCATAATCAAAAGAGAAGGACGCCCATCTTCCGACACAAATCGGGAGATGGGCGTCCTTCTCTCAGGGTCGCCCAAATCGGCATAATGGAAAGCCGATTTTGGGCGTCCTCAACTGCTTTCCGTCGCAGGAACGACCAAAGTTCACGGGGGCGTGTCAGCAGTGTATCGAAGGTGGGACGGGGGCGTGGTTAAGAGATGGGCATCCTCGGCCATTAATGGAAAAAAGAAGGGCGTTCCTCACGAGCATTTGACCGACTTTACTTGGTCCAATTTTTTTCACGACCAAGCCTCAAAAAGGTGCCCGAACTGAAAAGATGACTACCGAAGGGAATCGGGGATGACCTCCCCTTACTCCCCCAGTGGTCACCAACCCCCTCCAACCCTAAAAAAATTAATAAACATTTTTTTCCAGCCTCTATGCCAGCCTCAAATGTCATACCCAGCTCCATCACAGCAGTATGCAGGTCCCTGGAGCAGTTTTTAGTGGGTACTGCAGTGCACTTCAGGCAGACGGACCCAGGCCCATCCCCCCTACCTGTTACACTTGTGGAGGTAAATTTGATCCCTCCAAAACCCACCCGAAACCCACTGTACCCACATCTAGGTGACCCCCTTCACCCCTTAGGACTATGGTAGTGGTGTACAGTTGTAGGGAGTGGGTTGGGGGGGTTGGGGGGCTCAGCACCAAAGGTAAGGGAGCTATGCATCTGGGAGCAATTTGTGAAGTCCACTGCAGTGCCCCCTAGGGTGCCCGGTTGGTGTCCTGTCATGTGAGGGGGACCAGTGCACTACGAATGCTGGCTCCTCCCATGACCAAATGGCTTGGATTTGGTCGTTTTTGAGAAGGGCGTCCTTGGTTTCCATTATCGACAAAAACCAAGGTCGTCCATCTCTAAGGTCAACCATCTCAACATTTAGGTCGACCATCTCTTAGGTCGACCTAAATGTTGAGATTTGGGCGTCCTCGACTGTATTATCAAAACGAAAGATGGACGCCCATCTTGTTTCGATAATATGAGATGCCCCGCCCCTTCGTGGGGATGTCCTCAGAGATGGACGCTTTTAGAGATGGGCGTCCCCGTTCGAAAATGCCCCTCCATGTGATCTATGTTGTTATTGTTCTTCCTCCTCAGGCTCACTCCAACATATGATTTTTGACTGCACTCCTGTACAAGCTTTTTGGTTGGACATATGGCAAACTATTAAATCCATTACTAATTGCTCATCCCACTTGACATATGAAATCATTGTTCTTTGTTCTCAACATCCCTGTTTTCCTCAAACTCATATGCACCTGATTGAGGGGCGATATGATAGAGGTATATAAAATAATAAGTGGCGTGGAATGGGTAGATGTGAATCGCTTGTTTACTCTCCAAAAATACTAGGACTAGGGGGCATGCAATGAAGCTACAAAGTAGTGAATTTAAAATGAATCAGAGAAAATATTTCTTCACTCAACATGTAATTAAACTCTGGAATCCGTTGCCAGGGAATGTAGTAAAAGCAGTTAGCTTAGCGGGGTTTAAAAAAGGTTTGGATATCTTTCTAAAAGAAAAGTCCATAGGCCATTATTAAAATGGACTTGGGAAAATTCACTGCTTATTTC
The DNA here is from genome assembly GCF_901765095.1 of Microcaecilia unicolor. Lineage (NCBI taxonomy): Eukaryota > Metazoa > Chordata > Amphibia > Gymnophiona > Siphonopidae > Microcaecilia > Microcaecilia unicolor. The sequence continues at coordinate 121,265,516 of NC_044034.1, read as the reverse complement.
TAGAATAAGCAGCATAAAATGCATTGTACTGCTGTGGGATCTTGCCAGGTAGTTAGTAACAGGATACTGGGCTTGATAGACCTTTGGTCTGTCCCAGTACGGCAACACTTATGTAGAGGCTGTTGCTATTCTGCACATCTTCAAAAATTGGAAATCAGAAAAGTTTTTGACCTATACCTTTTGTTGGAATATAGTATGCCTCTTTAAACAAGATGAGCTACATGTCTCAGAAAAAGGATAAATGTTTCTGCTGTAAAACAAATGTGAATGCCAATTGATTCATTTTTACAAACACATTAACTTTATCACATTTGTCTGTTACACAAGATCCATCAGTTTGTTCTACACTCTGTTTCTTTCCTTTGAATGGTAGTTTTCATTGACTAGCTTATTTTATAAATGTTTTTCATATGATGAAAAAAATTGAACTAAGAATCCACCATTAAAATTAACCTTGTGTGACTGCTTTCTACATATTGTAGTAGGGAGGGAGCAGCACCTGGTGGTGAAAGATATAATTGCAAAGTGTCAAAACAAGGCAAACACGTTGCAGTGCAGAAGTAGTTATATAGCAGAGGCCTCATTGCTGAAAACTATTGGGGGTATAACGCATGTGGTTAACACCTGGTGTGCACTGCTTAACTGCAATTTTCATTCTGAAAGCTGTGCTGAGAAGCAAGTATAGTGCTGTTCCTTTAAAAGCTTGGCTTCAGTCTTGAGACTGCTCACTCTTTTTTCTATGTTAGCGGGTGTGTGAGCACACTCCGTCTACTACCTTTCCTGTCATCTTGGGGCTGGACGTGGAAGAAAGTTCCGCCAATTGACAGTCACATTAGACGCTTCAGGAGATTTTATCGCGGCATCTAGCAATGTGCTGCCACTCTGCGTGCAGCCTAAGGCACATGTCAAAGTTGCGACCTTAGGGAGTATTTTACTAAAGATTAGCTCTAGTTATCTGCAGCAGATCCCATTTTATTCCTATGGGCCCTGCTGCAGATAACTCGAGCTAACCTTTAGTAAAAGACCCCCTTAGTGTGTACCTTTATGCAGCACCTGGTGCAGCAAATGGTGCAAAATCAGAGTATTGTCTTTTTATTTTTGCTGGCTTAAAACTAAATGAAGTAGTTGTATTAGCGAAGGTAACATTGAGTTAGGCTCAGAAATTAGGATTATCAGTACCTGAATTACTTATAGGGCTCTGTTTACTAAGGTGCACTAGCGTTTTTAGTGTGTGCGCAAAATTAGCACATGCTGTGTAGGCACCCAAAGGAATATTGTGGGCACCTACCCAGTTAGCACACGCTAATGTTTAGCGCACGCTAAAAGCACTAACATGCCTCTAGCGCGGCTTAGTAAACAGGGTCCATAGTGACTTGTCTCTTTTTATTCTTGGTACTATTGATAATGCTCTTTATTATTATGTTTTTATCTTTACATTGTCTGTCCTCAAGGTGTATACAGAATTAGGCGGTATAATATATAGCCCACCTTTGTGCTGAAATTGTTTAACTATTTGGGGATGACAAAGTTGTGTGAGTTCATGAAGTTTGGCACTTTATTGTGCCCTTTGGGGCAATTCTGTGGATTACTGGGTGATTTTTATTGTGTATAGCGTGTATTTTGATTATTTTGGTAGTTGAGTTATCTAAATTAGTGGAGTAGGAGCATGCTTTGTCCACTAAATATAGATAACTGTATTTTATTGAAGATATTAGATTCCTTTGATAATTTACCTTGAAACTAATCATGCAATTCTATTTTAATTTATTATTTTGGGTTCTTAATACATTATGGGGCTATTGTAATGGTGTAGAGTTGGAAGAGTGGATTTTGGGGGGCTCAGCAGACATGGTAAGGGAGCAACAGTGAGAAGTGTACCTGAGAGCATTTATTTGAAATCCACTGCAGTGCCCCCTAGGGTGCCCCATTACGCTCCTAGGATATTTTTGTGGCCAGTCTACTAAGAATGCTGGCTCCTCCAACAGCCCAATGGCTTGATTTTGTATGGTTTTCACTTGGACCATTTTTTTGTTGAAAAATAGACCAAAAAGATAAACGCACAGAGCACAAAAACATCTCGTAAATAGCCATTTTTGAAAAATAAAGATAGAACGTTTTTCTGTTTTGAAAATGGCTATATGCCCCACTTGAATTTTGGACATTTTTAGCAAAACGTCCAAAGCTGGACTCAGATATCATGTCAAAAATGCCCTTCCACGTCATATCAATCTACATTAATTTTGGATGATGTGACTCTGCATCTTGAAGACTGTACAGACAAAAAGGCTACTGAGGTTTTTTTTTTTAATTTCCTTGATGATTTAGGATTTGTATGACCTTGTATTCATAGCTCTCATGAGAAAGGTCACACTTTAGATATTCTTGCTAAGACACACTCTGGATTGCTGACTTCTAATTTATGTTTTAATACCAGTACTCCTTTACCTTGGACAGACCATTTTTTGTTAAATGTTATGATTTCTTGGTAGGAATCTAAAAAAAGAAAGGAGGAGAAAATTGCTATATGCACCACAGAGAAGATTGATTCCACCAAGTGTTGGGAGAAACTTAAGGAAGCATTGAAGGTGTTATCTGTTCATGATTTATTTTTAAATTGGCATAGTAAGATTGATTATATTTTAGATGATATATCCCCATTAAAAACTAAATTTAGAAGAGTTCGTAAATCTGACAAATGATTTGATGCTGAATTATTAGCTCTTCAGCAGGATTGTAGAAAATGTGAGAGGGCTTGGAGGAGATCACCAGCTTTTGAGACTAAAAAGATCTGGTGATCAAAAGTGTCTTTGTATAAACAGTTGACATTTAGAAAGAAGGAGTTTTATTCAAATCTTATAGGTAAAGATATACTTGATGTACACAGACTGTTTAATTAAGTGGATAATCTTACAAATATTGATGATTTCAGGTTACAACATACTAGTGGGACACCAACAGCTGATAAGTTAGCTTGTTATTTTAGGGATAAGGTTGTAAAAATGCAGCAACAGTTAAATCTTACTATTGCCTGGGACCAGATTTTAACAGATTGACAGGATAGTATTCCAGAAGATAGAAAAAGTTATGCAACTGTTACATAGGTTTGCAAAATCTAACTGTTGTCCAGCATATTTAATGAAGTCTGCTACTGATACTTTTCTATCGGCATTGACATTATGGATTAATGACTGCTTATTAGATGGTAATTTTCCACAATCATGGGGAGATATTGTACTTACACCAATTTAAAAAAAACTAGCGGTGATTTTCAGGCAGTTAGTAATTATCGTCCAATTACTTCAATCCCGCTGTTTGTAAAGATAATGGAGGGATATGTGTCAAAAATGTTAGATACATATTTAGATGAATGGAATATTTTACATTCGGTGCAGTCTGGTTTCTGTAAGAACTATAGTACAGAAATAGTGATTGCTTCCCTTATTGCCCATGGTAAAATGTTGCTTAGCCGTGGTCAAAACGCAATTGTAGTTCAATTTTATTTATTTGCTGCATTCGACCTGGTTGACCATGACATTCTGTTGTTCAGGTTGAGTGATATAGGAATTGGGGAGAAGGTGTTGAGTTGGTTTAGAGGGTTTCTCACCACTTGTAATTATAGAGAGTAACTTATCTGTGGGTTGGATCCCAGATTGTGGGGCTCCTCAGGGGTCCCTTCTTTCTCCTTTATTATTCAATGTGTTGCTCCAACCTCTGGAATTGATGTTAGACAGATTACAGATACCATTCTTTGTTTATGCTGATGATATTACCCTGTTTCTCTTGGTAAAGGGGGATTGAAGCAACACCTTGAAAGAATTAGGAATTTGTGTACAGGTCATTTAGGACTGGATTTTAAATAATAGACAAACTAAATATAGAAAAAAACAAGCTTCTCTGCTTATGTTTGTTTGATTCCTCTAAGTTCCCTTTGCACTTTTCTCTTGGTCTAAATACTTTCTAGTTTGATTTTTGTTCTAGAATATTGGGTGTGAAGGTTGATAATCTACTACAGGGGCGTAGCTACGGGTGGGCCTGGGCCCACCAAATTTTACCTCAGGCCCACCCAGAAACACATATCCATTTCTTTCTCACCTTCTCCCACCCATGCAGCGGCGCTTGCACTTTACTATCGGCGCTGGCAGCAACTCACAGACGTGGCGTCCTGCTCTGGGGCCTTCTCTCTGCCGTGTCTCTGTGTAAACAGGAAGTTGCATCAGTGTGGCGGCGGGAGGACTCCGGAGCAGTACGCCACATCTACAAAGTGCAAGGCAGGTGCTGCAGCAGGGGTGGGAGAGAGGATCGCTGCAAAAGGAAGGTATGTTGCTGCTCGAGGGCCCGTCGCAGCAATGATGTAGTCCATGGAACTGGAAGAAGGCAGCGCTGGATCTCCCAGTCACGTTACACTGATGGCTCTGCGGCGCCTGACATGAACTTCCTGTTTCTGAGAGGGCGGGAGGGCTCCCGCCCTCACAGAAACAGGAAATCTGTGTCTTAGGGGTGAGACACCGCAGAGTCATCAGCGTGATGTGGCTGGGAGGTCCCGCGCCGCCTTCCAAGGAAGGACTGCTTCGTTGCTGGGTTTAATAATCATGGGTAAGGACTGTTGGCACTTGGCGGTTGAAGGGGAGAGAGCTGCTGTAGGGGACAGGAAGACTTCAGAGTGCCAGAAAACAAGAAGGGGAAAATTGGGCATAAGGAAGGACACCGAGGAGAACTGAAAAATAGAAGACATGCTGGATTGGGGGTGAGGAAAAAGGACATAGGGGAGGACAGAAGATAGAGGAGATGCTGAATTGGGGGTCGGGGATATAGGGAAGGAATGCTGCTGACAAGGGAAGGAATGGGGGGGGGTGGACACAGGGAGGAACAGGACATAGAGAGGGCATGCTGGTTATGAAGGAAGAATGGTGGAAGATTTTGGATACCCAGGATGAATTCTCACAAGGGTTGCTGGATAAGTGAAGGAATGAGGGAAGGAATGAAGAATGGATGCAGGGAAGGACTGTACACAGAGAGGGGTTGATGGAACATGAGTCAAAGAATGTGAGAAGAATCTGAACACAAGGAAGGACAGGATGCAGGACATGTTGGACATGAGGTAAGGAATAGGGGGAGATTATGGCCACAAGGAAGGATAAGAGCAGAGTCACAAAGGTGAGGTGCTGGACATGGGGGAGGATAAGAGCAAGGACACAGAGGGAGGATAAAGACATGGACACAGAAGGGAGATGGATGGTGGACATGGAGAGAGAAGAAAGGTCAAATGGACAGAGGATATTGGAAAAAAAAAAGTTAAGAGAAGACAGAGGAATGCAGAAACCAGAGACTGAGACAACGTGATTAGAAAAATAACATGACCAGACAACAAAAATAGAAAAAAATTTTATTTTCTATTTAATGATTGGAATATGTCATGCATGAGAACTGAGCATGCCTATGGTGCCGAAGCCAGTGTCACTAGCATGGAGCAGTGCCTTTTTTTCCAAACAGGGGTCTGTGGGCTAGAGATCTTCACCAGCTAAAGTATTTCATTTTTTTAAGTTCATGGTTGGGGGAGGGGGGGAAGGGAAGAGGAAATGCATGCCCACCCAACCTGCCCACTGGCCCACCCAAAAACTACCTTCTGGCTACGCCACTGGTCTACTAACATACTCTAATCACATAAAATCTGTAACCAAGAAATCATTCTACACACTAGGGCTCCTTCTACTAAGCAGCGATAAGACCAATATGGGCTTACCACTCTCTATACAGGAAGTATCGTGTGGGCTACCGCAACAGCCTAGTGGTACTTCCCACCCCTAGCGTGCCGTCAATTCCAGTGCTGCAATAATTTATTTATTTTTGTAGCACTGGCATTTACCCAACAGTAATTGGGCAGTGCCACGTGCTGTCTGGTTACCGCTGGTTTAATGTGGGAGCCCTTACCACTGCCTCAGTGGAAAGGGCTCCCCCCCCCCCCCTGAAATGGCTGGCCTGCAAGTGCTTTACTTGCCTCATGGCCATTTCCTGTAGGAAAGCGAGACTTCCCTTTTACTAGCTGCAGTAAAAGGGGGCCTTGGCACGTGTGTAAAACACACACCAAAGCCAGCACTAGCCCCCTTATTCTGCAGCTTGGTGAAAGGGACCCTAAAGAAGCTGAGAACAACTCAAAATTATTTTGATCCTGATAAGTTCGGATTGTTAGTTCAGGCTTTAATTTTAAAAAGGTTAGATTATTGTAACATCATCTATAATGGCTGCTGAAAGCTAACTGGAAAATGATTACAATCCATTCAGAATACGGCAGCACAACTGATATATTCGGCAAGCAAATTCACATCAGCCACTCTTTTGCTGGATAGGCTGCACTGGCTATTGGTTGAGGCCAGAGCCAGGTTTAAATTAATCACAGTTGTGGTTAAGATCATATATGGTGTTGCACCATTGTACTTGTAGGATATTGTATAGTTTTTTCATGGTGATTCAATTAGCATTAGGAAATCTTGTGACTGCATGTTATTACATTTTCTAGCAGTCCGTTTAATAAGATTTAAGAAGTTGTTTAATTCTTCTCTCCATGATCTTGTTGCTTCTTTATGGAATTACTTAGGAACTATCACATATTTCATCAAGCTCTTAAAACAATGTTATTCCATGAATTTTTGGATTGATTAGTAATATCTATGATTATTATGTTTTTTCATGAAAGCATGTAATTCTTGAGGTTACGTCTCAATTTTTTTTATTGATTTGTGATCTGCAGTGAACCATGTATTGGTATTTGCAGACAATAAGTCCTGTATAACATAACATAGCATGGCATGTTAAGAATAAGAATAGCTATACTGGGTCAGACCAATGGTCCATCTAACCCAGTATCCTGCTTCCAACAGTGGCCAATCCAGGTCACAAGTACATGGCAGAAACCCAGTTAGTAGCAACATTCCATGCTACCAATCCCGGGGCAAGCAGTGGCTTCCGCCATGTCCATCTCAATAACAGACTATGGACTTTTCCTTCAGGAACTTGTCCAAACCTTTTTTTAAACCCAGATACGCTAACCACTGTTACCACATTATCATTGTGTGCTGAATGCTCAGAAGACTCAAGCGCAGGTATTAATGTGCTCAGTACGGATGACTAGAAATAGTATTGAAATGTACTGAAAAGGATATTAATGAGACCAGTAATATTACTTTGCAATGCACAGATGGAACCAATGCAGTGCATGTATCGCCAGATTAGGGACAGTTTAGGTTTCGAGGAGAGGATTTCTTGTCACTTCTTCACATTGAACTGCCTTCCAGTTTTGTCTTCTTTTACAAGTGGAAGAAGACTCCTGCAAGTTTTAAAGGCAGACAGGACGTAACAAACATGCATTTGTCTGAGCAAAAATGAAAGTAAAAGCACACATCGAAGTCTGGTCTTCTGTGCCTAAATATGAGACTTGCAAAAATTCAATGTGCTAGTAACACTTGTGAGGTATGTTGGTATCATATTTAGGTGCTGAAGAATAAGCGCTATGTGCTGACACTTCTGTTTTTGTCTTAGCAAGTACACAAGAGCCACAGTTACTGCAAAACCTTTGTGCGCATGCGTCAGGCACATTCCATTTCTCAACTCTGCAAGTTTTCCATTTGATATCAGTTTGACTGTTCATAAAATTTAAATATGATTTGTTTCAAGTACCAACATGCTATTTTCTTTTTGTATTGCTGTTGCATTATGGGCCCATCTGTGCACGGTTTATGTGTGCATCCAGCTTTGAGCATCAGACCCAGAGTAATTAAATAATGCAGTACGTTTGTATTTGTTTTTTAAATTTTTAAAATGATGTGACAGAGTTCATAACTTCAGTGAAATCCCCAGTTTTGCACTGTTCTCATCTAAGCCTAGTCAGCATTTATGACATGTGTTTTGTTAGCAGTGGTAGAGTAGTGTTGTAAAGAGGTTCAGCTTCTGTACATCACTTTCTATTTCTAACATTTCAGAAACATGCTGCTGAATGTATCAATAAACCTCAAGAGAAAAATATATACTTTATTATGAAAGGATTAAGAAAATAGCATGTTGTGAGTCATATTTTGAGACTGGCATAAATATTTTAAATCATTCAAATTTAGGGCCCTGTCTACTAATGATTAGCACGCACTAAATGCTAAGTCGCTCATAAGAACATATAAGCAACTCTAGCATTTAGAATGCCCTAAACACGCAAGCATGGCTTAGTAAACAGGTCCCTTATTAATCTGAAGTAATGTTGCAAAAATCTAATATAATAATTTGCATCTCCAACGTTCTGAAGCTGACTCCGTGGCAGCATGGCAGTGAAGCCATGTAGTGTTCATAGGGTTCGTAATCACCCCGCCCTCGAGGGAACTCTGTATAGTTGCTAGCCCCCCACGCCTCCCTCCCTCTCTCTGCCCTCCAAGCACGACCTATCCTCTGGCAGCCCCTCGCATTCCTAAGTGCTGGCTGTATTTTAAAAATTCTTACCTTGGGGTGCGGCGTCCACAGTGAAGGCGAGCAGCGCTTCAAACTGCCTTCACATGTGTCTCAACTCTGCCTCTGGTCTCGCCCTACTACTACTACTACTTAACATTTCTAGAGCGCTACTAGAGTTACGCAGCGCTGTACAGTTTAACCAAGAAGGACAGACCCTGCTCGAAGGAGCTTACAATCTAAAGGATGAAATGTCAAGTTGGGGCAGTCAAGATTTCCTGAATAGAGGTGTAGTGGTTAGGTGCCGAAGGGCGGGACCAGAGGCATAGCTGAGACACATGCGAAGGCAGTTTGAAGCGCCGCTTGCCTTCACTGTGGACGCCGCACCCCAAGGTAAGAATTTTTAAAATACAGCCAGCACTTAGGAAGGCGAGGGGCTGCTGGAGGACAAGTCATGCTTGGAGGGCAGAAAAGAGAGAGGGAGGGAGGCGCGGGGGCATGGAAGTTGGAGGAGAGGGGGGTGTGGACCTTGGAGGGAGGGAGGGAGGGAGGGGGCATCCTATGAGTCGAAGGGGAGGGGGTCATCCTGGAACTCGAAGGGGAGGGAGGCGCGGGGGTGTGGAACTCAAACGAGAATGGGGGGCATGGAACTCGGAGGAGAGGGAGGGGGTCCTGGAACTCGAAGAGGAGGGGAGGGAGGGGAACCTGGAACTCGAAGGGGAGGGGGTCCTGGAACTCAAAGGAGAGGGGGAGGGGGTCCTGGAACTCAAAGGGGAGGAGGTCCTGGAACTCAAAGGGGAGGTTGTCCTGGAACTCAAAGAGGAGGGGGAGGGGGCCTGGAACTCAAAGGGGAGGGTGGCCTGGAACTCTGAGGGCACACAGAGAGAGGTAGGGAGGGGGCCTGGAACTCAGAGGGGAGAGAGATGGAGGGAGGGGGGCCCTGGATATGGGTGGATGGAGGAGAGGCGAGGGGAGAATGCAGAGTTGATGCATATGTAGGGAGGGAGGGCAAGGGACAGAGGAGAATTGCTGCACCACAATGGATTGAGGGGGCAGGGGAGAGATGCTGCACATGGATGGATGAAGGGGGCAGGGCACAGAGGACGTTTGCTGCATATGGATGAATGCAGGGAAGAGAGCATAATTGGTACACACGGGACACACACTACACTCTCTCACTCACACAGACAGACACACACATTCTGTCTCTCAATCACACTCTCTCTCTCTCTCTCTCTCTCTCTCTCTCTCTGAGAGAGGGAGGGAGGCGCGGGGGCATGGAAGTCGGAGGAGAGGGGAGGGAGGGGAACCTGGAACTCGAAGGGGAGAGGAGGGAAGAGATCCTGGAACTTGAAGGGGAGGGAGGGGGTCCTGGAACTCAAAGTGGAGGGGGGAGGGGGTCCTGGAACTCAAAGGGGAGGGGGCCTGGAACTCAAAGGGGAGGGGGGCCTGGAACTCTGAGGGCATTCTCTCTCTCTCTCTGACCCACACTCTTTCTCTCTCACACATACTCACTCTCTGACACATACTCATTCACTCTCTCACACATACTCACTCTCTCTCACACATACTCTCTCCTAACAGTTCCCTTAAAAACATAATTGCCATTAGAGGACAACCTTGCTAGCACCCGTTTCATTTCTTTCAGAAAGAAAGAAATGCAAGTCCATATACAAGAAACTACCTATTACTTCACCTACCCAAATGTAGAAATATAATCTACAAAACCACCTACACGGCAGGATTCAGTTATTTGGGATCCAAAAGGTGGAACTAAATCCCCAAGATCACACAAAGCATCACAAACTTACCTCCAATTCAGAAAAGAACTGAAAACATACCTCTTCAAGAAATTTTATGGTTAAAATGCATGCCAGATGACCCAGACAAATTGTAACTGAAATGCAACACTATAACCTCACCTGGTTATCAACCGTAAGCCACATTGAACCGAAACTTTGTTTTGGATAATGGTGGGATACAAGAATGAATAAATACTTATATGTAGTTGGCATGATGGCAAATTGCCAACCAGTGATTAAGCGTGAATGACTATAACCTGCACAGAGATGCAGCTTCGCCTTGTTCGGCAGATTGGATGGACCATACAGGTCTTTATCTGCCATCATTTATTGTGTTGCTGTGTTATATTTTAAACTTTAATGCCTCTCATAGGAGTTCTAAAAATGGTGGTGAAATGGCTGTATGTTTTATTTTTATTATTAAGCAACAGGTGTGTTTTGTTTTGTTTTTTTGTATTTGTTATTGATGTTATTTATCTGGCAAAAAGTCATTGCACTGTAAATTGGATATGATCAATCCAAAATAAATATTATGGCATAAGTATTGATAAACATCCTTTCAGTATTAATTATTCTATTAAAGCCTTCAACACTGTTTATAAATCTTACTCTCATGGCAATTCTCACCTGGTATTACTTTGTCTGAAGATGTGATTGAAAATTACAGTATCCTTTCATTCTTTTGAGCCAGCTCAAAACCATGATAATGGAGGATATGTAAGTATGTAAGTCAGATAGTAATGCCTTATAAAACGATCTGCAATATAACCAGCATTCCAATTCTGGTTGCTATTACCTTGACTTACAGGGTCTAAAGAACAAAAATTATACTGCTTTATTGCAGGGATCTGCAGAGGTACTTTGAATCCGCTCATGCATTCTGCATTCTACGAGCACCTTGATTCTGGTGAAAAGGACATCAGATTATAGCATTGTGTTCAATTAGTTTAAAACACATCAGCTGTTTTACTATTGCTAAATGCTTTTATCTGGAAACATACATTTAGGATGCATTCTATTATCTTCAAGAACTATGTAAGCCTGATAAGAATTGTCAGATAAAAACAAGAAAGGCAAATTTCATCCAAACTGTAAGAACAGTTTTCTTAAAGACATGTCTAACTGAAATTTGATTTTAAGTTATGAAGGGCCCTAAGAATGACTGGAAGCCTCCTTGTAAAATAATTTCTGATACCTGCTGTGTCGTATTCTAATATAATGTATCCTAGCATAGGTACTGGGATAAATATGGAGGTAATTTATGTAGCTGACTTTTTCCATTGACAATGGTTGGGGGAGGAGTTAGTAATGTCACAGTTTATAAACTGAGAAGTTTAGGAGGGAAAATGATCTTTGCCTCCTTTCTGCAAACTTTCAATAGGGAACACAGGACTGTGAGGTGGTTAAGGGCTAGGATGCTGAACAAGGCATTTGCTGGTTTGCTTCCTTTTTGCCTGAAGTAAGTGGATGCATGACCTGGAATCCTATGACCAGTGGTGGGGGACACTGGAAAAGAGGAAATACAGCCTATTGTAGTATTGCTGTGAACCTCTGACCAGTGGGAGAGTACACTGAGGGAAGAGAATATACAATACTAGTAATGAAGGGCCGTTTCTGGCAGGAATGAAACGGGCGCTAGCAAGGTCCTCCGATGGCCGGCATAGGCCCCGCCCATCCCACGGAACAGGGGGGTATGGGAATGACGGCTGCGTTGGGGAGTGGAAAGAGCTTGTGTTCATTATGACCCGCCCTCGACATCATAACGTTGTGACGTGAGAGCGGGGCACAGATAGATGGTTACAGAGCTTCGAACTTACGAACCATGAAGCCACAAAGTAAGCCTTAGAACGTTGAGGTTGCTTTTTATGTGCAGATGGGGCATGGCTGAGGGCGGGTCTATGAGTGAGGGTGATAGCCTAGCCTACAAACAGTACAGGAGTTCAGTGCTTCACTGTCAGGGAGTGAGGTTCAGTGCGTTTGAGGGGGGATTTGAGCTTCAGAACGTATGAGGGGGGATTTTATTTATATAGATATTGGTAGTGCCTGTGACAGAAGGAATCTTAGACTGGGAAAGAACTTGTTCCAGCAGAGGGTACAAATCTACTAGCAAGTGGATTATGAGGGACTGTTTCTGCTAGTGTCCCTGGATTCAGGGAATCCACTGAAGAGGGGAGGAGTGAGAGTGATGTGTATAGTGGGGTCTTTAAATTTCCAGGAAGAGCTTTTTGCTGAAGCAAGTGGTATGAAAAAGAGGAGGAAGAGGAGTGTTGATAGAGAATCTCAAAGATTATGAAGAGGACAACAGAAGAAGTCCATAACTCTGAGGAGAGTATCATAGTAATGTGGAGGGGCATTTTCAAAAGGGCGTCCAAGTCAGAATAGGGATGTCCAAATCAGAATGTCCCAAACAGACGTTCATTTCACGTAGATTTTCAAACAAGGTAAAGCCTATTTGAAAATATGTGAGATGGATGTTCATGTGCTGGAAGCATCCATCATTAACATCCATTTTACAAAATGAAACATCCAGATTTTGAAAGGGGGGGGGACAAAGGACATGTATAGCAGCATTTTTAGAAAATGGCCTCACAGCTCTCCATGCAGAGCAGAGGGTCAGCCTAGTGGTTAGAGCAGTGGACAGTAACTAAATACCACTTTAACTCTTTGTTTTTGTAATTGTGAGCCCTCCAGGAGCAGAAAAATACCCTCTGTACCTGAAAGTACACCACTTCAATAGCCTTCAGGCTTGCACGTGTCTTCTATATTTTTCTGTAGGTATTTTTCTGTTTCTGGAGGGCTCACAATTTACAACAAAACAAAAAAAAGGGTTGTTGAGGGATTTGAACCAGAGTCTGTTAGTTTACAGACCACTGCACTAACCACTAGCTACTCCTTAGACCTGCTGCCTACTCTGTTAAGAATGCTTATAATTCCTGAAGCTGTCATACAGCCTGGTATCCTCTTCTGTTTGTTTCACTTTCAGGGAAGAGGGAAGAAGACAGCAACCACTGCAGGATTAAGGAGGAGTTGTGCCTTAATCCTTGCAGTGGACAGCTGCTTAATAAGTGCACCTTTCTGTAACCTGGATGTTCCTGAAACAGTCTAAATAAGGACATCCTTCTTTTTTAGACATGGACATTTGTTCCCTTTAGGTAATCACTGTTGAACGTCCAAATTTCAGGCCCTCCCTAGTCCCACCCAAAACACACCCAGAACATGCCCCCTTTCGAGTTAGATATATTGCAGTGTTGGACATCCCTTTTCTGCCTTTGAAAAATTGGGATTTGGACATTTCATGCCCATAGACGTCCATTTCAGCCTTTTGAGATGTCCATATGCTTTGAAAATGAGTGCCACAGTAACATAGTGGATGACAGCAGATAAACACCTGCATGGTACATCCAGTCTGCCCAACAAGATAAATTCATATCATATGGTATGGTATTGTACCTGTGACCTCACCCTGGGCACGATACTTCACCCTACAATACCCTTAGAATACCTCAGGCAAAATATCGTGTATCGGACAGGGTTAAGATACAGACATTAACACTAGCCACGTCTCCCTGTTTCTAAAACGGGGAAAGGAATGCAACTAAATTGGGTATATATTTTAATGTAATAATTCAGGAACACAAAGAACATTCACCTTAATAATTCAAGAACTTATTATTTTTATTTATATTATGGATATGAGTAAAGTTCATACCCATTTAACAAATTCAATATTTTTTTTTTTATTTAGTACATCAACAATCTGACAGACCCACTTCTCCTACGTCTTATCAGATAAGTATAAATTAAATCTTAGCAAAACTTATTAACTAAATATGTATTTCATCTCAAAATTTTGACTAAACATTCCTTTTTTCTATAAGAATTGATTCTTTGTTATTATATTTTTTTCCAGCTCTCTCATCCGTCAAGCAGGTAAGTATAGTTTGTGTTTTCTCTCTCTCTCTTCCTTTTGTTAGCCTTTTATAAATCAGTTTTTGTGCTGTTCTGTATGCTAACGTCAATGCACTTAGCTTTTGTTTTCCTGCTTTCTTGTATATCTTCTGCTCTTCTTCTTTCTTTAACGTTGGGTACCGTACTTTTACTGGAGACTGAAGCTGGAAGCTGGCGAAGGAATACCTACTACTCTAATCTTTACAAACTCAAAGGAAAAAAACCTATTCCCTATGCAAATGCTCCAATAGTTTAAAATTGTTATTATTTTTCTAGCTACCCAATTAAATAAAAATATAATCATGAATCCCTATACTAGATCCCACCCTCAATTAATTCTCCCAGAATAAATTATGGAAACCTCACAGTTGGTATTATAATAATTAAATAAGTACCAGAAACCAACTCTTTAATCCAGTATTGGTTATCTTTATGTGTATATATATTTATTTTATGCCAGTACCAAACTTAAAAATAACCTGGCACTAAACATACACATTATCCATACATGCGCTGCATTGGAATTACTTTTAAATTAAGTAACCAGAGAGCAGTTCAGCAGACTGTCACGTTAATAAACAGGGCCAGCTGCCCATTCAGAACATCTCTGTACTCTAGTCATTCTCAGAATGGGTGCTATAACCTTTAAAGTCACACCAAATTTGAATAAATATTTTCCTTATTTGAGCTTCTCAATACTGTGTTTAATACTACAGGGTCAGCAGTTTACTCGAAGCTCAGACTTTCACTCACACATCTCAGAGCCAAACGACCGCGGGGCTCTTTTAAATTAACTAAACCAGTCTTTACACAAATGTATCAAGTCAATTCACTGTTTACAATCTTTTGTAACTTTTAAGTAAATTTTACACAGTTCTGGACGGACCCTCTCACACACATCCGTCCAGTCATCTAATACCCACCCAACTGACCACTGAAGGCAGTTTAGAACCCTTCTTACCTTCCCCAAGGAGCTCGAGCCTCACGCACGAGCCCAACCTTCTAAAAGTCCCCACAGCAACAAAACAGCATTTTTAAACACTATTAAACACCTTCTAGACATATATATTTAATTTCTATTAAAACTGACATGTCTAATTGTTACCTGAAAGCTCTTGTAACCTGCAAATTCCTCATTTTGTCCTGGCACGAGCGTCCTTCCTCACTCCGTCGCAAGCCAGCATCGTCCGCGTGCCTCCCTCTGCACCCGACTCTTCTCCACCTCCTCCCAGTGCGCGCAGCCACCACGCGACCGGCCACTTCATTAAAATAGAAATAAATGCTGGGAGAGTGCACCGGAGCACTCCCTCACTCTTCCTCCGGTCCCACGCCGACCTTATCTTCTCTTCGGAACCGGCTCTGCACTTTTAAAAGAGCCGGTTCCCTTTAAGCTTAAAGAATCCCGGGCCCTGCGTCAAAAACGTGCGTCTGACGTCATTACGTCGACGTCAGACGCCGACGCAGGGCCAATCAGAGCCCAGAACACTTCCCAAGCTTTCCCCGGGCTTCCCCTTCTTCGCCTTCGCCCCGCCCATCGCCGAACAGCTGACTCACGCTGCCGGAGCGCCTCACTCTCTCTCTGGCGCGACTTCGCCACAATTGTTATAGCGCCGACGCGCCAAAAAACAACCCGAGCTCCACAACCCTCCAACGCGATGGCGAACACCCTTGGAGAGCCTCAGGTACTAAAATAATTTAACCCCTCATGGGTTACATTCGTGCGGACCAAAAATAAAAATTGTTAACTATAACAAATTTTTTTCTGTAAAATTTACTATTAAATTTTCCATTTACTATTTTAACATCACATCCTTCCCCCTTTTTTTTCCCACACGTTAACATTTCCCCTTTTTCCACACGTTAACATTTTACTTTCATCTGTACTGAAATCATGTCATTAAATACAGTAATGTTCCGTAAGGAACGGAGGTCTCTTTCCCTTAGTTACTCTAGTGGAAGTTCTGACTCCCTCTGAGCAACTAAGGGGAACAGTTACATCATCACCTGAATCATTTACCAAATCATTTAATAAATCAATATCTGATTGTACATTCGTAACAGTTTGGATAATGTACCACTCATTGTTTTTGACTGGTACATCATTTAGTGGACTTTCCAAATGATCATTTGTTTCCTGAATTATCTCCGGTTCTTGAAACTCATCAATATTTTTAACTTGCGACTCTGAAATTTTCCGAAGTTGATCTCTATGTAGAACTCTCTCGATACCCCCCCTATTTTGTATTTTATACACATTAGGCCCCAAGACAGTGACTACTTGAAATGGTGTGGAGTTCCAAATGTTCTCCAATTTATGCCTTCTTTTGAATCCCTGATTTCTTACCACCACCCAGTCTCCTGTTTCCAGTGTTTCTCCTCTACATTTATGATCGTATTGTTCCTTATTTTTAAGGCCAGATTTCTCCGAGACAAAATTTGCTATTCTTCGAGCCTCTTCCAGTTTTTCTTGCCTTTCAAGGATCCATTCATCTACACTCAATTGGTTTCCTTCATTTACTTCTGTCGAAGAGCTATGTAAAGGCATTAAAGAATCTCTCCCTAAAAATAAATATGCTGGACTGTAGCCGGTAGAACTGTGTATTCTACTATTGTAGATTTGATTTACCTCACACAAATAATCAGACCAAGTCTTCCTCTTCTCTTCTGCCAAAGTTTTGATTAGATGACACAACGTCCTATTGAAACGTTCGCACCTAGCATTTCCTCTAGGGTGATACGGCGTAGTCCTAGATTTCTTTATGTTGTACCAGGAACAAAGTTCTTTTATGACCAATGCCTCGAAATTTCTTCCCTGGTCTGAATGAATTCGTTTGGGTATTCCGTAAACTGTGATCCAGTTTTTGATCAGCATCTTCGCTGTGGTTTTAGCGGATTGATTCCTGGTGGGGACCGCTATAGTAAAACGTGAAAACATATCACACATCACCAGGACGTTTTCAAACCCTTTTGAATCACGATCTAGGAGAGTGTAATCCACAGCTACCACTTCCAAAGGTTGCGTGATGGTAAAACAAGTCATGGGCGCATTCTCTCTTGGACACACTTCTCTGGCAAGGATGCACTTGGTACAATTCTTGACCCAGTTTTCCACATCTGATGCCATTTTTAACCAAAAATACTTTTTCCTTAAAGCTCTCAGCATACTGTCCGTACTGAAATGTCCGGAGCGATCATGATGGAATTGCAATAATTCTTGTTGGTGTTCAACCGGGACCACTAATTGAAAAATCTGCTCCCTAGTCCTAGGGTCTTCTATCTGTCTATACAAAATTTTCTCTCTCAAAATTAAGCGTTTCCTTTGAGCCCACAACTTCTTAAACTCTGGCGATCTTTTAGACAAATTAGGTGTAGTTCTCTGTTCTAGAACATCAATTATATCTTTCAGGACTTTTTCTCTCCGTTGTGTTTCAATAATCTCCAATTCAGTGTACATAATGCGCACTGCTGCCGATTTCGTGACCCGTTTATTTTTTTGTTGTTTTGCTATAGTCAGCAAACTCTTTACTGGGAAAACCCAAAAATCCTTTCCATGGTCTTCTTCCAAATTTTCCTTTTCCTCACCTTGAGGTAAGCGTGACAAGGCATCCACGTTTTGATTAATTTTACCCGGTTTATACTCCACCTCGAAATCTAGCTCGGCCAGTTGAGCTAGCCACCTTTGTTCCACTGCTTGCACTTTTGCTGTACTTAGGTATTTTAACGGGTTATGATCTGATCTGACAATGAACTTCTTATACAGCAGGTATTCCCTAAACTTATCTGTGGCAGCCCACTTCAATGCCAACAACTCAAGTTTGAAAGCGGAGTAGTTTTTGTCATTTCTCTCCGACTTTCTAAGTCCCCTACTGGCGTATGCGATTACTCTCTCCACTCCATTCTGTACTTGGCTCAGGACAGCGCCTAGTCCCTTAAAACTGGCATCGGTGGTCAATATAAAAGGAAGATCGAACACTGGGAATGTCAATATTGGAGCGGAGACAAGCTTCTCTTTCAGGTTTTCGAACGCTACCTGACACCCCTCATCCCAGACAAACGGTACTTCTTTCTGGTGTTTCTTTGTTTTTCCCGTTAATCGATGTAATGGAGCCGCCACTTGTGCAAAATTCTCAACAAATCTTCTATAGAAGCTGGCGAACCCCAAGAAGCTTCTTAATTCGGTTTTAGTTCTTGGTGGAACCCAGTTCTTCAATGCACTGGTCTTCTCGGAGTCTGTAGCTACTCCTCTCTCTGAAACAATATATCCTAAGAACTTTACTTCACGGCACAATAGCTTGCATTTTGCTGGCTTTAGTTTTAGACCACATTGATGTAATCGGGTGAACACCAAATCTAGCCTTTGCAGGTGCTCCTGGAAACTGGATGCATACACCAGGATGTCATCCAAATACAGTAACAGTATCTGAAAAACATAATCTTGCAACACCAGCTCCATTAGTCGTTGAAAGCTCGCCGGAGCATTGCACAACCCAAAAGGCATTCTAGTCCATTCAAATAGACCAAATGGGGTAGTTACTGCTGTTTTCTGTATAGATTTAGGTTCCATTCCCATTTGAAAATACCCCGATGTAAGATCCAAGGACGAAAACCAAACCGCATTACCCAGTGCATCCAGTGACTCGTCTATTCTGGGTAATGGATACGCGTCCTTAATGGTCACTGTGTTTAATCTCCGGTAGTCGCAGCAAAATCTTAACGAGCCATCTTTTTTTCTGATAACTACGGCCGGAGATAACCAAGGGCTATTGCTCCTTTTCAAAATCCCTTGGTTGACAAGCTCGAACACATGCTGCTTGAAATCATTGTATAAGTGGGGGGACACTCGTCTATAAGGCTGCTTTATAGGACTTGTATCTCCGGTTTCCACTGCATGAGTTACCAGGGAAGTAAAACCGATATCCTGGTTATCCACTGAAAATACTTTCTTGTGTTTAAGCAGAAGCTGTTTCAATTTCAGGGCCTGCTCTTCCGTAAGTGATTCCCAATCAACTTTTATTTTCGGAATCTCCTCCATACTATTATCCAGATCTCCCTCAACAGTTTGATTAAAATTTGCAACCTCTTCCGGACACAAGATGGCATCTGGTTTCACCACTTCCGCAACTCGGGCTCTTGGAGGAATCATCAGTTCTTTATCGCCCACGTTCATAACCCTCACAAAAATATTACCTTGCTCAGGTGTTACTAAGGTATTTGCTACTAAAAGATTACCCGGAGAGTGTCCATTCTTGGTGGCAGTCACCATCATTGAACATGCCCTCATCCCTTGAACTTTTTGACACTTTCCCTGCAGAATCTTCTCCGATCTGGGTGGAATCACTAACGGTTCTCTCCCTACCGTTTTCACAAAACCCAGGTGTTCCACATTCGTCCTGTCAAACGTTTTCTTCCTTTCTATGGCTGCCGAAATCATTCTCAATTCTTTGTTATTCAGATCTTTAGTCAAAATAGTCAGATCCTTAAATAAGCCATCCAGGTATTTTAGGACGTTCATTCCCACTATGCCTGGAATTTTCTCTTCATCCTCTGACATCGCTTTGGTGTCCCGAACCACAAAAATGCACCGTTCTGGGATCTTTTGACCCAAGCATTGCACCTCCGCCGCAATACAGCCAATAACCGGGAGAGCCGTCCCATTAGCCACGGACACATTTATCCAGCTTGCATCCTGGAGATCCTCACAATGATTAAAATGTTTGTAAAAATAACTAGCGAGGATGGTGGATACATTGGATCCTGTGTCCACTGTGCACTTGGAGGCTTATTTTCAAAGCACTTAGCCTCCCAAAGTTCCATAGAAACCTATGGAACTTAGCCTCCCAAAGTGCTTTGAAAATATGCCTCTTGGTCTCCACATCTCCAATCCGCAAAACAAGGACCGGGCTCGTTCCCATAGCCTTTTCTTGAAGAACACCCCAATCTTGCTGAAGTATTTCAGACTCTAGACTTTGTAATTTTGCTCTGGGTACAGTAACATCACCTTGACCTTTTTCTGCTACTTTTCCTTGCATGCTAGTACTCGGTTGTTCTTCCTCACATCTCTGCGATCTCTGTGGTCTCTGGACTATTTTCTCACTGTGACAATACCTAGCCAGATGTCCTGGTTCTCCACAGTTGTAGCAAGTAATGTTGGAGAAATCTCTTGAGCGGGGTGCTGACTCCCCTCGCGCGGCTAGAGATAATTCTTTCCTTCTTTGTTGGTACATGAACTCTTCTTGCCTCTTCTCCATTCTCTCAAGTCTCCTGATGACATCCGACATAGGATCCCTTTCCAGACCAGACCCTAACACTGCTGCTCCTGATCCACCCCTAGGCAGTTCCACTGGTTCTCGCTGCAGTATTTTAACTGGCATGTCAGAATACCGAATGGGTCTACGTTCTTCTTCTGCCCAATTTATGGCTGCCTGCATCAAATCCTCGAAAGTCAGCTCCGGATTCAATTCCAGTCTTCGGCTCATCTCTCTCCTGAGCACATCATCACGCAATCCCAGAATCAGCTGTTCCTTAAGGACGACTTCCGGGTTACCCACTCGATAGGCATCTCTTATTCGGATTGCCTCCAACTTCTCCTGCAGTTTATAAGAGAACTCCCTTATGGTCTCTCCCACCTTCTGTCTTTGGTCGTAGAATTCTTTTACACGGATACCTAATGGAACTTTATCTCCGTAGACATGCAGAAGTAGTTCAAAAATCATATCTACTGTGCAGTGTCTTCTTGGAGCGGAATATTTAACCGTCTCCCTTGCTTGACCCTTGATGTGATCCTTAATGGTCTCCAATTGATCCTCTGGAGGAATTCTCAAAATCTTCACCGCCGACTTGGTACTTTCTACCCATTCCTCCACAGACAGGTCCCCAGCATTCTTAGGAAATCCAAAAAAATCCGGGATCTCTTTGTCCTTCCTCAGAACAATGGTGTTCGTCACTACAGGTGCCTGGCGTGCATCTCTCAGAGCTTTTACCGTCTGTTTCAGTTCCTCCAACTCAGTTCTCAAATCCTCCATATTCACCGGAGACTGGGTCGTGGCTAAAAAACAAGGCTTCAAATTTTTGCAAATAAAATTTCAAAACAGTAGTCACCTCAAAAATTGTATTCAAATTCTTATCCCTCACTTAAACAATTCTATTCCCCGCACCAAAGTTCTTTAATAAACAATAAATCCTGTCCGTGACGCCATAAATGTACCTGTGACCTCACCCTGGGCACGATACTTCACCCTACAATACCCTTAGAATACCTCAGGCAAAATATCGTGTATCGGACAGGGTTAAGATACAGACATTAACACTAGCCACGTCTCCCTGTTTCTAAAACGGGGAAAGGAATGCAACTAAATTGGGTATATATTTTAATGTAATAATTCAGGAACACAAAGAACATTCACCTTAATAATTCAAGAACTTATTATTTTTATTTATATTATGGATATGAGTAAAGTTCATACCCATTTAACAAATTCAATATTTTTTTTTTTATTTAGTACATCAACAATCTGACAGACCCACTTCTCCTACGTCTTATCAGATAAGTATAAATTAAATCTTAGCAAAACTTATTAACTAAATATGTATTTCATCTCAAAATTTTGACTAAACATTCCTTTTTTCTATAAGAATTGATTCTTTGTTATTATATTTTTTTCCAGCTCTCTCATCCGTCAAGCAGGTAAGTATAGTTTGTGTTTTCTCTCTCTCTCTTCCTTTTGTTAGCCTTTTATAAATCAGTTTTTGTGCTGTTCTGTATGCTAACGTCAATGCACTTAGCTTTTGTTTTCCTGCTTTCTTGTATATCTTCTGCTCTTCTTCTTTCTTTAACGTTGGGTACCGTACTTTTACTGGAGACTGAAGCTGGAAGCTGGCGAAGGAATACCTACTACTCTAATCTTTACAAACTCAAAGGAAAAAAACCTATTCCCTATGCAAATGCTCCAATAGTTTAAAATTGTTATTATTTTTCTAGCTACCCAATTAAATAAAAATATAATCATGAATCCCTATACTAGATCCCACCCTCAATTAATTCTCCCAGAATAAATTATGGAAACCTCACAGTTGGTATTATAATAATTAAATAAGTACCAGAAACCAACTCTTTAATCCAGTATTGGTTATCTTTATGTGTATATATATTTATTTTATGCCAGTACCAAACTTAAAAATAACCTGGCACTAAACATACACATTATCCATACATGCGCTGCATTGGAATTACTTTTAAATTAAGTAACCAGAGAGCAGTTCAGCAGACTGTCACGTTAATAAACAGGGCCAGCTGCCCATTCAGAACATCTCTGTACTCTAGTCATTCTCAGAATGGGTGCTATAACCTTTAAAGTCACACCAAATTTGAATAAATATTTTCCTTATTTGAGCTTCTCAATACTGTGTTTAATACTACAGGGTCAGCAGTTTACTCGAAGCTCAGACTTTCACTCACACATCTCAGAGCCAAACGACCGCGGGGCTCTTTTAAATTAACTAAACCAGTCTTTACACAAATGTATCAAGTCAATTCACTGTTTACAATCTTTTGTAACTTTTAAGTAAATTTTACACAGTTCTGGACGGACCCTCTCACACACATCCGTCCAGTCATCTAATACCCACCCAACTGACCACTGAAGGCAGTTTAGAACCCTTCTTACCTTCCCCAAGGAGCTCGAGCCTCACGCACGAGCCCAACCTTCTAAAAGTCCCCACAGCAACAAAACAGCATTTTTAAACACTATTAAACACCTTCTAGACATATATATTTAATTTCTATTAAAACTGACATGTCTAATTGTTACCTGAAAGCTCTTGTAACCTGCAAATTCCTCATTTTGTCCTGGCACGAGCGTCCTTCCTCACTCCGTCGCAAGCCAGCATCGTCCGCGTGCCTCCCTCTGCACCCGACTCTTCTCCACCTCCTCCCAGTGCGCGCAGCCACCACGCGACCGGCCACTTCATTAAAATAGAAATAAATGCTGGGAGAGTGCACCGGAGCACTCCCTCACTCTTCCTCCGGTCCCACGCCGACCTTATCTTCTCTTCGGAACCGGCTCTGCACTTTTAAAAGAGCCGGTTCCCTTTAAGCTTAAAGAATCCCGGGCCCTGCGTCAAAAACGTGCGTCTGACGTCATTACGTCGACGTCAGACGCCGACGCAGGGCCAATCAGAGCCCAGAACACTTCCCAAGCTTTCCCCGGGCTTCCCCTTCTTCGCCTTCGCCCCGCCCATCGCCGAACAGCTGACTCACGCTGCCGGAGCGCCTCACTCTCTCTCTGGCGCGACTTCGCCACAATTGTTATAGCGCCGACGGGCCAAAAAACAACCCGAGCTCCACAACCCTCCAACGCGATGGCGAACACCCTTGGAGAGCCTCAGGTACTAAAATAATTTAACCCCTCATGGGTTACAGTATTAACCGCTTTGGTTGTG
The DNA here is from genome assembly GCF_901765095.1 of Microcaecilia unicolor. Taxonomy (NCBI): domain Eukaryota; kingdom Metazoa; phylum Chordata; class Amphibia; order Gymnophiona; family Siphonopidae; genus Microcaecilia; species Microcaecilia unicolor. The sequence goes on along the minus strand of NC_044034.1, from coordinate 121,241,904 downwards.
CCACAGAAAGGCAGTATATAAAATCCATGACCCTTTATGATCTATATATATAAAACTCACCCTCAACGTTCTGAAGACAGTGACGTCAGTGAAGCCAAGCCCTGACTTCCTTCAAAAAGGTTCGAAGGTTCGTGGTGGTGAAGCCACCAAAATCGCTCCGGGCCCCACCCTCGAGAGTGGAGCAATGGCAGAACAACGAAGGGGTTGGCAGGGAGGGAGGGGGGGGGGGGTGTTGCCGACGAAAACCTTGATGGCAGAACAACGAAGGGGTTCGCAAGGAGGGAGATGGGGGGTTGCGAAATCGCTCCGGGCCCCACCCTCACGTCAAACGTCATGACGAGGGCGGGGCAATGGCAGAACAACGAAGGGGTTAGGCAGGAAGGGGGGTGTTGGCGACGAAAACCTTGCTAGCGCCCGTTTCATTTGCTCAGAAACGGGCCTCTTTTACTAGTATAATATAAGATATGCACATTTTATCTCGATCTGTCCTTGCCATTTGTGGGGCACAGTCCATAGAAGTCTGCCCAGCAGTGGTCGTATTCCCCAACTACTACGGTATCAAAAAGGAAGCAACCTCACATCTGTTTTCTGTTTCTTAGTTTTTAAGGTTCAACAATTTTTATTGATGAAGTAACAAAATTGACAGTCAACAATCTCCATCTGTATCCTTTTAAAACAAGACAATCTGAGTACGCGGATGGTGATAATCGCTTCATCAAATTTTTTAAACATTTGCTCCCCCCTCCCAACTCCCCTCCCCACCCCTTCAAGGTTCATGAAAACTATTCTTCCAATGTAACATACGTGTAACCCATGTGTTGGATGATTCAGCAAAAAGACGAGCTGGTATCTTCAGAAAGCTCTATCGCATAGAGCTCTAGTGTTCCATATCATAACCATAACAACATTATATAACTTCCTTTCCCTCCGTCCATCCTCACCTGCCGGTATACTCAGAACAGATAGCAGTAACCACATGAAGAATTAATAATAAAGTTTGCAGCCACTGCCGCGTGTGAGCTCTTCAATTGATTAGTTACACTCACACTAATACAGCAGAAATCTGATCTTCTAAGCGTATTCCACCTTCTACCATTCATCCTTCCCTTCCCCCCCATACACTCCACATTCAACCACATTCACCCCAATGTGTTCAACACTTGGCTGCGCGCTCTAGGCGAAATTCCTTTTAAGTATGTACCCCAATGAAAAGTTGCCGCCTTTTTGCCGTGTATCGGGCCTCGCGTGCCTCCCACAGCATAAGCTCGTGTAGTTTATTTCTCCAATACCAATAGGATGGTGCCTTATCAGTGACCCAGTAATTAAGGATGCATTTTTTCCCCAGGATGCAAGATTTACTCAAAAATAATTTCTCTTCTCTTGTCCCTCTGTCCCACACTCCCACCGCACTAAATATTACTTTTTCAAAAGACAAGTTAATCCAACCCTCTAGGATCCTAGAAAGAAAACGGGAGAGAGCTGACCAGAACATCTGAATGACCATTTCCAGAGTCCATGGGTTAGCGTTGCAGTCTCCACTCTGCATTTCTGACACAGTTCGGAGGCCAAGACTCCAGCATACCAGGCCTGCTTACCCGAGAAAGCCCTAAAGTGGGCTTCCTGCAGTTCGGCACTATGCACCACCCTCACAATCCCTTTAAGAGCTGTCATAATTCTCCCCGCTGACACTCTTCTCCCCCCCTCCCTGTTCCATCTGTCAGCACCCTCCGCGACCTCTCGCGTCGGTCGAAATTGGCCTAAGAGTTTATGGAACCAAGAGACCAAGATCTGGCCCACTGCGTCTCCTTCTAGAAATTCCCTAATCTTCCCCCCAAACTCTATAGATAAGCTAGGTCTGGGTAATCCCCTGATATAATGAGTGAGTTGAAGATAGGCCAACTGAGACAAGGGCCCCCCCCCCCCCCCCCCCCCCCGCACAGGTCTGCTCAAACTCTAGAAGGGACATCTCCGTCCCATCCGCCTGGAGGAAGTGTTCTAAGTGTGTTGTTCCCTGTCGCTCCAGATCTCTAAAAACTCTGTTCTCGCTACCCACGGGGAACTCTATATTCCCGGTAATCGGCAGCAACACACTACTCTCCGGATTTTGATCCCAAAATTTAACTATGAACCGCCAAAACTGTCGCAACGGTTGTAGGAGCACACTATCTTTCAGCAGTTGTGGGACATTACTCGTCTTAGCATGTAGTAGATAATGTAGGGCCCAAGGGTAGAAGTGCGCCTTTTCCCATCTAATATCAGTATATGAGGATGTCTCTAGAATCCAGTCTCTCAAATGCCGAAGAAGACACGCATGATTATATTCCTTCATGTCTGGCATGCCCAATCCTCCTTCTGCCTGGGCCCCGCTCATATAGTGCCATTTCATTTTTGGCTTTTTGCCCGCCCAGCAGAACCTCACTATCTGTCTCTGCAAGACCCTTAAGTCTTTTTTGAGTACTCAAATTGGTAGGGATTGCATTATGTACAACCACTTCGGAAAGATCACCATTTTATATAAATGTATCCTTCCCATAAGTGACAGAGGTAAAGAAGACCACGTCGTCAATTGGTCTCTAGTGTCCCTCAGCAATTGCTGAATATTAGAACGATATAAATGGGTTGGGTCCATGGGCAACAGCACCCCCCAAGTATTTAAATACTGTATTTGCCCTCCTCAGCGGAAATTGATCCCACACCTCCCTTTGGAACTGCAGCACTCGCCAAAGCTTCTGATTTTTCCAAATTTAATTTAAACCCTGAGAACGTTCCATATTCTGTTAAGCTTTCCATTAGGTGTCTCAGTGACGTCTGGGGATCTTTAATCAACACTAGGAGGTCATCTGCAAAGGCCGCAATTTTAAACGTCTGACCTCTACTGCTCACCCCTTTGATGTCAGTATTGTTCGTAATCTCCCGTATCAGGGGGTCCAAGGTCAACACGAACAAAAGCAGTGAGAGTGGACACCCCTGTCTCGTCCCTCTTCCAATAGAGAACCAGTCTGAGAACAGTCCGTTGACGCCTATTCTCGCCTGGGGATCTGTGTATAATGTCCTCACCGCATTTTAAAAAAAAACTGTTATACCATAGGCATGCAGGGTCTTAAACAAAAAACTCCAATCCACCCTATCAAATGCCTTTTCGGCATCAAAGCTTATTAACATGGCTTGCGTGTTCTCCATTTTAACTCTCTCCAGGGCCACTAATATCTTCCTCATGTTTTTGGCTATTTTCCTGTTTTTAACAAATCCTACCTGTGAGTTCTCTATCAGGGAAGGGAGATATCTAGCTAGCCTATTTGCCAGTATCTTGGCTATAAATTTAGTTTCGGCGTTCAGCAACGAGATGGGTCTGTAAGACTCTGGTCGATGAGCCGGTCTGCCAGGTTTCAAAATAACTGTTATATGTGCTTGATTTAGATGCGGTGGCATCTGTCCCCTGGTTATGATAGAATTGAATACTTCCGTCAACACTGTGCTTATCTCAGGTCCCAGCATTTTATAGAACTCGTTACTTAGGCCATCTGGACCTGGGGTTTTACCTAGAGGGCTTTGCTTAAATACCCATGCCACTTCATCCTCTATTATAGGCTCATTTAACCGCTGTTGTTCCTCCTCTAATAATTTTGGGAGTTCTATGCTTTCTAGATAAGCCTCACTAGGCATTACAATCTGTGCTTGTGGCTTATACAGTTCCACAAAAAAATCTTTAAGTATAGCGGAGATTTTACTGTCACTGTGTTCTGATACTCCTTGCCTATTCGTTAATGTGATAATCTTGCGGGAACCCACTCTTTTGTGTATAAGCTTCGCCAAGAATCCCCCTCCCTTATTTGCGAATTTGTACAACTGATATTTATAATATACCATTGGCCTCTGCACTGATTGATGCAGAAGCTCATTTAGAGCTTGCTGTGCCTCTAGTAGCTGTGTACGTACTCCCTGTGAATGATCCAACCCGTATTTCTGCCTCAAAGAGGTCACTCTCTTTTCCAACCTATATATCTCTCTTTGCCGTGCTTTTTTCTTAAAACTTACATAGGCTATTATTTCTCCACGTAACACAGCCTTGGCGGTTTCCCAATAGAGGACAGGGTCACCCCAGTGAACCTCATTGTTCTGCTTAAAATCCTGCCATTTGGTCAAAATGTGGGGCAAAAATTGGGGATCTCGATATAGATGTGCGGGGAAGCGCCAGGATCGCTCACACCGCTGGGTTCCCTCTAGTCGCAGGTCCACGGCCACCCAGGCGTGATCTGATACTGCAATGGGTCCTATATTAGCCTCCGTTACTTGTGTCAGCAATGCCCGTGCTATAAATATATAATCAATACGGGACAGAGTGGAGTGCACCCACGACAGATGCGTATAATCACGGTCCACTGGGTGGAGTGTCCTCCACACGTCCACCACATCTAGTGCTTCTTCTAACACCCCGGTGCCCCTTTGACCTCTGGCCAGCTCTCTCGCCGTTGGCTTAGATCTATCAATCTTAGGATCCACTACTTCATTTAGATCCCCTCCCAGGATGACTGGTGCAGCTCCCATACAGTGGCGTACCAAGGGGGGGGCGGTGGGGGCGGTCCGCCCCGGGTGTCAGTGGGTGGGGGGGGTGATCCGCTTTGCTCCCGCTGCTCCTACTTTACCTTTAAAAAAAAATTTTGAAGCGTCGTTGCAGGCAGCGCCTTGCGTCTGCCCTGCTTGTTGTAAAAGAAGTAAATCTCTTCGCTTCGTCGTCGTCGGGCCTCACTATGTCCCGCCCTCGTGGAAATTACCTCAGAGGAGGGCGGGACATAGTGAGGCCCGACGACGACGAAGCGAAGAGATTTACTTCTTTTACAACAAGCAGGGCAGACGCAAGGCGCTGCCTGCAACGATGCTTCAAAATTTTTTTTTAAAGGTAGGGGTGGGAGCAGGAGAGTCAGGTCGGGGTGGGCTCCTCAGATGGGAGAGGGGTATTGTGGGGGTTCTCACATGGGGAGGGGAGGGGGTTTTTATATGGGAGAAGGGGACTGAGTGGGGAGGGGGTTTTCAGATGGGAGAGGGGTGTTGTGGGGGTTCTCACATGGGGAGGGGCGAGGGTTTTCATATGGGAGAAGGGGACTGAGTGGGGAGGGGGTTCTCAGATGGAAGAGGGGTGTTGTGGGGGTTCTCACATGAGGAGGGGAGGGGGGTTTCATATGGGAGAAGGGGACTGAGTGGGGAGGGGGTTCTCAGATGGGAGAGGGGTGTTGTGGGGGTTCTCACATGGGGAGGGGAGGGGGTTTTCATATGGGAGAAGGGGACTGGAGTGGGGAGGGGGCTCAGATGGGAGAGGGGTGTTGTGGGGGTTCTCACATGGGGAGGGAAGGGGGTTTTCATATGGGAGAAGGGGACTGGGGTGGGGAGGGGGTTCTCAGATGGGAGAGGGGTGTTGTGGGGGTTCTCACATGGGGGGAAGGGGTTTTTATATGGGAAAAGGGGACTGGGGTGGGGAGGGGGTTCTCAGATGGGAGAGGGGTGTTGGGGTTCTCACATGGGGAGGGGAGGGGGGTTTTATATGGGAGAAGGGGACTGGGGTGAGAAGGGAGTTCTCAGATGGGAGAGGGGTGTTGTGGGGGTTCTTAGATGGGGAGGGGGGTTTCAGATGGGAGAAGGGGACTAGAGTGGGGAGGGGTTTCCAGATGGGAGAAGGGGACTGGGGTGGGGAGGGGGTTCTCAGATGGGAGAGGAGAGGGGTGTTCTGGGGATTCTCAAATGGGAGAAGGACTGGGGTGGGGTGGGGGTTCTCAGATGGGAGAAGGGGACTGGGGTGGGGTTTCTCAGATGGGGTGGGAGTTCTCAGATGGGAGAAGGGGACTGGGGTGGGGGTTCTCAGATGGGGTGGGGGTTCTCAAATGGGAGAAGGGGGCTAGAACTGGGGTCTGAGAAGGGGTCATGATGGAAAATGGGGCATGCCTGGGTCAGGTGGGAGAATGGGTCGGGCTGAAAAGGGGTGCAAGGCATGTGGATGAAGGGGGCTGAAACTGGGGGCTGAAAGGAGGGTAGGTGGGATAAGGGGGGTAATACTGGGACTGGGGGCTGAAAGGCGGCAGGGGCTGAAATTGTGGGGACTGGGGGCTGAAAAGGAGACAGGGAGAAGTGGCTGGGGCTGAAGCTCAGGACTGGTGAGAGAAAAGGGCTGGGGTTGAAACTGGGGGATAAAAAGAGGACAGGGAGAAGTGGCTGGGGGCTAAAGCTCGGGACTGGTGGGAGAAAAGGACTGGGGCTGAAACTGGGGACTGGTGGGATAGTGGGGCTGGAACTGGGGGCTGAAAAAAAGGGGCAGAGAGAGGGGACAGATCCTGGATGGAAGGGGGAGGAGAGGGAGGGCAGACCCTGGATGGATGGGAGAGGGAGGGCAAATGATGGATTGAAGGGGCAGAGAGAAAGGGCAGACTGGATGGAAGGGATAGAAAGGGCAGACAGTGAATGGAAGGGGGAGAGAGAGAGGGCAGACAGGGGCAGATGGTGGATGGAAGGGGCAGAGATAGAGGGCAGATGTAGATGGAAGGGGCAGGGAGAGAGGGCAGACATTGGATGGCGGGGACAGCAGAGAGGGCAGACACTGGATGGCAGAGAGAGAACAAAGACAGATGCTGGATGGAAGGAAGACAGTGAAAAGAAGATGAGGAAAGCAGAAACCAGAGACAACAAACTGTAAATAAAATATATATTTTTATTTTTTTTTTGCTTTAGGATAAAGTAGTATTCTCCGAGGACAAGCAGGCTGCTTGTTCTCACTGATGGGTGACGTCCACGGCAGCCCCTCCAATCGGAATCTTCACTAGCAAAGTCCTTTGCTAGTCCTCGCGCGCCCGCGCGCACCGCGCATGCGCGGCCGTCTTCCCGCCCGAAACCGGCTCGAGCCGGCCAGTCTTCTTTCGTCCGCACTCGGTACGGCTGTGTTTTTGCCGTGTCGAGCCCCGGAGAGTCGACCTTGCGCGTCCGTTATCTTAATCGACGTGTTTTTTCTTCGGAAAAGTTCTCTTTTCGTTCGGGAAGTGCTTCAAAAACCCCCTTGGGTTTCGTTTGCCCCTTCCCGTATTTCCAGTTTTTGCCCCGGTAAGTTTTCTTTCGTCGTCGGGGTAGGCCTTTTTTCGGCCTCGGTCGAGATTTTTTCTCCCTTAAAGTTTTGGTGCTCAAATTCGTCATTTCGGATTTTGATTTCGCCGGCGTGATTTTTCCGCCCATGACATCGAAGCCTTCCAGCGGCTTCAAGAAGTGCACCCAGTGCGCCCGGGTAATCTCGCTCACTGATAGGCACTCTTCGTGTCTTCAGTGTCTGGGGGCCGAGCACCGTCCTCAGAACTGTAGTCTGTGTTCCCTGTTACAAAGGCGAACTCAGATAGCGAGATTGGCCCAGTGGAACGTTTTGTTCTCGGGTACTTCGTCGGCATCGGCACCGGGGTCATCGAGTGCATCGGCGTCATCAGCGTCCAGACCTTCATCCTCGGCCGCCAGTGCATCGAGTGCATCGAGGCATCGGCCCTCTGCATCGGCGCCGAGACATCGGATAGCTGCATCGACGTCGGTGGTACCGGGACCTCGTCTCCTGATGTCGTCGGACGGTGGTGCATCGTCAGGAGTGCAGGTGAGGACTGTCCATTCCCCTGCTGGTGGCGGTGAGCCTTCGGGTGGGTCTCCCCCTACCCTGAGGGCTCCTGCGGTACAGCCCCCCCGGGATCGACCTGCTTCGACCTCGGCCCCGAGGAAGCGACGGATGGATTCTACGTCCTCCTCATCGGTGCCGGGGAGCTCCGGTGACATGCTTCGGAAGAAATCGAAGAAGCATTGACACCGGTCTCCTCCCCGCGTCGGCACCGAGAGCTCTGGGTCGCCGAGGGAGTCGGCACCCAGCAGGCATCGGCACCGAGAGGACCGCTCACCCTCTGTTCAGGAGGTGTCGATGCGCTCCACTCTGGACAGCCCGGAACAGCCTCCACGCCCGGAACAGGTTCTGACGTCGACGCCTGCATCGGCCTCCATGCCTTTCTCTGCAGCCGCTCTGAACGAGAGCCTCCGGGCCGTTCTCCCAGAGATTCTGGGAGAGCTGTTGCGCCCTACCCCTCCGGTACCGGCGGTGCTTGCGCCTCCGGTACCGTCGAGCGTGGCGCCGGCTGGCCCATCGCCCGGGGTGAGGTCCCCGACGTCGGTACCGCGTGCGGTGCCGACTGCGGCCACCTCCCAGGAGGGCTCCCCGACTACGTCGGCGGAGGGAGCTTCGCCGATGCAGGCCAGGGAGTCTACCTCTCGACGCCCCCATCGTGGACGTGGCTCCACGGAGTCGAGCCGGGCGAGGTTGCAGACACAGGTCCGTGAACTTGTGTCTGACACCGAGGGTGAGGCCTCGTGGGAAGAGGAAGAAGACCCCAGATATTTCTCTGACGAGGAGTCTGAGGGTCTTCCTTCCGATCCCACTCCTTTTCCTGAGAGACAGCTTTCTCCTCCCGAGAGTCTGTCTTTTGCTTCCTTTGTCCGGGAGATGTCTACGGCCATCCCCTTCCCGGTGGTTGTGGAGGACGAGCCCAGGGCTGAAATGTTTGAGCTCCTGGACTATCCTTCTCCACCTAAGGAAGCGTCCACTGTTCCCTTGCACCATGTCCTAAAAAAGACATTGCTTGCGAACTGGACCAAGCCACTAAGTAATCCCCACATCCCCAAGAAGATCGAGTCCCAGTACCGGATCCATGGGGACCCAGAGCTGATGCGCACTCAGTTGCCTCACGACTCTGGAGTTGTGGATCTGGCCCTAAAGAAGGCTAAGAGTTCTAGGGAGCATGCTTCGGCGCCCCCGGGCAAAGACTCTAGAACCTTAGACTCCTTTGGGAGGAAGGCCTACCATTCCTCTATGCTCGTGGCCAAAATCCAGTCTTACCAGCTCTACACGAGCATACACATGCGGAACAATGTGCGGCAGTTGGCGGGCTTGGTTGATGCTCTCCCCCCTGAGCAAGCCAAGCCTTTTCAGGAGGTGGTCAGGCAGCTGAAGGCGTGCAGAAAATTCCTGGCCAGAGGGGTGTATGACACCTTTGATGTTGCGTCCAGGGCCGCTGCTCAAGGTGTGGTGATGCGCAGGCTCTCATGGCTGCGTGCCTCCGACCTGGAGAATAGACTCCAGCAGCGGATTGCGGACTCGCCTTGCCGTGCGGACAATATTTTTGGAGAGAAGGTCGAGCAGGTGGTAGAGCATCTCCACCAGCGGGATACCGCATTCGACAAGTTCTCCCGCCGGCAGCCTTCAGCATCTACCTCTACAGGTAGAAGATTTTTTGGGGGAAGGAGGACTGTTCCCTACTCTTCTGGCAAGCGTAGGTACAATCCTCCTTCTCGACAGCCTGCGGCCCAGGCTAAGCCCCAGCGCGCTCGCTCTCGTCAGCAGCGTGCGCCTCAGCAAGGCCCCGCGGCTCCCCAGCAAAAGCAAGGGGCGAGCTTTTGACTGGCTCCAGCAGAGCATAGCCGACATCCAAGTGTCAGTGCCGGGCGACCTGCCGGTCGGGGGGAGGTTGAAAGCTTTTCACCAAAGGTGGCCTCTCATAACCTCCGATCAGTGGGTTCTGCAAATAGTCCGGCAAGGATACACCCTCAATTTGGCCTCAAAACCTCCAAATTGTCCACCGGGAGCTCAGACTTACAGCTTCCAGCACAAGCAGGTACTTGCAGAGGAACTCTCCGCCCTTCTCAGCGCCAATGCGGTCGAGCCCGTGCCATCCGGGCAAGAAGGGCTGGGATTCTATTCCAGGTACTTCCTTGTGGAAAAGAAAACAGGGGGGATGCGTCCCATCCTAGACCTAAGGGCCCTGAACAAATATCTCGTAAAAGAAAAGTTCAGGATGCTTTCCCTGGGCACCCTTCTTCCCATGATTCAGGAAAACGATTGGCTATGCTCTCTGGACTTGAAGGATGCCTACACACACATCCCGATACTGCCAGCTCACAGACAGTATCTGCGATTTCAGCTGGGCACACGTCACTTCCAGTACTGTGTGCTACCCTTTGGGCTCGCCTCTGCGCCCAGGGTGTTCACAAAGTGCCTGGCTGTAGTAGCAGCGGCACTTCGCAGGCTGGGGGTGCACGTGTTCCCTTATCTCGACGATTGGCTGGTGAAGAACACGTCCGAGGCAGGAGCCCTGCAGTGCATGCAGATGACTATTCGCCTCCTGGAGCTACTGGGGTTTGTGATAAATTACCCAAAGTCCCATCTTCTCCCAGTGCAGAGACTCGAATTCATAGGAGCTCTGCTGGATTCTCGGACGGCTCGCGCCTATCTCCCAGAGACGAGAGCCAACAACTTGTTGTCCCTCGTCTCGCGGGTGCGAGCGTCCCAGCAGATCACAGCTCGGCAGATGTTGAGATTGCTGGGCCACATGGCCTCCACAGTTCATGTGACTCCCATGGCCCGCCTTCACATGAGATCTGCTCAATGGACCCTAGCTTCCCAGTGGTTTCAGGCTGCTGGGGATCTAGAAGACGTGATCCACCTGTCCACGAGTTTTCTCGAATCCCTGTATTGGTGGACGATTTGGTCCAATTTGACTCTGGGACGTCCTTTCCAAATTCCTCAGCCACAAAAAGTGCTGACCACGGATGCGTCTCTCCTGGGATGGGGAGCTCATGTCGATGGGCTTCACACCCAAGGAAGCTGGTCCCTCCAGGAACGCGATCTACAGATCAATCTTCTGGAGTTGCGAGCGATCTGGAACGCTCTGAAGGCTTTCAGAGATCAGCTGTCCCACCAAATTATCCAAATTCAGACAGACAACCAGGTTGCCATGTACTATGTCAACAAGCAGGGGGGCACCGGATCTCGCCCCCTGTGTCAGGAAGCCGTCAGCATGTGGCTCTGGGCTCGCCGTCAAGGCATGGTGCTCCAAGCCACATATCTGGCAGGCGTAAACAACAGTCTGGCCGACAGGTTGAGCAGGATTATGCAACCTCACGAGTGGTCGCTCAACTCCCGCGTGGTGCGTCAGATCTTCCAAGCGTGGGGCACCCCCTTGGTGGATCTCTTCGCATCTCGAGCAAACCACAAAGTCCCTCAGTTCTGTTCCAGGCTTCAGGCCCCCGGCAGACTGGCATCGGATGCCTTCCTCCTGAATTGGGGGGAGGGCCTGCTGTATGCTTATCCTCCCATTCCTCTGGTGGGGAAGACTTTGTTGAAACTCAAGCAAGACCGAGGCACCATGATTCTGATTGCTCCTTTTTGGCCGCGTCAGATCTGGTTCCCTCTTCTTCTGGAGTTATCCTCCGAAGAACTGTGGAGATTGGAGTGTTTTCCGACCCTCATCACGCAGGACGAAGGGGCTCTTCTGCATCCCAGCCTCCGGTCCCTGGCTCTCACGGCCTGGATGTTGAGAGCGTAGACTTTGCCTCTTTGGGTCTGTCAGAGGGTGTCTCCCGCATCTTGCTTGCTTCCAGGAAAGATTCCACTAAGAGGAGTTACTTCTTTCTGTGGAGGAGGTTTGCCGTCTGGTGTGACAGCAAGGCCCTAGCTCCTCGCTCTTGTCCTACACAGACCCTGCTTGAATACCTTCTGCACTTGTCTGAGTCTGGTCTCAAGACCAACTCTGTAAGAGTTCATCTTAGCGCAATCAGTGCATACCATTACCTTGTGGAAGGTAAGCCGATCTCAGGACAGCCTTTAGTTGTTCGCTTCATGAGAGGTTTGCTTTTGTCAAAGCCCCCTGTCAAGCCTCCTACAGTGTCATGGGATCTCAATGTCGTTCTCACCCAGCTGATGAAACCTCCTTTTGAGCCACTGAATTCCTGCCATCTGAAGTACTTGACCTGGAAGGTCATTTTCTTGGTGGCAGTTACTTCAGCTCGTAGAGTCAGTGAGCTTCAGGCCCTGGTAGCCCAGGCCCCTTACACCAAATTTCATCATAACAGAGTAGTCCTCCGCACTCACCCTAAGTTCTTGCCAAAGGTCGTGTCGGAGTTCCATCTGAACCAGTCAATTGTCTTGCCAACATTCTTTCCCCGTCCTCATTCCTGCCCTGCTGAACGTCAGCTGCACACATTGGACTGCTAGAGAGCATTGGCCTTCTACCTGGAGCGGACACAGCCCCACAGACAGTCCACCCAATTGTTTGTTTCTTTTGATCCCAATAGGAGGGGAGTGGCTGTAGGGAAACGCACCATATCCAATTGGCTAGCAGATTGCATTTCCTTCACTTACGCCCAGGCGGGGCTGGCTCTTGAGGGTCATGTCACGGCTCATAATGTTAGAGCCATGGCTGCGTCGGTAGCCCACTTGAAGTCAGCCTCCATTGAAGAAATTTGCAAAGCTGCAACGTGGTCATCTGTCCACACATTCACATCTCATTACTGCCTGCAGCAGGATACCCGACTCGACAGTCGGTTCGGGCAGTCAGTTCTTCAGAACCTGTTTGGGCTTTAGGATCCAACTCCACCCCCCGAGGGCCCTGTTTGTTCTGTTCCAGGCTGCACTCTCAGTTAGTTGGTAAATTTTTTAGGTCATTAAAGTTATGTCCTCGCCGTTGCGAGGCCCAATTGACCTTGGTTGTTGTTTTGAGTGAGCCTGGGGGCTAGGGATACCCCATCAGTGAGAACAAGCAGCCTGCTTGTCCTCGGAGAAAGCGAATGCTACATACCTGTAGAAGGTATTCTCCGAGGACAGCAGGCTGATTGTTCTCACAAACCCGCCCGCCTCCCCTTTGGAGTTGTGTCTTCCCTTGTATTGTTTTGCTACATACTGGACTGGCCGGCTCGAGCCGGTTTCGGGCGGGAAGACGGCCGCGCATGCGCGGTGCGCGCGGGCGCGCGAGGACTAGCAAAGGACTTTGCTAGTGAAGATTCCGATTGGAGGGGCTGCCGTGGACGTCACCCATCAGTGAGAACAATCAGCCTGCTGTCCTCGGAGAATACCTTCTACAGGTATGTAGCATTCGCTTTGTAGCTGTGTTAATGTTTATAATAGAACATGTAAACAAGGTAATCTTTTTATTGGACTAATTTTAATACATTTTGGCTAACTTTCGGAGAACAAAACCCCCTTCCTCATGTCCGGATAGGATATTGTAACAGCACAGTATTGACCTGAGGAAGGATGTTTTGGCCTCTGAAAGCTAAATGTATTAGTCCAATAAAATGGTATTATTTTATTTTCTATATTTGTTTTATTTCTATTTGTTAATTTGTAAAGTGGTGATTGGTACTTGTTAGTTTTTTCAAATTTACATCTGCTTATATTTTGCACAGTACTAGAGGACATTTTCTGTTTCTGTGGTGTTGCATTGTATGCAGAGTCTGGCATCTTGGGGGTTCAGTTTAATTTTTGTCTAAATAGAAAGGTTATTATTGCTTATTCTATAGTGGATTAGGGTGTATCTGTGTTTGTGAAAAAGACATGGCTTTCGGTTGGCATTGACTGTGTAAGATGGACGATCTGTGTTATTCTGCCTGGTTTCGTTTTACAGTAGGTGAATTGATGTTCTAGTGCTCACTGTAGTGTTTAAGATGCTTTCCTTTTCCTTGTGTGACTTGTAGAAATTACTGCTTATGGTATGCTAGAATAGCTCTATAGGTCCTGAGTGTTTTGTATTCTCGGCATGCCTAGTACTAGATTTTGGAGGGGGGGGTGTTAAAAAATGACCGGCCCCGGGTGTCAACTACCCTAGGTACGCCACTGCTCCCATGCCCTGTATTTTTCGCAGGAGCTGTGTGTAGAACTGCCGTTCATACCTGTTGGGGGCGTAGATATTACATAATGTCACCAGCTGTCTATCCAATTCCAGGGACACCAGTACATATCTTCCCCTACCATCCCTTACTGTTTTCTTTACCTTCACATGTATTCGCTTTCGAGTCAGAATGATCACTCCACCTTTCCCTTCCACTGCTGGGGATTCCATAATCTCTCCAACCCACCACCTCTTCAATTTTTCATGTTCTACTTGTGTTAAATGCATCTCCTGCAAAAAGGCAACTGACGCTCTCTGATCGTTTAGGACTTTCAATATTTTCTGTCTTTTAATGGGGGAATGGATACCCCCCCACATTCCAAGTCACAAACTTCAAAGATGCCAGACCTGTGTCTGGGTAATGCTGTCACCTTCAGTTCCAACCCTATCATCCGGAGAGTGTCCCAGCCACCATTCCCGAACCACACACTGCTTCTATATGTCTCTTTCCTCCTAGAACCATGGCGCTTCTTATACACTTCGCATTCATACCAACCATGCAACCACATTCGCACCCCCACCCTCCCTCCCGGGTATTACCCTCCCTGGGTCTTCCCTCCCATATTTCCCTCTCCCATCCCTTCCCCCTCCCCCCAATTCCCATACATTACCCCTCTCCTGCCGTGTGGCATGGAACTCCCTTATTCAAGGATTGGGACATTTACCCCAGGCACTTTGGGCTCACGCCCCTTCTCAAACCTTCTCGTTAGTCATCTTGTGTCTCTAGGAGTCAGTTTTAACTTGTCCAGCACATTTGTTTCCCCATTAGCCAATGTTTGCTCCCCCCCCCCCCCTTAACGATCCATTAAGGTGCAGTAGTTCTCAAACTATCAGATGGCCGTCCTCTGTGATCGACTCCACTACGTGCACTTCAACTTCATCCATTGTTCTGCCCACGATCACCGGTTGATTCCTTTGTAATTTTATCTACATATTCTTTCACTTCCTGGGCTTTGTCAAAAAACAACACTTGCCCATTATGCGTTATCTTCAATCTTGCTGGGTACAAAAGGCTAAATTTATACTTCAAGGTAAACAGTTTGGAGCAGAGCGGTGCAAATTCTTTTCTTGCCGCTGACACTTTAAAGGAGTAGTCTTGGAAGCACAAAACTTTACCTCCTTGGTAGTCCAGATGTTTCCCCGCTCTTAAACTTTGCAGCACTTCCATTTTGTGGGCGTAATTCAGGATTTTTAGGATCACCACGCGTGGTCTGTCAGCATTGTCCCTTCTTGGGCCTAACCGATGGGCCCTTTCTATTGTCAGCTGGCCATGTAGGTCTGGATGTGCTAATGCTCTTGGCAGCCATTTTTCTAAGAACAGGCAGAAGTTTTTCTCAGGCAGATTCTCCGGGAGACCCACTAACCAGAGGTTGTTCCAACGTGAGCGATTTTCTAAGTCCTCGAGTTTTTTTTCTAGCTCTAACAATTGGGTCTCCAGTTTGGGCTGCGCCTCCACTATTTTCCTGATCTCGTCCTCTGCCTGTCCCAGCCTCTGATGCGCTTTGCGCAGATCCGTTACCAGCGCTGCCTGCCGCTCTTCCATCCCATCTAATTTATCCAGTATAAGTTGCAGTTTCTGTCCTATTGCTTGCTCCACTGCCGACCGAACCTCCTCCGTCAACTCCGCGGCCCACAATGAGCTGGGCGTGGGTGAGCTGGGCGCCACTTTGTCGGCCATTTTGTTTTCGGCCATCTGCGATCTCTCTTTGGGGTCTTTGCGTGCTGGTTTTGTCGCCATCCGTCTCCTCCAGATCACTTCTCAGATCGAGGTAGGCTTGTAGCACTTATATTTTTACCTTTGCGTCGCTATTTCTTTTGAGGGGCGCTGATAGCGAGTGCAGGTTTTCGGGTGTCCCGGAGCAGCTGCGCTTCGTGGCTCGCTACTCCATTCCCCAACCGGAAGTCTCTGTTTCTTAGTTTTTTGTCTCATATCTGTGCAATTCAATAGATGAATCTCTGTGATCACCCAGAGATTGTTCCTGACCTCACAGAAAATCCTTCAATTTACTGGATCAATGAAAACATTTATCTTTCTTTAGTTGCAGTCAGACATTTCTGATGAAATTTTGAAAAAAAAAGGCATGTCAATAACCATAGCCCTAGGTCGAAGTACAAAAAATTATTTCCTTGTCTTCTGTCTTTTAACAGAGATGTCCAGAAAAACAGAGATCTTATGTCCATGAAACAATTCTGAACTGATGCCAATAACCAGTTTTAAAATGCTATCCAAAATGGATACTAATGCAAAGGAGGCCTCCAAAGTTGCACTCATTGTGGTCTCTCTCATGGAGGTCTCCTAGTGGGTAGTCAAATTTAAAAGAGAACAAAAAATCAAAACTCCTTTTTCCCTCCCCAAGAAGCCCCATATTGCTTGGAATATAATAAGCCCTAGAGGTACTCAGAGAGAGAGAGTGAGAGAGGGTCCAAAATTTGAGTACTATTTTAATGACCAGTGTTCATGAGAAAAATAGTGCATGAAAATGATACAATTCCCCCCCAAAATTTGTGCATTAGTACTTTGGCTTCCTAGTTTTATAAGTCTTAATTTACTTTATATTTTCTGTACCTTAATTATAATAATATTCTGTACTTCTCATTCCGGAAATGGCAATCGCCACAACGGCATAATGTAAGCCACATTGAGCCTGCAAAGAGGTGGGAAAATACGGAATACAAATGCAGAAAATAAATAAATAAACTATTATGCATGGTTGTGTGCACACTAGCTCTATGTAAATGCTATTGTAAATGTCCTTGAAACATTCTTTGCTAGAGAAAAAGAGAAAACTGTTACAAAGTGAAGAATACCTCCCAAATCAAATTGCTTTTCTCCTCCTCAATTTTTCCAGAGATTCAGCCTGTTTTAATACTAAAAAGTGATATCTTAACCCTGTTCCTGAGCTCAAAACAGCCCCAACTCTGCCCAAGCAAACAGCACACAACATTTCAAAGAAATCCATCCATGCAAGATGAGTCATGGGAATACTCAGATTTTAAAACTGAAAAATGATTCAAAAAATACAGCAAAGGAATCTGTAAATAACATTTACATTTTTTTTAATCATCACATGTTATTTCCTAATACTACTCATACTTGGCAGCCCACCACTCTCTCTCTCTCTCTCTCTGTCTCTCTCTCTCTCTGCGTATAGACATCCTGAAAGAGCATCTATAAACTACAATAGGAGCCTGTTCATAATATTAGAATACAGACACTTAGGGTCCTGTTTACTAAGGTGTGCTAGCGTTTTTAGTGCAAGCTAACTATGTGTGTCTCTAGCATTAGCGTGCATTAATTTTTAGTGCTCTAAAAATGCTAGTTCGCCTATAGTGCAGCTTAGTAAATAGGGCTCTTAAATTGTTGATGATTTAAGGGCAAAGTGTTAAATTGTCAGAGTTTCATATAACCATAGTGTTAGTTCTGTGGGGGCCCTTTTGACTAAGCTGTGGTAAAAGGGGCCCTGCGCTAGTGGCAGCATGAAGTTTTTGACACATGCAAAGTCCCCTTTTACTGCAGTGGATGAAAAGGTGGAAAAAAGAAATGGCCGTGCGGTAAGTTCACACTTGCTGCGCTGCCATTTCGGAGGGAGCACTTACCAGCACCCATTCAAGTGACTGCATTGGTCCAGTGGTAGTTCCGGGTTGCAACGCGAAAAGCCTGTTGCTACGCGGCATTCCTTTAGTAAAAGGGCCCCTATGTTTGTAGAAAAGCCCTTACAAATTTGTTGTCAGTAAAGAAATGAAATGTGTGTTTCTTACAGACCTGAAGTAACACAGGATGTTGTATTATTTCTATGGATAAGTACCTAATATAAATAAGGGAGGATAAATAATGCACTTCTGGGAACACACAGAATAGCAGGTCATCCAATGAAACCCACACAGGAAAAAGCTTTTACAACTGTATTTCTATATACTTTTGACAGACTCACTGTGCATGTGCTGCACTTTTGTGTCATGCAGGACCTTCTCAGTTTTTGTTTTTCCATTGAGGCAGATGAATGTTTTCCTGTAGCAGCCTGAGTACATTTTTCTCTCAACTGATTTTAAATAGTTTTTGTTACATTATTTTGTTCACAGATGAGGACTTTCTTTATCATAGTTTCATAGTCAGGATTTTTGGTTGACCTTAAAATTGTCTTTATTTTTATGTATTTGTTTTATTTATTTATTTATTTTGCATTCACTTGCTGCCCCCTTTTTTGGCGATTCAACTGGCCTATTTTTTCAAAATCAGGTCATTTGATTTCACTGAAGCTACTTTGTTGGTGGCATGGACCAGAAGAAAGCCCTCACTGACTTTAAGAAATGCAGGCTGTGTGATAAGACCTGTGTGGAGCCCAATCACATAATGGCATTGTAAATAGCGGCAGATAAAAAGACCCTCCACTATGAAGTGGCGAGTATAACATTGGCTGAGCAGCCAGAAGCCACAATAAGTAGGGGTTGCGGGGGGGGGGGGTGGGGGAGAATGGTTGCAGCGATAGGAAACTTTTAGAGGTCAGCCAGGAGGATACAAGAGATGGTGGGCAGGAAAGAAGGGTTGTGGAAGTGAAGAGAGGGAGGATATTTGAGCCGGGTGAATCCGTGAGGAGCGTTGTGGTGAACCTAGTTTTTGTTGCGGTGGTGTCGTGGGTATTGACGTGTTGCAGCACAGATTTGATACTTCCAGCACTGTTCGGTCGTATAGCGTTACACAGTAGAATTAATAATGGTCCGGCATTGAATTTCCAAGCGTAATGCCAGCGGCGGTCAGCAAATTGCTGAATGCTGCTAGCTGACTTTCAACCCTTTTATCTTACCTTAAAATTTTTAAAAAGAAGACATATGCCTCTATGTATAAAAAGAGAAATTAGTGTTAGAAAACAGTTAATCTCTCTGGTACACAGAAAAATAGATTTACTGAAAACCATTGCTGTGTTACCATGTTCTACCGTTTATTAGGCCATGTTATTTACTAATAAAGCACATTAATGGCATTAGGGTGCATTAATGCAATAGTGCACTACAGGGGCAGCCTAAGGCAAGATGCTGCCTGAGGCAGGGCTGAGATGCCATCCCCTCCCTCCCCCCCCCCCCCCCCCCCCCCCCCCCCAGGCCAAGTTCTGGCATCTCCCCCTTCCTTCCTCCACCCTGTTCCTCTATTTTACCTTCTTTTATGTTTTTTTAAACTGGCAGTGGCAGCAATTCCCATACGCTGTCCTGCCGCCGGCACACGCCTCTTCTCTTTACTGCAGCCACAGAGACGCCAAGGGTGGCCCATCCCAGTGCTGGAGATTTACCACCACAATGCTGGAGATTAAAGGCTAAATGAGTGAGATTTTTCTCGCAAGCACCTGCCATATCTAAAACTAGTCCTAGCAGGTGCACATTCCAAAAACTGACATTTCAAAAAGGCGGTAAATAAATCCTAATAAATAAATACATTTTCCAATCAATAAATAGAAAATAAAATTATTTTTTCTACCTTTGTTGTCTGGTTATTTTATTTTTCTTATCGTGTTGGTCCCAGTCTCTGGTTTCTGCTTTCCTCTTTCTTCCCTTAACTGTCTTGCCAGAGTCTCCTTGTCCATTTGTCACTTTCTTTCTCTTCATGTCCGCCATCCATCTTATCTCTGCATCCCTGTCTATCTGACCCAGCATCACCCTTGTCTTCCCATCTCTGTGTCCCTGTTCTTGCCCTGTCCAACATCACTCTTTTGTGTCCCTATGCCCCATGCCAGCATCTCTTCTTCTCTCTTCCCTCCCCCTGCCCCCCACCCAAGGGTCCAGCAAGTGTTCCTCTCTCTTCCTTCACTCCAGTTTTGTCTCACCTTTGCAGGGCCAGCATCTCTCCACCTTCTTTTTCCCTGCAGGTCCTGGTACCTCTTTCCTTTCTTGTCCTTCCAATCCTCCCTCCCCCAAGTCAGCACCTCTTTCTCTCTCCCTGCCTCTCTCTTCCTCATTCCCTTCATTGAATCTTTTTCTTCCATACATAACTTCCCTGTCCAGCACCTCTCTTCATCCAGCACCTCTCTTCCTCCTTCCTGATGCAGCACCTCTGTCCCTTCTTGCCCCCACCCCTGATACAGCACCTTTGTCCTTCCCTACCTTCCTGATGCAGCACTTCTCTCCCTCCTTGCCCCCCTCCCGCCATGCAGTACCTATCTCCCTTATGTAATTGCCCACTTCCTCAATGCAGCATCTCTATCCTCCTTTGCCCCCCATACAGCACCTCTCTCCATCCCCACTTCTCTTGATGCAGCACATCTGTCCCTCCCCCTTTCCCCCCATGCAATACCTGACTGTCTCCCTTGTTGCCCCCATGATGCAGTATCTGTCTCCCTCATTGCCCCCCCCCAAAGCAGCTCATCTCTGCTCTCTCCCTCTTTGTCCTCCCCCACACCTCCTTGCCTCTTCTGCTACTCATCAGCAAGAGCAGGCTGCTTCAGCCAATCCCAGGGGCCTTCCTCCAGCCTGTCCTGCCCATGAGGGCTGAAGGAAGGCCCCCAAGATTGGCTGAAGCAACCTGCTGTTGCTGATTTGTGCCAGCACTGCTTTAAAATATTAATCATGGTGGTGGCAGAACTTAGAAGAAGAGGCAAGGAGGTGCGGGGGAGGACAAAGAGGGAGAGAGAGAGTGCAGAGAACTGCTGCATGGGGGCTGACGGTGGGGAAAGAAGATGCCCAAGCGAGTCATAGGGGAGGAAGCCAACACAACCGAATCACCTGAGCCCAAATTTTGGGAGCCAGTTGTTGAAGTAGCTATCTAAACAACTAGCTAAGGGGTCCTTTTACAAAGGCGTGCTGAAAAATGACTTACGGTAGTATAGGTGTGGGTTTTGGGCAATCATCGCTCCAATTTTTAGCGCGCCTGTAAAAGCCTTTTTTAAAATTTTTGCCGAAAATGGACATGCGGCAAAATTTAAATTGTTGTGCGTCCATTTTGGGTCTGAGACCTTACCACCAGCCATTGACCTAGTGGTAAAGACTCATGCGGTAACCAGGCGGTAATGACCTACATGTACCAAATGCCACTTGGTGTGCGTCCATTACGCGTGCCCGGAAACAAAAAATATTTTTAGACGCACGTATAGGATGCGCGCAATTTGCCCATAAACACACCCCTTTTAAGCTATGCAGGTGTATTTTTAACTGCATGCTTTGCAATTTAGGTGCAGTTCTTTATAGAATACACAACGATTTCCACACTTAAATTGGAATTATTGCCAATTAGTGCTCGTAAGTGCTTGTTAAATGCTGTTAAAAACGCTGATTATCTTGTTCCACCAGTTAAGTTGACGCATAGCTCCACGCGGAATCTAGGCACCATATATAGAATTGGGGGGTAAAGGGGCATTCAGGGAAGACAAGGCCATAGCAGAGAGACTGATTGAATTCTTTGCTTCGGTTTTTTCGGAAGAAGAGGTAAGAGATCTGCCTGTACCAGAAATGGTTTTCAAGGGTGACGATGCAAATGAGCTGAAAGAAATCTCGGTGAACCTGGAAGGCATACTGAGCCAAATCAACAAGTTAAAGAGTGATAAATCACCTGGACCAGATGGTATACACCCCAGGATACTGAAAGGACTCAAACATAAAGTTGCTGATCTGCTGTTAGTGATCTGTAACTAGTCATTAAAATTGTCCATAGTACCTGAACAATGGAGGATGGCCAGCGTAATGTCAATTTTTAAAAAGGGTTCCAGGGATAATCCAGGAAATTACAGATCGATAAGCCTGACTTCAGTGCCAAGCTAAATAGTGGAAACTATTATAAAGAATAAAATTACAGGACAGGTAGACAAACATGTTTTAATGGGACATAGAATGGGTTCAGCCAAGGGAAGTCTTCCCTCACCAATTTGCTTCATTTCTTTGAAGGCATGAATAAACGTGGATAACGGTAAACCAGTTGATGTAGTTTATCTAGATTTTCAGAAAGATTTTGACAAAGTTCCTCATGAGAGACTCCCGAGAAAATTAAAAAGTCATAGGATAGGAGGTCACTGTGAGGGGCATAATCGATCGTCGCCGGCCAAATAGATCACCGGCGATCTATGTTGGCGGCGGTGCTACAGCTGGCCGGAACCGTATTATCGAAAAAGATGGCCGGCCATCTTTTTTTCGATAATACAGTTTAGCCCGGCCAAATGCCTTGGAGTTCACCGGGTTTGAGATGACCGGGTTTGTTTTTCAGCGATAATGGGAAAAAATGCTGGCCATCTCCAACCCGGCAAAATCCAAGGCATTTGGTCGTGGGAGGAGCCAGCATTTGTAGCGCAGTGGTCCCCCTGACATGCCAGGACACCAGCTGGGCACCCTAGGGGTCAGTGCGTGGACTTCAGAAAAACCTCCCACATGCATAGCTCCCTTACTTTGGGTGCTGAACCCCACTACCCACAAATGTACAACACTACCAAAGCTCTTAGGGGTGAAGGGGGCAAATACATGTGGGTACAGTGGGTTTTGGAGGGCTTCCATTACCAGCACAAGTGTTACAGGTAGGGGGGATGGGCCTGGGTCCGCCTGCCTTAAGTGCACTGCGGTACCCACTAAACGTGCTCCAGGGACCTGCATACACGCAGGCCTCTAGGACTTGTTGCTGCTGTATAAACTTGGCACACCAGGTGACACCTAAAAACTAATCTCTTTGAAAAAGTCCTTTATTTGAATAAGCACGTTTACTCACAGTTAACTGCAGATCAGAGGTTGTGCCCCACTGGCAAAGAGTCTCCCTGGTACTGAGATTAGCAGTAGGTCAGAGCTGGCAGAATGCTGTACAATGCCCTCTTTCAGCCACATTCAAGGTAATAACGTTCTCTAATGTGGGTAACACATGAAAGGGATCTAAAACTGGCTTACAAAAATAGCCACTACCTCATGGACTACCGGAAACAAAACAGGGCACACTCTGACCCAGTTAGCACGGGGGGAAAGCACCATGGGAGTAGAGCCCAGTACCCTATACCCACCACAATGCATTGCTAATGTGACTCTGCAGGGCACCTAACAGAAAAGGTGTCACACTCACCCGAGAGCCACATCGCAACCAGGGAAAGGCTGTCGGAGGATACAACACATTCTGCTGTCATGGGGTACGGCATTTGAGGCTGGCATACAGGCTGGCAAAAAAGGTTTTTAGTTTTATTTTTTTAGTATGGGAGGGGGTTGGTGACCACTGGGGAGTATGGGGAGATCATCCCCCATTCCCTCCAGTGGACATCTGGTCATTTGGTGCACCTTTTTTAGGCTTGGTCGTGAAAATAAAAGGACCAAGTAAATCCGGCAAAATACTGCTTATTGCTGTTTTTTTTCCATTATCGCCGAAAGCCGGCCATCTGGTAGCTACGCCCATGCTCGCCCATGTCCCGCCTTCGTTTTGCATCGACATGCCCCTTTGAACTTTGGCCGGCGATGTGACGGGAAAGCAGCGATGTTGCCAAAAAAATGGCTTTTGATTATACCGATTTGGCCGCTTTTCCGAGATCGCCGGCTATCTCCCGATTTATGTCGGAAAATGGCAGGTGATCACTTTCGAAAATGAGCTGGTGTATCTCAAAAAGGATATAGCAGAATTAGAAAAGATTCAAAGAAGAGCAAACAAAATGATAAAAAGGATGGAACTCCTCCCATATGAGGAAAGACTAAAGAGATTTGAGCTCTTCAACTTGGAAAAGAGATGGCTGAGGCCAGGTGTATATCAGATGCTGTAATTTCTAGGTGCAATGCTGCCACCTATTGTTTATGAACATCTCAGCATAAACCACATTGAAAAATCGAACACCTTAGAGTTGCCAATCCATAATTTTACAAATGGTTTCAGTGGTAAGCACATCTTGTTTTTTAAGCCATGTTTCAGTAATAAAAAAAAAAAAAAGCTGTTTTGTTCCCTAATAAAATTATCAAAAAGAACGGGGGGGGGGGGGGGTCAATATTGTCAGCATAGTAATTTTGTTAAATGCTGTCTGTGGCATTTAACTTAATCAGTGCCACTATCTGTAAAAAGTATTCAGCAGGCCTAAATTAAATGAATATTGCTGCTAATTGGATCAATTTATAGCCCACTCTTGTCCTACCCGGCCCCAAATTTTGTTCCTTATTAAATGGATAATATCGGGCCATTCAGTCAGATACTATTTGTGTATCTTTTGAAAATATATGGATAGTAAAATGATACATCCCATGGCCACTTGCTAATATATAACTTGTTTTGAATATCAGCTTAAAGACTTTTTAAAATTTCTTCTGCTGGGGGGGTTTTCTTTTGTCTTCCCTGTATCTCCCCTCAGGGCCATTGCAAGGGTTTTAGACATCCCAGGTACAATCCTAGTGTTTTGCCACTCCCACCACCTTCACCACAGCAGTACCCTCTCTCTTCTCTCAATTCCCACCCCCAGTAGCATCCATTTCCCCTCTGTCCCTTCTCCCCTCGCCCTCATGTTGCAGCTTCACACTCTCTCCTCCCATCCCAGCTTCAGCAGAGTTCATTTATCAGAGACCCCTCTTCCCCTTTCTCAGCCTCCTACTAGTGACAATGCAGAAGTAGTTGCTTTTGATAACTACACAATTTTTCATTGCATACCTCAGTCTTGTATGGCACTGTAATCAGGGTATTAGAGAAAACAACATAATTTGTTTTTCATTTATTTCTGAGCTGTACCTTTACTGCAGCAATTTGCATATGCAGATTGTTAGATGTGGAGGGGTATTTTCGATATGATGTCTAAATCCGATTTTGGATGTTTTGCTGAAAATATCCATAAATCATGTGGTGAACCTAGCAATTTTCAAACCAGAAAAAGTCTATCTTTTTGTTTCAAAAATGGCCATTTCCTATACATTTTGTAGACATTTTTGTGCTCAGTGCTTTTTTCTTTTGTGACCATTTTTGTGAAAAAAATGTCCAAGAGAAAAACGCACAAAAACAAGCCATTGGGGTGTGTGGGGGGTAGCATTCTTAGTAGACTGGTCACACAGACATCCCAGCAGAGCAGTGGGGCATTCTAGGGAGCGCTGCAGTGGACTTTACATAAAAGGTCCCAGGTACACATTTCATTGTGACCCCCTTATATTGTATGGGGAGCCCTCCAAAACCCACCAAAAACCTACTATATACCATTACAATAGCCCCAATGGCTGCAGGTGTGACCTATATGTGGGATGTTGGTGAGTTTTGGGGGAATCACAAATTCCACCACAAGTGTAACAGTTAGAGTAATATATGGGCCTGGGTCCCCTTCTCTACAGTGCACTACACTGATTGATATGCTACTCAGGAACCTGCTTGCTGCTCTAATAAGACTGGCTATAACAGCTGACACTGTCATACAGGTTGGTATGTACTGTTTCTTTCACATTTTGTGGGGGTGGGAGGTGGTCAGTGACCATTGGGGGAGTAAGAGGGGGTCATACCTTAATCCCGCCAGTGGTCATTTAGGGCACTTTTTGTGACTTAATCATGACTGAAACAGGTCTAGACCAAAATCTTTTAGCCCTGGACAATTTTGCTGTGTTCCATTGTGACAGAAAAATATCCAAGTTTTGGGAACACCAAATCCCACCACCACCCCTTTGTGATTTGGATGGAACACAGATGAGCTGCATAGAAAAACATCTTAAAAATGTGTTTTGAAAATAGCAATTTGGATGTTTTAGACAAAAAATGTCTATCTGCTGCTTTTGGGATGTTTTTCTGTTTTGAAAATGAGCCCCTCTATATTCTACATTGATGACAGCCCCCTACCCCCCCCCCCCCCCCCCAATACACACAGCCACCCTCCCCAACAGGTTAGCTTGACGATTAGCTTGACGGAGTTTAAAAAGGGGTTAGATAGATTCCTAAAGGACAAGTCCATAGACCGCTATTAAATGGACTTGGAAAAATTCCGCATTTTTAGGTATAACTTGTCTGGAATGTTTTTACGTTTGGGGAGCGTGCCAGGTGCCCTTGACCTGGATTGGCCACTGTCGGTGACAGGATGCTGGGCTAGATGGACCTTTGGTCTTTCCCAGTATGGCACTACTTATGTACTTATGTACTGAAAAGGGATATGTCCAGGGGTAAACATGGCTAGTCAATCATGCACAGGGACTTCATTTTGGAATTCCTATGTACGTTTAAGCTGCAGGATTTTCTTTTCTGTAATTATTTTATATTTATAAATGTTTACATATATATGGATACGTAAAAGGGCCAATAGCAGGAAATATTATCCAAAAGAGCAGGGACTGTCTCTCTATGTCAGGTGTTCAGCGCTGTGTGCGTCTGGTAGCACTATACAAATGTTAATAATAATAATAAAATGATCCAAAAAAAATAGTATAAGAAAAATACATACAGGGCCTCCTGTACTTCACAAAAGTGCAGTTCACATAAAAAATAGCATAACATTCTTGGAAAAATACAAAAATGTTAAATTTCTCATAGCTTGCATTGTTTTTTACACAGAGTGGACTTTGTAAAAGTCACTTATAATAATAAACATTGAGCAGTTTGCTTCATTCTAAAGTTTTTTTTAATTTAAATTTGATATTAAATTCATGCAAACCACTCCATTAATATTGCATATGAGTAAGTTTGGGGGGGGTCTCATTTTTGCAATAAGTAAATAAATACACTTCTGAAGGGCCCTACAAACCCCTCAAAGTCTCAATGCAGGACATAAATGTAACATCCCTCAGTGCCCCCTGCCCCCTTTAGAAGCCTATTCTTAATACCATAAAAAGATAAGGGCCCCTCCCCCCACACACACACACACACGACCAACTCACCAAGGGGTTGGGGGATTGGGGATGTTTGGAACAGGAACAATCCTAACTTGCTTTTGCCCTGGGTCTGCTACTGTTCAAATGGCCAACAATGAACAGCAAAACAGAAGAAACAATCTTCACAAACAGCACAAACGACAAACAGGCACAGTGAAGATGACAATGATGCCACACAAAGTCAATAATGGTGCTATTAAAGCTGTTAAATCAAGTTGTGCCTTACTTGACTGTGTGGCATCATTGTCATTTTTGCTGTGCCTGTTTGTCGACTGTCCAAATGGCATAAATAGCTAGTGGTAATACTGCAGTACTGTTATAAGATGCACATTGTTAAACAGCTAAAACGTATGTTTCAGCCTTCGGTTTTGCAATCAGTTACTGTATGTCATCACTGGACCAAAGTACGTTTGACTACTGTAATATGTTATATGTTGGTCTTCCTTAAAAGGTAGTTTGAAGAATACAGATTACTCAGAATTCTTGAAACTCAGATATTAACAGATAGCAAAAGGGTGGAAAGTGCTTTACTATCTCTCATCAAATTGCATTGGTTTTATCTATTTATTTATTGGGATTTCTTAGCCACATTTATGAAGAGATTCACCCAAGGCAGTGTATATAAAACTTACAATTTTGTTAACAGCATAAAAATAGTAAAAATGACAAAATATAAACATAAATACAATAACTCTGGGATTTACTAAGCCGCTAGTGTGGCTGACTGTGTGCTAGTGTTGACACAGTCCATTCACTTTGAATAGGCTGTGTCGGCAATGCCATTGGAAAGCTGATCCCTAAATGAGGTAAACAGCAAATTAAAATCTAATAATAGGATTACCATGAAACAGTATCAAAAATATACACATGTAACAACACTGAAATTCAAATAACAGAGATTTAAGAGCCCTTTTACTAAGACATGGTAAGCCTAACATGGGCCTACTGCGTGGTGCAAGGGCTTTACCATGGGACATACTGAGGCATCCCATATTTGGCCAACAACGCGTGTCACTCCCATGGTAAAAAAATATTTTTTATCCTTTGCCATGAGAGGCATGTACGGGGTGAAGAGTAAGCATGCCTGCGCTAATTGGGTAGCATGGGCACATTACTGTACACTACCCGATTAGCGTAGGAGTAGCATGGGAACCCTTACCGCCTCCTAAATAGGTGATGGTAAGAACTTCCAGCAGTAATGGCCACGCGCTAACGGGGAGAGTAGCAAGTGGCCTTCAAAAAAATATATTGAGTGCTGCCATTTTTCAGCCATTCTAGAAAGTGGCCAGAGCATGCAGCAAGCCCACGTGCTAATCACAGCGCTGGCCACTTTCTAGCACACCTTGGTAAAAGGACCCCATAATGCAATGTCAGCATGATTCTACTGAATCATCTAATAAGTACACATTAGAACATTCAAATAACATAGATATAATGCTAATGATTTTCTACAATTCAGTTTACCTCGTAGCCGAGGGGCCAAGTGCAGATATATGAATGGGGATAAGATGGGTGATACAGCATCGGATGGGATAAATAGACGGCTGGCTAAACTCAAGGCAAGTTACCAATACAAGGAAGAGTAAAGTTTCAAATTTTAATTTAGGCATTTAAGGTAGTCCTACAAGTCTAAACTGATATATTCTATCCAGACCATTAAGCTTTAGCCAGGGCTATCAGTTAATTATACCAATCAGGCAAGAGATTTATATGTCGTGATGGAGATACAGAGCTTTTCTGTAATAGAACCATAACCACAGAACCACCTGCTATTCGAATTAAGATAGGAAAATAATATCCTGATAGTAAGAAATTAATGCATCCCTTTACTAAGCTATGGTGAAATGTGCCTTAGTGTGCCTTTACATGGGTTTTTCCTGCACACTAAGGCCAATTTTTATAGCAGTCAACACTTATGTTGTAGGCAGTAAGGGCTCACGTGGTAATCCTGCACTAACTACTTAACGCACATTAATGCAGATGCGTTAACTGGCTAGCACAGGATTGCCTTTTCTATGCCCTCAGACATGCTCCCTCCAACAAGTATTTTAAAATATTTTTTAGCACACATGTATGTGTATGGAACTTACCACAGGATGCCTGAGCACATCCTGCAGTAAAGTTTTTAAAACTGCAATAAGCACAAACTAGCGCTTACTGCAGCTTAGTAAAAGGAGCCCCAAGGTCCCATCTTTTTCCCAACACTTGTTTAGGGCTTTTGTTGAGGGGGTACTTGGGGGTACTGAGTATCGGCACCTTTTCCATTGTCTGCTAAAATTGACCCATGGTCCCCAAGCTTTAATGAAAGAGCTCAAGCTCTGCACACCAATTCAGCCTTGTCATAGATTCTGTGACTGGTTGCAGGGGGCCTGGCTATTTTGAGGTGGGTCCCTTAGTGATCACCTCACCCCCTGAAGGGTGGCCTGGCATTTGAGTACCAGCACCTTTTTCGCTAGAAAATATGCACTGCTAATTAATCAGTATTTTGCTGGCAGTCTGTTTGGGCTGGTGGCTTGGATCAGGTTTAATAGGTGGCTTTAAGATGGTATGACTGTCAAGAAATTAGAGCGTTTGGTTAATTTTTAATTATTTGGGTTTGTATTTATTTTAATTTTGTATTACACTTTTACTTATTTTTGATATATTTATGATTGTAATTTTGTATCATATTTTGAATTGTTTTGCTATTTTATTTTATTGTATGGATAGTTAGCTCCACTACAACCTGCCTTGAACTCTTTTGTTTAAGCAAGATAAACGCACTAAAATAAAATTAAGGGCACTGTTTACTAAGCCATGCTAGAGACATGTTAATATTTTTAACTCACACTGAGCATTAGCACACGCTAACCGTGTAGATGCCCATAATATTCCTATGGGTGTATACGCTGTTAGCACATGCTAATTTTTAGCATGCGCTAAAACGCGAATGCACCTTAATAAACAGGACATTTAGTTTGGAAAAAAAATGAGAAGCAGATCATGCTTGTCTTGTTTTATCTTTTATATTTGTCTATGTTTTAACTGTATTACATATGTCATTCACTTAGACACCTCACTTGTATCTCACCACACACAAAACATATACAAAACATATACATACATAAGTAGTCTGTGGAGGGGATTGGGGGCAGAGATTTGCCTCCTAAAAGGGGATCACATCTGACAAAGTTTGAGAAGCACTGATCTACATCAATTTCTTTTCTGCTAGAAACTCATTTAAGTAGAATTGAAAATAAGACATTGAAAAGAGATTAGGTAGGTGAATTGGGATTTTCTGCATACAATAATCAACAGTCGTGCAGCAATATTAATAAAGAAAAAATCTTCTTTGAGATGCATAAGCAAATGCAAAATCCTGAGGGAAGATTTATAATAATGATAGAAGACTGCTACATGGACAAATAGCAATGCTAAGTAATTTTATGCTTGCATTTTTCTCTCTACTAATATCAAAATTGGTAAGGGATTTCAGTACAGCAGTGAACCCTTTAGCAGATTGTTAACCTCCTTAGACATCACAGAAAGGGCATAGAGAAAAAAGGAATGTATTTCTTAATAGAATCATTAAACCTCATGGTCACCTGGAGAACACTCAGTCAGTCACTGGAAAACAATTCCACTCTGTTTTCAAGTGCCCACAGAGGTTATGAAAGAGTAGATCATATTGATATCAACACAGTTTTCTCCAAATGAACTCTAGCTAAAACTGAAACAACTACAGTATCAGATCATTTCCTAGTCAGCAAAACATTGAAATTATTGGAATCGAGCAGAGCCTTTATGTGGAAGTTAATTCCAGCTCGCTACCAAAATTAATCAGTTCCATAGACAAGTAGGCAGGACTATGAGATAAACAGCAATATATAGTACCATAGTAACATAGTAGATGATGGCAGAAAAAGACCTGCATGGTCCATCCAGTCTGCCCAACAAGATAAACTCATATGTGCTACTTTTTATGCATACCTTACCTTGATTTGTATCTGTCATTTACAGGGCACAGACCGTATAAGTCTGCCCAGCACTATCCCTGCCTCCTAACCACCAGCCCCACCTCCCACCACCGGCTCTGCCACCTAATCTCAGCTAAGCTTCTGAGGATCCATTCCCTGGGAACAGGATTCCTTTATGTTTATCCCACGCATGTTTGAATTCCGTTACCGTTTTCCTCTCCACCATATCTATAACATACTATAAAAATCTAAAACATACTATAAAGCTATGAAAACAGTGCTTATGGAACATATCATCAAGGATGGACAGCCAAACAATTTTTGTTTTGTATTATGTCCAGACTGTTGTCATCATATACTATCTATATAAATAAATCCCACCTTGAACGTTCTGAAGCTCCCTCCAACTGTGGCAGTGAAGTCCTGAACTGCTGTAGTCCTCCTGGCTATTCGGACTACTCACCACCGCCCTCAGCCACGCCCCATCTGCGACCTACGCCACGCCCCAACTGGACATAAAAAGCACCATGAACGTTCTGAACCACACTTTGAGGCTTCAAAAGTTCGTATGTTCGAAGCTCTGTAACCACTTTTAACCACAGTCCATCTGTGCGCCGCCATGATCTGAATCTGCCCCGCCCTGACCTATCAGAGTACATCTCTGCCCTGCCCTGACCTATCAGAGAAGGGAGGAGCGTCACAGCTGCACCGCTCTGACCTATCAAAGGGAACTGAAACAGGAAAAGGGAGGAGCATCACACCAATGAGGGACCTATCAGGGAAGTCAAATAGAAGAAGGGAGGAGCGTCAGAGGCGAAGGGCTCACTCGGGAGGAGCGTCACTCGCTTTGCTGTGCACATGTGCTGGAGGAGTTCTGCACCCGTTTCTCCTCCCTCTGTTTTCTCCGGTGGCCTTGGCAGCTGAATGTAGAACTAACGAGGGCAGGAGCTTTTGCTTCGCATCTGGCAAAGTAAGTCAGCTTCTGCTGTGCACCCTCCCCTCCTGTCCTTTCAAGCAGCGAATACGAGAGAATACGAGCTGGGACTGAACAGGCAGCACAAAACTCCTTTTTGTTTTGTTTTGTTTAACAAGGGCAGGAGCTTTTGCTTCGCATCTGGCAAAGTAAGTCAGCTTCTGCTGTGCACCCTCCCCTCCTGTCCTTTCAAGCAGCGAATACGAGAGAATACGAGCTGGGACTGAACAGGCAGCACAAAACTCCTTTTTGTTTTCTTTTGTTTACACTTGCACAGCTGATAGCTGGTCGCTGCCTGCCGTGCCCCTCTTCCTTTTTACAAACATTATGCCACTTTTCCTCTTTTTCCCTCTTTTCTTTCTCTACAAACATGACAAGGGGGTTGGAACAGGAGGTCCTGCACAGCTCTCTCCATTGTTGCCACAGGCTAAGCAACAGTTCAGGCACAAGGAGGGGAGGATGAGGGCCAGAACAGGTACACAGACCACAGATGGAGGCGGAGGAGGGGGTCCTGACAGCACAGGTGAAGGGGGGAGGGGCGACCCACAGTCCTGAGAGAAGGGCTGTAGGGAGACCTGAAAGGAGGGGGGGGGAGACTGACCAGACAAGGAGATGAGGGGTCCTGCGACAACACAGTGGCAGACGCAGACGGAGGGGGGTCCTTCCAGCCAACATAGGGAGGGGGGGGGATGTATCTCCGTCACACTCTCTCTCTCTCTCACACACTGACTGTCTCTCTCACTCTCTAACACTGTCTACAACACACGCTATGTCTCACACTCGATCACATTCACTCTCTATGTGTCACACAGTCACTGTCAAACACTCTATCACTCTCATACACTCTCGCTCTCGCTCACATACCCACTCAAACACACTGTCAATCTCACACACACACTCTCTAACAGACACACTTGCAGCCACACACATTCAATCTGTCTCTCTCACAAAGTCACTCTCACACACACACTCTCTCAAACATACACACTCCGAGGAAAACCTTGCTAGCTCCCGTTTCATTTGTGTCGGAAACGGGCCTTATTTACTAGTATTTCAATAAAGACTGAATGATGTGATACACAGTCTCTCCATCATCTGTTGTTTCTCCTCAATCTTTTGTCCATGCTATATCATTACAGGGACCGTATCCTTCTGTTTATTTACATTTGGCCATTTTGTTATTTTGTCAGTTGCTGATAATAGTGCACACTCCTTAGAAATAGTGCACAATCCCCCAGATTCTATATAGCGTGCCTAGAGATCCATGCCAAAATCCAAGTGGATTCTATAACAATGTGCATAACTTAACAAGCTAATGAGTGCTGATAACAGCACTTAACAAGCAATAATGAACACTAATTGGCAATAATTAGAACTTACGCACACAACTCATTAAGCATATTCTGTAATGAAGTGCAGTAAACTTCTAACACATGCAGGCAAAAAGGGGCGTGGTTATGGGTGGGGAAATGGGAATTTCGTTGGCGTTCCAATATGTACGTGCATAGTTAGAAAATATGGTCCAGTGTGTGTAAATCTATGTGCTAGGACTTACACCAAATTTGTGTTGGTGTAAATGGATGTGTGTAGTTTTAGGCACTGAGATATCAACTAAGTATATTCATAGTAACATAGTAGATGACGGCAGAGAAAGACCTGTAAGGTCCATCCAGTCTGCCCAACAAGATAAACTCATATGTGCTACTTTATGTTTATACCTGACCTTGATTTGTATCTGCCATTTTCAGGGCACAGATCGTAGAAGTCTGCCCAGCACTAGCCCTGCCTCCTACCACTAGCCCCGCCTCCCACCACCGGCTCTGCCACCCAATCTCCGGTCTGCCATCCAATCTCTGCTAAGCTTCTGAGGATCCATTCCTTCTGAACAGGATTTTTTAATTCTGTTACCGTTTTCATCTCCACCACCTCCCGCGGGAGGGCATTCCAAGTATCCACCACTCTCTCCATGAAAAAATACTTCCTGACATTTTTCTTGACTCTGCCCCCCCCTTCAATCTCATTTCATGTCCTCTAGTTCTACCGCCTTCCCATCTACAGAAAAGGTTTGTTTGCGGATTAATACCTTTCAAATATTTGAGCGTCTATATCATATCACCCCTGTTTCTCCTTTCCTCCAAGGTATACGTTCAGGTCAGCAAGTCTCTCCTCATACGTCTTGTAACGCAAATCCCATACCATTTTTGTAGCTTTCCTTTGCACCGCTTCAATTTTTTTTACATCCTTAGCAAGATACGGCCTCCAAAACTGAACACAATACTCCAGGTGGGCCTCACCAATTACTTATACAGGGGCATCAACACCTCCTTTCTTCTGCTGGTCACACCTCTCTCTATACAGCCTAGCAACCTTCTAGCTACGGTCACCGCCTTCTCACACTGTTTCGTCGCCTTCAGATCCTCAGATACTATCACCCCAAGGTCCCTCTGCCCGTCTGTACATATCAGACTCTCACCGCCTAACACATACGTCTCCCGTGGATTTATATTCCCTAAGTGCATCACTTTGCATTTCTTCGCATTGAATTTTAATTGCCAAACCTTAGACCATTTTTCTAGCTTCTGAAGATCCTTTTTCATGTTTTCCACTCCCTTCTGGGTGTCCACTCTGTTACAAATCTTAGTATCATCCACAAAAAGGCAAACTTCTAACCCTTCGGCAATGTCACTCGCAAATATATTGAACAGAATCGGCCCCAGCACCGATCCCTGAGGCACTCCACTACTCACCTTTCCCTCATCCGAGCAAATTCCATTAACCACCATCCTCTGCCATCTGTCCATCAACCAGTTCCTAATCCAGTTCACCACGTTGGGTCCTATCTTCAGCCTGTATACACAGTGCCTAAATCTAGGTGCCACTTATAGAATACACTTACAGGCTCATTTTCAAAGCACTTAGCCTCCCAAAGTTCCATAGAAACCTATGGAACTTAGCCTCCCAAAGTGCTTTGAAAATATGCCTATTAGTTGACACTGATTTCTGTGCCGCGTTTTTAGGCTCCATATATAGAATCTCCCCCAATATGGGCTAGATTCAATATATGGTGCCTAAAAAATTGGTGCTGAAAAATGCTATTCTGTAAGCCACATTTAAAGTTAGGCACGGTTTATAGAATAGCTCTTATGCCCCGGAGTTATACCTAACTTTAGGTGCGACCATTTCCACCAACTGAAACATGGTGCAAATGCACGCACCTACATTAGGAGGCCCTTTTACTAAGCCATGGTAGGCCTACCACTGGCTCACTGCATGCCTAATTATTATGCATTTTAAAACTGGTCTTGCAACAAATAGCCCACCTTAATTGTCGCTAATGCACATTAGATCTTAACATGGCTTTTAATACCCAAAAAATGAGATCTAATGCATGACACATAGAAACATAGAAAAGGAAGGCAGATAACGACCATATGATCTTGCAAAATACTATCCCTTCCTCTTCTTTAGAGATCCTATGTACTTATCCCAAGCTTGCTTGAATTCAGATACAGTCTTTGTCTCCACCACCTACACCAGGAGGACATTCCATGAATTCACCACCTTTTCCGTGAAGAAGTATTTCATCAGGATACTCCTGAGTCTATCCTCTTTCACCTTCATCCTAAGCCCCCCTTCTTTTACTTTCATCCTATGCCCCCCTCATTCCAGAGCTTCCTTTCAATTGAAAGAGACTCCCCACCTGTGCATTTATGCCATGGAGGTATTTAAAATGACTTTATCATATCTCCCCTCTCCCGCCTTTCTTCCAAAGTATACGTATTGAGATCTTTAAGTCTGTCCCCATATGCTTTATGATGAAGACCACTGACCATTTTGGTAGCCATCCTCTGGACCGACTCCATCCTGTTTATATCTTTTTGAAGGTGAAGTCTTCAGAATTGAGATCTCACCAGAGACTTATACAGAGACATTCCTGCTTATTTTCGAAGGAGATCGCCGGCCATCTTCTGACACAAATCAGAAGATGGCCAGCCATCTCCTAAACCCGGCCAAATCGGTATAATCGAAAGCCAATTTTGGCCAGCTCAAACTGCTTTCCGTCACAGAGCCGGCCAAAGTTCAAGGGGGCGTGTCGGCAGGGTAGCAAAGGTGGGACGGGGCGGAACGGGGGCATGGTTAAGACATGGCCAGCTTCAGCCGATAATGGAAAAAAGAAGGCCGGCTCAGATGAGCATTTGGCCGGCTTCACTTGGTCCATTTATTTTTAGGACCAAGCCTCAAAAAAGTGCCCCAATTGACCAGATGACCAACAGAGGGAATCAGGGATCACCTCCCCTTACTCCCCCAGTGGTCACCAACCCCCTCCCGCCCCCCCCCCAAAAAAAAAACATTTTATTGCCAGCCTCTATGCCAGCCTGAAATGTCATGCCCAGCTCCCTGACAGCAGTATGCAGGTCCCTGGAGCAGTTTTTAGTGGGTGCAGTGCACTTCAGGCAGGCGGACCCAGACCTATCCCCCCCTACCTTTTACACTTGTGGTGGTAAATGGGAGCCCTCCAACCCCCCCCCCCCAAAACCCACTGTACCCACATGTAGGTGCCC
The DNA here is from genome assembly GCF_901765095.1 of Microcaecilia unicolor. NCBI lineage: Eukaryota > Metazoa > Chordata > Amphibia > Gymnophiona > Siphonopidae > Microcaecilia > Microcaecilia unicolor. The sequence continues at coordinate 121,205,948 of NC_044034.1, read as the reverse complement.
CCCTTCACTCTTAGGGCTATGGTAGTGGTGTAGAGTTGTGGAGAGTGGGTTTTGGGGGGGGTATGGGGGGCTCAGCACCCAAGGTAAGGGAGCTATGCACCTGGGACCAATTTTTGAAGTCCACTGCAGTGCCCCCTAGGGTGCCCAGTTGGTATCCTGGCAGGTGAGGGGGACCAGTGTACTACAAATGCTGGCTCCTCCCATGACCAAATACCTTGGATTTGGCCAGGTTTGAGATCGCCGGCATTAGTTTCCATTATCGCCAAAAACTAATGCCGGCCATCTCTAAAGCCAGCCCAAATGCTGAGATTTGGCCGGCCCCGACCGTATTATTGAAACGAAAGATAGCCGGCTATCTTATTTCGATAATACGGTCGGGACGCCGCTTTACGGGTCCGGCCATATAGATGGCTGGCCCCGTTCGATTATGCCCCTCGTCACCTCCTTTTTCTTACTGACCATTTCTCTCTCTATGCACCCAAGCATCCTTCTAGCTATTGCCATCACCTTTTCTACCTGTTTAGTCAACTTAAGATCATCACATATGATCATACCGAAGTCCCGTCCTTCTTCCATGCACAAAAGTGCAGACCTTTGGTCTGTCCCAGTATGGCAATACTTATGTACTTATAGACCATAATTAAAATGGACTTGGGGAAAATCCACTGTTTATTTCTAGGATAAGCAGCATAAAATGTTTTGTACTTTTTTGGAATCTTGCCAGGCATTTGTGACCTGGATTGGCCACTGTTGGAAACAGGATGCTGGGCTTGATGGACCTTTGGTCTTTCCCAGTACGGCAATACTTATGTACTTATAGACCACTAGTAAAACAGGCCCGTTTCTGACACAAATGAAATGGACGCTAGCAAGGTTTTCCTCAGAGTGTGTATGTTTGAGACAGAGTGTGTGTGTGAGAGATGGAGTGTGTGTGTGAGAGATAGAATGAGTGAGAGAGACAGAGTGTGTGTGTGTTTGTGTCAGAGAGAGAGAGAGTGTGTGAGAGACAGAGTGTATGTGTGTGTGTGTGAGAGTGAGTGTGTGTGTGAGAGAGAGAGAGAGTGTATGCGAGGGAGAGATAGAGTGTGTGAGAGAGCGTTTATGTGTGAGAGAGTGAGTGTGTTTGTGGGGCTCCGAGTTCCATAACCCCCTCCTTCCCTCCCTCCCTCTCCTCCCCTCTGAGTTCCAGGCCCCCCTTCCGTCTGAGGTGCAGGCCCCCCTCCCTCCCTCCCTCTCTCTCCTCCCTCCCTCCCACTCCTCTCCCTCTCTCTCCTCCCTCCCTCTCTCTCCTCCCCTCTGAGCTCCATGCCCCCCTCCCTCTCCTCCCCAGCATATTCCATGCCCCCTTTCCTTGGACTGTGTATGTTTGAGAGAGAGTGTGTGGGTGAGAGATGGAGTGTGTATGTGAGAGAGAATGAGTGAGAGAGAGAGACAGACAGAGTGTGTGTGTGTGTTTGTGTCAGAGAGAGAGAGTGAGAGACAGAGTGTGTGTGTGAGTCTGTGTGTGATAGAGTATGTGAGAGACAGAGTGAGTGTGTGTGTGTGTGTGTGTGTGTGTGTGTGTGTGTGTGTGTGTGTGTGTGTGTGTGAGAGAGAGAAAGTGAATCAGCCTTCAAGCCTTGAAGCATTCGTGCGCTCTGTAAGGCTCCATCTCCTCAATTGATGACACGTAGTTCCGGAACGTTGCAGGAATGCTTCCAGGCTTGAAGGCTTCACTTTCTCGGCTTCAGAATGTTGGAGGTGTGTTTTATTATATAGGATGATGATTAAGGTACTTTACCCCCTAAGCCAGTGTTTCCTAAGTCCATCCTGAAGTACTCCCTTGCCAGTCAGGTTTTCAGGATATCCATAATGAATATGCATGAAATTTATTTGCATACATTGCCTCCATTAAATGCAAATCTCTTACTAATATAATAAATTAGAAATAAAATAACTTGAAACTACAATACAATACACGAATATACAAACCAAACACCATAATGAATGAGTGCACCGGCAAAAGTAGGAGCGACAGGATTGCTAATACCTGTGGAACCATTAGACCACCAGGAACCTGTTCAAGTAGGCTCAAGGGGATCTGGAAGTTAACTTACTCCAAGTGTATCAGTTCCCTAACACAGAATCCAATAAGGAAAATAAAACCAGAAACCCATCATAATCTTCCACCACCAAGCTAAAACTCCCTGGTGTCTCAGTGCCCCACCCTGCCTATGCTCCAGCCCATGTGAAGGAAAACCCCTTGCAGGGTAGCCCCAAATTGCTGGTAGATTAGATTCTCCCCCCCCCCCCCCCCCCACCCTCAGCCCTGACATGGGGTTCAAAAAGCCAAAAAGGTGCCTCCAGACCTATTCTCTTCCTCTCTCCTCCCCCATGCCTAGCACCACCCCATGCTTAAAAATAATTAGTCTCGAACCCAGGACACCCACCCAAACCCCCAACCTTCATGGAATGCAGAAAGTTTTGATTCCCAAAACTGGCAGGAGTGATCCCCAGAAATTGGAAAATGGAAGTACCTTATCCCTTCCACTACATATCTCCCATATAAGGGAGCACGTTATATAACCTAATTATCCTGCCCTCTCCTAAAGTGTAAACACACTCAAAGAAGTAGAACAATTTATATTTGTCTCTGAATGTAAGAGTTGATTAAAATGATTACTATACCTGAAGTATTCAATGTCCCATTGCTAAATGTAAAAATATACCTAACAGTGCTATGCAAAACATTTTCATACTTTGTACCGCAGAGGAAAAAAAGCCAAGACTATCAATCAAGTAATAATGAAACTTCCTGGGGAGTAGTGGCAGGCCTGCAAGCACAGTTTCTTTAATTTATGTTTATTGCAAATAGTAGGAAATGCCTTTCCTATAAAAGAGCTCAGTGTCACAAATTAATAGTCACAATTACAGGTTACATAGGAAATATTCCATCAACTCACTAATTAAGACCTCATATCTGGAAAGTATCCAGTCTTATTTAGTAATTCACCAATGATAAGAAGAAAAAAAAAAACACTAAATACTACAGCTACCCAGTGATTTCATTCCTGTCTCCTCTGTTGTAATACTAGAAGCACTCAAAAGACCTTACACAGAAGGCACCACATTCTCTGGGAAAAGCCAGGGCTGGCTTAACCATCAGGCAAACTAGGCAGCTGTCTAGGATGGAACCTTCTGGAAGACTGCAAAGAGTGGCTACTGTGAAAACAAAATAGATCCTAACACAAAATCAGAGAACTAACAACCTGTTTAATATTTAAGGGGTCATTTTGCAAAGCTATGGTAAAAATTGACCATTAGTATGCCCTTACATGGGTCTTTTCTGCATGCCAAGGCCATTTTTACCATGGCAATACAAACCCTGGCCTATATAAGCCCTGGCCTTTTATGGTCACTCTAGGTGGTCACTTAGTCTGTGTTCTGGAGCATGAGAGCTGGCCAGGTACACAATATTTTGTTTTTAGGGGCATGAGCCAGAACTGGAAACATTTCCAGGAGGCCAAAAAAAGGCTGTTACAGTTCACATACTCTCCTTCTCGAATTATTGAGACCACACGCTAGTTGTACTCTGAACCACTTACCATGTATTCTGAACCAATACACTGAAATCTTCTGCCTAGTGTGCGGCGGCGGCAGAAGTGTAACCAGGTTTTGATGTCAGGAGGAGCAGACCTTTTGTAAAATAGGTGTCAGTGTGAAGCTGAAGGGCTGATCCACATAGGTGCCATTTTATTCAAAATCTGTTTTGGAGAGCAGTCGCTCCCCTTGCATCCCACCTAGCTATGCCTCTGGGTGGAAGCCAAAAAAGCAAACAGGATGCTAGGAATTATTAGGAAAGGAATGCAAAATAAGGCCAAGAATATTATAATGCCTCTATATCACTCCATGGTGCAACCTCACCTTGAGTATTGAATTCAATTCTGGTCACTGTATCTCAAAAAAGATATAGCGGAATTAGAAAAGGTTCAAAGAAGAGCGACCAAAATGATAAAGGGGATGGAACTCCTCCCATATAAGGAAAGGCTAAAGAGTTTAGGGATCTGTTTAGCATCCTGTTTGCTTTTTTGGCCACCACTGCACCAGGGGCATAGTCGGACTTCACGGTGGAAGGGGGCCAGAGCCTGAGGTGGGGCACATTTTGTTCTGTCATCCTGCTGTCACCCCCCCCCACACACACACACACACCGCCCTGCCACTCCCCACCCACTGCCGCAGCAAATACCTTGGCTGGCGGGGGTCCCCAACCCCTGTCAGCTGAAGCGTTGTCCAGCACTGGTCTCTGGCGCTGCCTCATTGCCTGCCCTACTCTGTCTTCCCCTGCATGCTCCTTTTAGTGAAATTGAGCTAGGTCTCTCTGCAGGACAGTCACTCTGGTATCCTTAAGGGTTTTTCCTCCTTCAGACTGTGTCCACTTAAATTGGAGGTTAAGTTCAGAGGGTTAAGTCCCAAGTTTTTTAACTAGCTGCCACACAGAAGGAAGAGATTATCCATTTCAGGACCTAAGGAGCACTATTTCTAGCTGAACGAGACACTCCAGGAATGGATACTGAATTTGGAAGGTTACCTGCCGCGATGATGGCCAAAAAAAGAAAACAGAATGTTAGAAATTATTAAGAGAGGAATAGAGAATAAAATAAAAAATATCAATCTACCATTGTTATGGGGGCTGGGAGAGGAGGGGGGTTAGTTGGGGGAGAGGGGAGAAAATGGTTGAAATTACTTAGAAGGTTGACGGTGTTAAGTTACAAACATACAATATAATTAGTTAGAACATTTATAGCATGTAATGTATGGTATATGGGCGGGAGTTTTAATAAAAAAACGTTTACACATATACATATTAGGCTCCAAACCCAGCTTCAAAGGGCACAGTGACACACTGACAAAACCACATAGCTTGTGCGGACGGGTCCGACTGGTAGCCCCAGTCCGGGTCCTGCTATGCAAAACCGATCAGGTCACTGAAGGGGTTATCAGATAGACACATTGATGTGGGGGTTTGGTAAGGAAGGGGAGAGGGAGGGCTATAGGGGGGATAGGGGAGAATATGTGTAAAACTTACTTTGCAGGTTGATTTGTATTTCGCTGCACATGTTGAACATGATTGCTTGATGAAGTTATTCAGTGAAATACATGGATGTATATTGGAGTTTCAATAAAAACCGTTTAAACATAAAATATCAATCCATGATTTAACTTCACCTTGAGTATTGTGTGCAATTCTGGTTGCCATGTTTCAAAAAAGATATAGCATGATTAGAAAATGTACACAGAATGTGACTAAAATGATTAAAAGCATTAAGGACTCTCACATCAGGAAAGGGATGGTTAGAGATGCTGGGACTCCTCAGTTTGGAGAAGAGATGGCTGAGGAGATACAATAGAGGTTTTAAAAAATCCTGAGTAGAGAGCAGCACGAGAATGGGCATTGTGGGAATTCCATGGAACCCACAGGATTCCCACAGGTATGGAAGATGTTGCCATGGGATTCCCACAGGGATGGAAGATGCTACCATGGGAGTGTAATCAAAATCTCTTGTGACTCCAGAATGAGGCTTGGAATGTACTGAAAGACGCAATTGAAGCATAAGAATGAGTGTTGGAACATATGGAGAGAGGCAGTTGGAGCACCAGAATGAGGCTTGGAATGCCCAGATAGTCAACTGGAACACTAGATTGAGGCTTGGAACACTCATTGGTTGAATAGTGAATACTGTCTAAAAAAAAAACACAGGAGGCTATTGAGGTAGGGAGGAAGCAGAGGGCTGTGAGAAAGTAAATAATAACATTGAGTCCTGCAGGTATCAGGGAGATGGAGGGGATTAATTGTGGGGATGGAATGGATCTTAGTGGGTACAGTTGGGTATGGGTTAGATTGCATTGGGGATAGGCGCGGATGGGTAAAATTTTTGTCCACATGGAACTCTCTAATCCTGAGAAGAGTGGAATGGGCAAACACCAATCAATTGTGTACTTCTTTCAAAAAATATAAAGACCAGGTGATATGCTATGAAATTATTAAATAGAGCATTTAAAAATAATCAGAGAAAATATTTTTTTCATCAAACATATATAAGCTCTGGAACTCATTGCCAGAGGATATGGTAAAAGCAGTTAGCAAATCTGGGTTTAAGAAAGATTTAGACAGAGTCCTGGAAGAAAAGTGCATAAAACTTTCCACTGCGACTGTTCCTGATGCCTTCAAACATGCCGTGGTCACACCACTCCTTAAGAAGCCTTCACTTGACCATACCTGTCCTTCCAACTATCGACCTATCTCCCTCCTCCCCTTCCTCTCCAAGACACTTGAATGTGCCGTTCACCGCCGCTGTCTTGACTTTCTTTCATCTCAAGCTGTTCTTGACCCACTCCAATCTGGCTTTCGCCCTCTTCATTCAACTGAAACTGCACTTACTAAAGTTTCCAATGACCTCTTACTGGCCAAATCCAAAGGTCTCTATTCTATCCTCATCCTTCTCAATCTATCCGCCGCTTTTGACACTGTTGATCACAGCTTACTCCTTGATACGTTGTCTTCACTTGGATTCCAGGGCTCTGTTCTTTCCTGGTTCTCCTCCTACCTCTCGCTTCGCACCTTTAGTGTACACTCTGGTGGATCCTCTTCCACTTCTATCCCACTACCAATCGGTGTACCTCAGGGTTCTGTCCTCGGTCCTCTCCTGTACTCCATCTACACTTCTTCCCTTGGCTCTCTGATATCATCCCATGGCTTTCAATACCATCTCTACACTGACGACTCCCAGATCTACCTCTCTACCCCCGAAATCTCAACCAGCATCCAGACCAATGTATCAGCCTGCCTATCTGATATCGCTGCCTGGATGTCTCAATGTCATCTGAAACTTAACATGGCCAAAACCGAGCTTCTCATCTTTCCCCCTAAACCCGCCTCTCCTCTTCCCCCTTTCTCTGTTTCTGTGGATGGCACTCTCATTCTCCCTGTCTCATCAGCTCGTAACCTTGGGATCATCTTCGACTCCTCTCTCTCCTTCGCTGCTCACATTCAGCAGATTGCCAAAACCTGTCGTTTCTTTCTCAATGACATCAGCAAAATCCATCCCTTCCTCTCTGAGCACTCTACCAGAACCCTTATCCACACGCTTATCACCTCTCGCCTAGATTATTGCAACCTGCTTCTCACCAGCCTCCCCATAGGCGCCCGGTATCGGAGGCTTGGGGAGGCTAAGCCTCCCCAGCCGAAGATCGGATCCTGATGACGACGACGCTCATCCCAATTGCCCGCCCTCTTCTCCCCCCAAGACCCATTTCCTTTTTTTCTTTTAAATTTACCTCCAGTCTGGCAGCGCAGCGACAGACAGCGTCAGTGAAAGCGCTCCCAGTAAAAGCGCTTCTCTTCTCTCAGTGCCCTGCCTTCTTCTGACATCATGACGTCATGATGTCAGAAGAAGGCGGGGCACTGAGAGAAGAGAAGCGCTTTTACTGGGAGCACTTTCACTGATGCTGTCTGTCGCTGTGCTGCCGGACTGGAGGTAAATTTAAAAGAAAAAAAGGAAACAGGTCTAGGGGGGAGAAGAGGGTGGGCAGTTGGGGCAGGGGAGAGAGTGAGATGGATGGGATGACAGGGCTCAGGGAAAAAGGGGAATTGCTGAATATGGGTGAATGGAGGTGGGCAGGGGAGAGATTAGCATGGATGGGATGGCAAGGCTCAGGGAAAGAGGGGAATTGCTGAATATGGGTGAATGGAGGGGGGCAGGGGAGAGAGGAGCATGGATGGGATGGCAGGGCTCAGGGAAAGAGGGAAATTGCTGAATATGGGTGAATGGAGGGGGGCAGGGGAGAGAGGATCATGGATGGGAGGGCAGGGCCCAGGGAGAGAGAGGAATTGCTGGATATAGATGAATGGAGGGGGCAGGGGAGAGAGGAGCATGGATGGGAGGATGGGCCCAGGGAGAGAGGAGAAATTGCTGGACATAGAGGGGAGGGAAGAGAGAGGAAGGAGATGAGATGAGGGAAAAGGAAAAGAGGAGAAAAACTGCACGTGGATGGAGAAAATAGGCAGAAGCTGGATCCACTGGACAGTCAAGTCTGCGGAGGACCCAGCTTTTACTTACAGACAGTGCCGTAGCGGGGGCGGCTGGCACCCGGGGCAAATCGCCGCCACGCACCCCCCCTGGGTGCAGCGCAGCGCCCCCCCTCAGCGCGTGCGCCCCCTCCTCCGGCTCACACCCCCCCCTCGGAGTGCATTTTACCTTACTTTGGCAGCAAGGGGCTCCGCCCCCGAGCCCACGTCGCTGGGAGCTGCGTTGGCTCCATTGGTTCCTTGCTCTCTCTGCCCTGGAACAGGAAGTAACCTGTTCCGGGGCAGAGGGAGCAAGGAACCAATGGAGACGACACCTCCCCCAGTGGCGTGCACCTGGGGCGGACCGCCCCACCGCCCCCCCCCCCCTTCCTATGCCACTGCTTACAGATGTAGGACAAGAAATGAAGAAAAAAGGCGGAAAGTAAAGAAATAAATGGAAAGGAAGCCCTGGAAATGGAGTTAAGAGGACAGATAGCAGCAGAATCGGATACTGGGCCAGCATGATCAGAAAAACAAAGTCACCAGACAACAAAGGTAGAAAAGATAATTTTATTTTCATTATAGTGTTTGGAATATGTCCACTTTGAGAATCAGGTACTCAACATTAAAAGTTTATATTTATTTACATATTTATGGCATTTTATCCCACATTAAACATGAATTAGGGTGTTTTGTGGCTGTACATGAGAATTGTGATATTATGATCCCTTGTTTCATATTGTTGACGGTCTGCATTTTCCGTATGGGTGGTATATTGGTGTATTAAGTTCTGCCCAGTGTAATATTTATGGTACAGTAAGGTTCTGAGTGTGTTTTTGCACAAAGTTGTGCATAGTGTTTTGCAGTTGAGCGATTGTGGTTAGTATATGCTTTGAGCAACCACTTTATTCTTTGACATATGATACATATCTAATATCTAAATTTAATAAAAGGTATTAATTGTGACTTTTATTTTTTTTCTGTGTGTTATCAGACAATTATGGATTTAAGCTCCACCCCTGGCCCCACCCCTAACCCCACCCCCTTTAGCCTCCCCAAACAGTTAGGCCACCCACCGCCTATGGGCCTCCCACTTAGCCATCTCTCTCCTCTTCAATCAGTCCAAAACTGCTGCGCAACTCATTTTCCGCCAGCGTCGCTATGCTCACATTAGCCCTCTCCTCAAGTCACTTCACTGGCTCCCTATCCGTTTCCGCATTCAATTCAAACTTCTCTTACTGACCTATAAGTGCATTCACTCTACCGCTCCCCAGTACCTCTCCACTCTTTTCTCCCTATGCCCCCCCTTAGGTACTCCGTTCTGTGGATAAATCTCTCTTGTCTGTCCCCTTCTCCTCTACTGCTAATTCCAGACCAGTGGTGTTCCTAGGGGGGCTGACACCCGGGGTGGATCGCCGATACGCCCCGCCCCCCCAGGTGCAACGCCCCCCCCCCCGGAACAGCGTGATGCCCCCCCCCCGGCGAAAGAACCCCCTGGGTGCACGCCGCTGGGGTGGGGGGGTGCCACGCGTCTGCCGGCTCTTTGTTTTCATGCTCCCTCTGCCCCGGAACAGGAAGTAACCTGTTCCGGGGCAGAGGAAGCATGAAAACGAAGAGCCAACAGGCGCATGGCACCCCCCCAGCGGCGTGCACCCAGGGCGGACCAGCCCCACCGCCCCCCCCCCCCTTGGTACGCCACTGTTCCAGACTCCGTTCCTTTTATCTCGCTGCACCTCACACCTGGAATAGACTTCCCGAGCCTGTACGTCCAGCCCCGTCTTTGGCCGTTTTCAAATCCAGGCTAAAGCCCACCTCTTTACATAAGTACATAAGTACATAAGTAGTGCCATACTGGGAAAGACCAAAGGTCCATCTAGCCCAGCATCCTGTCACCGACAGTGGCCAATCCAGGTTAAGGGCACCTGGCACGCTCCCCAAACGTAAAAACATTCCAGACAAGTTATACCTAAAAATGCGGAATTTTTCCAAGTCCATTTAATAGCGGTCTATGGACTTGTCCTTTAGGAATCTATCTAACCCCTTTTTAAACTCCGTCAAGCTAACCGCCCGTACCACGTTCTCCGGCAACGAATTCCAGAGTCTAATTACACGTTGGGTGAAGAAAAATTTCTCCGATTCGTTTTAAATTTACCACACTGTAGCTTCAACTCATGCCCTCTAGTCCTAGTATTTTTGGATAGCGTGAACAGTCGCTTCACATCCACCCGATCCATTCCACTCATTATTTTATACACTTCTATCATATCTCCCCTCAGCCGTCTCTTCTCCAAGCTGAAAAGCCCTAGCCTTCTCAGCCTCTCTTCATAGGAAAGTCGTCCCATCCCCACTATCATTTTCGTCGCCCTTCGCTGTACCTTTTCCAATTCTACTATATCTTTTTTGAGATACGGAGACCAGTACTGAACACAATACTCCAGGTGCGGTCACACCATGGAGCGATACAACGGCATTATAACATCCGCACACCTGGACTCCATACCCTTCCTAATAACACCCAACATTCTATTCGCTTTCCTAGCCGCAGCAGCACACTGAGCAGAAGGTTTCAGCGTATCATCGACGACGACACCCAGATCCCTTTCTTGATCCGTAACTCCTAACGCGGAACCTTGCAAGACGTAGCTATAATTCGGGTTCCTCTTACCCACATGCATCACTTTGCACTTGTCAACATTGAACTTCATCTGCCACTTGCACGCCCATTCTCCCAGTCTCGCAAGGTCCTCCTGTAATCGTTCACATTCCTCCTGCGACTTGACGACCCTGAATAATTTTGTGTCATCGGCGAATTTAATTACCTCACTAGTTATTCCCATCTCTAGGTCATTTATAAATACATTAAAAAGCAACGGACCCAGCACAGACCCCTGCGGGACCCCACTAACTACCCTCCTCCACTGAGAATACTGGCCACGCAATCCTACTCTCTGCTTCCTATCTTTCAACCAGTTCTTAATCCATAATAATACCCTACCTCCGATTCCATGACTCTGCAATTTCTTCAGGAGTCTTTCGTGCGGCACTTTGTCAAACGCCTTCTGAAAATCCAGATATACAATGTCAACCGGCTCCCCATTGTCCACATGTTTGCTTACCCCCTCAAAAAAATGCATTAGATTGGTGAGGCAAGACTTCCCTTCACTAAATCCGTGCTGACTTTGTCTCATCAGTCCATGTTTTTCTATATGCTCTGCAATTTTATTCTTAATAATAGCCTCCACCATCTTGCCCGGCACCGACGTCAGACTCACCGGTCTATAATTTCCCGGATCTCCTCTGGAACCCTTCTTAAAAATCGGAGTAACATTGGCTACCCTCCAGTCTTCCGGTACTACACTCGATTTTAGGGACAGATTGCATATTTCTAACAGTAGCTCCGCAAGTTCATTTTTTAGTTCTATTAATACTCTGGGATGAATACCATCAGGTCTCGGTGATTTACTACTCTTCAGCTTGCTGAACTGACCCATTACATCCTCCAAGGTTACAGAGAATTTGTTTAGTTTCTCCGACTCCCCCGCTTCAAATATTCTTTCCGGCACCGGTGTCCCCCCCAAATCCTCCTCGGTGAAGACCGAAGCAAAGAATTCATTTAATTTCTCCGCTACGGCTTTGTCCTCCTTGATCGCCCCTTTAACACCATTTTCGTCCAGCGGCCCAACCGACTCTTTGGCCGGTTTCCTGCTTTTAATGTATCTAAAAAAATTTTTACTATGTATTTTGCTTCCAACGCTAATTTCTTCTCAAAGTCCTTTTTTGCCCTCCTTATCTCCGCTTTGCATTTGGCTTGGCATTCCTTATGATCTATCCTGTTACTTTCAGTTGGTTCTCTTCTCCACTTTCTGAAGGATTGTTTTTTGGCTCTAATGATTTCCTTTATCTTACTGTTTAGCCACGCCGGCTGACGTTTAGTCTTTTTTCCCTTTTTTCTAATACGTGGAATATATTTGTCCTGAACCTCCAGGATGGTGTTTTTAAACAGCATCCACGCCTGATGCAAGTTTTTTACTCTGCGAGCTGCTCCTTTCAGTCTTTTTTTCACCATTTTTCTCATTTTGTCGTAATCACCTTTTCTATAGTTAAACGCTAGCGTACTTGATTTCCTAGTTTCACTTCCTTCAATGCCAATATCAAAACCGATCATATTATGATCACTGTTATCAAGCGGCCCTCGTATCGTTACCCCCTGCACTAGATCATGAGCACCACTAAGGACTAAGTCTAGTATTTTTCCTTCTCTTGTCGGCTCCTGAACTAGCTGTTCCATGAAGCTGTCCTTGATTTCATCAAGAAATCTTATGTCCCTTGCGTGTACAGATGTTACATTAACCCAGTCTATATGCGGGTAATTGAAATCCCCCATTATTATTGTGTTGCCCAGTTTGTTTGCGTCCCTGATTTCCTTTAACATTTCCGCATCCGTCTGTTCGTCCTGGCCAGGCGGACGGTAGTACACTCCTATCACTATCCTTTTCCCCTTTGCACATGGAATTTCAATCCACAGTGATTCCAAGGAGTGTTTTGTTTCCTGCAGAATTTTCAATCTATTTGATTCAAGGCTCTCGTTAATATACAATGCTACCCCTCCACCAATCCGATTCACCCTATCACTACGATATAATTTGTACCCCGGTATGACAGTGTCCCACTGGTTATCCTCCTTCCACCAGGTCTCAGAGATGCCTATTATATCTAATTTTTCATTTAGTGCAATATATTCCAACTCCCCCATCTTATTTCTTAGGCTCCTGGCATTCGCATATAGACATTTCAAACTATGTTTGTTGTTCCTAAGTACATCATGCTTAGTACTTGACAGTATTAATTGGCAATCTTTTGTCTGATTTTTATTGTTATTTAAAGATACCCGATCTACTACAATCTCTTTTGCAACCTCACTATCAGGATACTCTATCTTCCCTGTTATGGTGATATCTTTGAAAGATACCTTATCCCGAACCATGCTCTTTTGAGCGACTGTCGGCCTTCCCCCCATTTCTAGTTTAAAAGCTGCTCTATCTCCTTCTTAAACGCTGCTTTTGACTCCTAACCACTACTCACTTGCCCTGTACACTTTTATCCCCACCTATTTAATTCCCTTACCTTTTAGTTGTTCTGTATGTTTGCCTGTCCTATTTAGATTGTGAGCTGTTTGAGCAAGGACTGTCTTTTCATGTATGGTGTACAGCGCTGTGTATGCCTTGTAGCGCTATAGAAGTGATAAGTAGTAGTAAATCACTCTTAAGGTAGACCTGGGGAAAACCACTGCTTAAACCTAGGGGTTAGTACTATGGAATCTTGCTACTTTTTGGGATACTGTAAAGTACCTGTGTCCTGGATTGACCACTATTGTAGGTCCCAAAAAACAACAAGGCAAGCGATCTGCAAGCTCCAACATGGAAAACACAACAGCAGATCAATAAGAGAAATAAAAACTTTATTGATAGTACCATATATCAAAATAATGCCCAACACAGGCCGTGTTTCGCCACGAAGGGCTGCTTCAGGGGCTATAATAACAAGTGTGATGGAATGCTTGTACTGCCGTGGATACTGTCAAATAAAATGAAATAAGCATAAGAGCATGGCAAATAGGTTTGTTCACACAGCTCTTGAGAAACACGAAAAAAACCAGCACAAAAGACACCAACCTTCTTTAAAGTTTCGAGCCGGTTTCCTTTAAACATAAAATAATGTCCAAATCAGTAACTACAGTAACTTTCGAAATTTAGCATGGTGTAATGCATCAGCTGACAGCCCCTTCATGCAGAGTTTTAAGTGAAAGTCATAAGTGAGGTGCAATAACAACAAAAGGTCTCAGCCAGGTTCTACAACTGATTCATGCAGTGATTATGTGCTCATCTCAGCATTTTCATTTTGACATCTTCCTTGAAACGCCTGTGTTCCCATCCAAAAGTTCACAGCATGGTTGTGTAGCCTTTAAAGGAACTGATGGGCAATTAAAAAATACAGAAGGAAGCAGAAAAGCTATTTCTTATAAACACTGGTTGCACCATATACAATTTATAAAAACTGATTTCTTGTAATCCAAAACATAAGATCAATTACATTAATATTTTGTTTTTCATTTTACGTGACTGGTGTTTGAACTAAATACTGACCAGTAAGCATAGGTTCTTTTCCTAGTAGGTTGTGGAGATGTAGAATTGGACCTCCAGTGATGGGAAAACATTACTATTATTATCCCTTTGAATAAATGTATCCATGAAGTTGAAATTTATTTTCCAAAATAACTATTTAAACATTGCAGTGAAGAAAGAAAAAAACTATTCTTAAGCCATGTACAGTATATTCAGTGCTGCATTTGAGTGCTGATTGGGTACATCACCATAACTCTTTCCTATCCCTCCCTCTGAGTAGAAATACAAGCTCGTTATTGATGGAATGGTATGGAACTGTCACAAAACACCTAGCCACCCACTGGGGCTACCCCATGGCCACTTAGAGGTTCTATCCCCAGCACAGCTCAGGTCTGCCTGCACCTGCCACTTATGCTCTACATTGGCACCTTCCTCCCACTGACTGGGCCACAACTGCTTCTGGGCGAGTCTCCCGCTCTCAAATTATCCCTAGTGATTTCTAGGTTACTGGAGGCCACACTCCCAGTGGTCCCACAGTTTCCAGAATGCAACCACAGACCCAACACACAAACCAGAATTCTTAATCAGTCCAGACAAGCAGAGTCAACAAACTGATAGTGTTTATTGTCACAGAACTTGGAACAGTGAAACAGAAAAAGTGCAATCAGCAGAACAATAATAAGTAACTGAAATATGAATCAATTATAACACTAACTAAACATTTATATACTATCTAAGTAGTACCTGGGAAGATCAGGACATATAACTGTTCATAGAGCCTCAGCAAAAAGATCCTACTCTCTTTTCTTCCTGGCTAAGACAGGAGCAAAAGCCAGTAACTCCTGGGTAAATTCAAACTCCAGGCCAATCAGAGCCCAGAACAACAACATTTGAAAATAGCTGGCTACATCACTGCAGGCATTTCCCCTTTCTCTGTGTTAACTAAAGAAGGAAAGGTCAGTTCTCTGTAACAACTTTAAGCATAAACATGCATGTTGATGATTTTATACCTATTCTTTCTATTGCTGCCTCTTTCTAGTGCTCTTATCACTTCCTGGTTTTCTAATTTTCTTCCCTTTCTTCGAGGTGTTCTTCTTGGACTCCTTGGTTTTCTGGCTTTTTTCCTTTTTCTCTTTTTCTGGAATTTTCTGGCCTTTTCTTTTGGGTCTGCTTAATTCTGTTTGTGTTCCTGTGAGTTTCCACTGATAGTGGCAAGACAGGAATTTTTGGCTAACCACAAACTGACAAGACCATTGCCATGACATCCCAACCAACTTTCTTGTTAGAAACAAACTGACAAGACCCCCCCCCCCCCCATTGTCATGACAACCCAACTGTTTGTTACTGAGCAGAGGTGTGGCAAGGACACTAAGGCCCTATCACAGGTCTCCTATGTACTTGCAGGATTGCTGATTGGGTGATATATGAGGTGGTCCTTTGTAATGGGAAGGGTATATAAGTGTAACCCCTGCCCCCTGAGACTCTTGGTTTAAAGAAATGAGTCCCAGGATGCCTGATGTTAAGTTGTAGTCAAACCGAGTGCTTAGGACCATGCTGCCGAGAGCAGAGGGATGGTGCACATTTAAACTCAAATACTACCCTCACACATGACGTATGAAGGAAAAAATTGAATCAATTTCAGTTAGCTTACTTTTCTTTACTTGGTAAAATCAGACACCAATGTTCATAAATTATTTTTATTCATTAAGATAACTGTTTAAGACAGCTAGCATATTAATGTGTTAACCACTTCTTTCTCCTAATAATCAGTGTAAAAATATACCACCTTGGAATCAACAGAATTACTTTCATACCATGTTTTTACAGGATAATTTCAATAATGGATAACTGACTGGCATCAGATAAGTATATTTCTCTTTAGCAACAACCTATAATTATATTCTCATTGAACTTTTAACCTTTGTCTTCAAAAAAAAATCAAAAATCACTTATCTGTGGAAGATTTTATTCAGTCCCTTAGACAACGAAGAACGAAGCCTTTCTTGTGTGGGAACCCAGGAAACTTCTCTGAAGCCTGCTCCTCAGGTTTTTCGTCTTCGCCCTACACCTCACTTATCAAAAGGAGTGGCCTAGTGGTTAGGGTGGTGGACTTTGGTCCTGGGGAACTGAGGTCAATTCCCACTTCAGGCACAGGCAGCTCCTTGTGACTCTGGGCAAGTCACTTAACCCTCCATTGCCCCATGTAAGCCACATTGAGCCTGCCAAGAGTGGGAAAGCGCGGGGTACAAATGTAACAAAAAATAAATAAGTAAAATAAAACAGGAGGCAACACCCTATCTCCCTATTTGTATAGAATCAATTATTCTATATGACATTTAAAATTAATCAATAGAAAAACTGTGGGCAAGTCAACTATTTAAAAAAAATTAATTACAATTTTCTTATCTTCCAGGCCTGCACTTACTTTAGTTTCCCTATCTTCACAGGAGTTAACAGGACATCACACTGCTGCACTGTTTCTCACTCAGCCTTTCACAAACAGCACTTCACCCAACATTCCGTCTCACAGAACCCCATATGATCTATGCCCTATCGTCTTTAATATTAGCAGGCATGCAGTTTCCCCTCTAACACTGAAATTAAAGTAACTATTTTTTCACAATTGTTTCAGTAACAAGTCTAAAACTATGTTTGTCACTGATTCCCTTTCAATTAAGTTCCACCACGACACACTGTAACTTCCTCACACCATGCAATAAGTTACTCTTCCTTTTTTTTCCAGAATGCTACCTTTAGATTAAAGTCACACATTCTTTCCAACCCCCAATACTTTCATTCAATAGATTTTAATCTTACTTCTTCCTATTTGATCACTGCCATTCAGCCCTGTTCATTCTCTCACCCCAGCAGCTTCAACTCCTCTCAGCAACTTCAAATCCTCTCAGCAACTGTCCTTCCAGTCGTTGCAAAGTCAACCGTCCCTCTACTTGGACAGCTGACCCTCTCTTATCCAATGAAAATGCTTCTTTAGATCCCTATTTTTCTTCCACTGTGTCATGGAATTTTACCTTACCCAACTGAAACTCCATTTTATTTATTCTTTTCCCATAGGAATTAATGAAAAAAACTATTTACTGAATTTTTAAAGCCGAACTTACACCAATACCAAATTCACTAAATCAAATCTGCTCTGGCATACCCACCGTGCTATGGCTTTACCTTTTAAATTGAATTATTTTTAATGACCGTCCCACAATTATCTCCCAGAAAACCCCTTTTAAAATCCTGAATTAAATTTAAAAAATATCAAAAATTAAGTTAACCCATCCTGAACCTGTACCGTCGAAGTTATAATTTTAAATCCCCAAAAGACCCCTTTTTAGCCCCCCCCCCCCCCCCTGTGAAACCACTATTTAAAATTTTATTTTACAATTTTTAACCCCCTGGGGGTTATATTAGTAACTGCTCATCTAAAGAGACTCTGAAATAGTCCGGATGGCAGGAGAGTTTCATATCCTTGCCACAGCCTATTTCCAGGGGTACCCTCCCCTTCCCCCCTCGTACAAACTAATTCTCTATAGCTAAGATTCTTTCTTTCTTTCTTCCTTTCTTTCTCTCTGTTCTGTAACCTTTGTATGACAGTAAGGAATAAAACTTTCCTTCCTATTGCTAGACTCTGTACTGTAAAACTACTAATGCCAAGAGCCAATAGTATTTTTTGTGTTGCTGCAGTGAGAAATAAAAATTTCTTTTGATTTTCTAACTTAACCTGAGTTTTTTTATAAGGATAGCAACCAAACATGCAGCCTAGTACATGCACCACTTGCTATCCAAACTAGAGAAATACATTGCAGGAAAATATCAAAAATGATTATTCAAACTTTGTATGGTACTTGCTAGTAAACTCAAGTTTTATCTCTGAATAAGCAAGTATAACTCTCTACCATGGAGGAAAAAGTCTTTTTCCTCCATGGTAGAGAGATATACTTGCTTATTCAGAGGAAAATATCAAAGCAATTATCAAGGCTTAAAACGCACTGTTCTGTCACAATTATGTACTTCTACCAGATATTAAATTAGTCACCGAAAAAGGGTAATGGATTTAATATACTGCCTTTCTGTGGTTCAACCGTGGTTTACATATTACATTCAGGTACTATTCCTGTCCCAAGTGGACTCACAATCTAAGTTGGATCTGGGGTAATGGAGGGTTAAGGAACTTGCCCAAGGTCACATGGAACTACAGTGGGAATCAACCCCAGATCCCAAGCCCTACTTCACTAACCATTAGGCCACTCCTCCATAGTAGTAAGGGAAATGTATTCCCCCTCCTCACCCCCCCCCCCCTCCACACACACACGCTACATCATAAAAATTACTAGAAAGAAAAACATTTAGATATTAATGCTTTCCCAAAAATCTGTGAAGATTTGCAAGCAAATTACACATTAAAGTATGCCACACCACAGTGATTAAACATTGCTTATTGAGGGACTTTTTTGGAGAAATGTTGCACAGAAAAATAGATAAAATCATTGCTAATGATTGTACCAGCTAGTAATGATTATGATCAACATGTCTTTGATGGCATTTTTTGTTTTGCAGCTGTGAACAGTTTAGTAATGATACTGATGGGAAGAAAGCCCTGTTGAAAAGAAATGGCATTGTGCAAGATACATGAATAGCATTACAAAAGTTGTTTTGTATTCTGCCCTTCTGAGAACAGAGGCCCAGCGCCACTTAAGTTTATTTATATGTGCCAAGATGAAAAAAAAGGAAGTACAGTTTCTCTTTTTCATTGTAGCCTGTTTTGTATTTCTCCTTCAGAAAGAAGGGTTTTGTGGCGATACCAGTGTTTTAAATATCAGAACTCAGGTACTTACTGACAAACTGAATACACCACAGAAAAATGCTGTTCCAAGAAAGCAGACAGTGCATTTAGCAAGACATGATCAGCACATTCCACTTTTTGAGATTCAGCATTCACTATGCAGTCTCAGGTCTTAACTTTTTGCAGGGATTTTTATAAGGATTTGGTTCTCCTGCAAATAATCTCCTAGTTTTGCTGATTAAGTACAGTTATAGGGGCTCCTCACAGAGACTGTCAGTGACACTTCCCCTACCCCAAAAAATGTAATTTTATGTGAATTAATTTTTAACAATACAAGCCACCACTTTCCCTCTACCAGACTCCAATACCTAATAAACTTGTTCACCCAGTAACTCTCAAACTGCAGGATGCAGGTAGAACCTCTCTCTTGTGTTCACATTTAGCAACAGACAGATATCATGAAATAGGGATGCCATGCTTTCCATTCTTTTCCTCCTCTTTGTGCATGCAACCTTTCTTACCTGAGTGCGCATCAGGCGAGTTACTTTTACTGAAATTTACAGGTTTGTAGTTGGGACAGGGCTGAGACCAGCTTCAGTGGGGTTGGCCTTTAACCCTTGCTGAGTAATTCCTTGGCAGAGTGCTGCTGCTTGAGTCTGTGTGAGCTTGCCTTTCACCTAGTGCTTCTGTGTGTTACCAGCGCAGCGTGTGCTGCTTGTGTCTGTGGGTTTGCTTTTAACCCTGTGTTTACTGAGTATTCCTTTGCAGTGCATTGCTGCTTGTGTCTGAATGGGCTTGCCCTTGATCTTGTGCTTGTGAGTGAGACCTACACAGTGTGTCACTGTTTGTGTCTGAGTGGGCTTGCCTTTAGTTTTGTGTTTTAAGAGTGAGCCTACACAGCGTGTTGCTGCCTGGTTCTGTGTGGGCTTGCCTTTAGCCTTGTGCTTGCTTCCTGTACACTCTATTTCCTTTTCTTGCTTGCTGTTTGGGTTCCAGTTCGGCCTTGCGGCCTATGTGAGTAGACTCTGTTACGCTTGGGTTCCAGTTCAGCCTTGGGCCCATATGAGTGTTTTGCCTATTCCTTCTGTGTCCTGCTTTCTGGTCCTATTGTGTATGCTGGGCATTGTGGCCTTTTAGTTTCCTTTTGCTGGCGTGGGTTCAGTCTTACATAGGCCTCCACCTTTCTCCAGGGCATAGGCGTAGACTGGGGGGGGCGAGGGGGGGCAATGCCCCCCCCAAACGACGCGAGGCGCCGCCGCGCCATTAGTTAAAAAAAAAAAAAAACCACATGCAGGCAGGCAGGCACGCGCTCCTCTCCATCCGCTTGGCTTCCCTGCCCTCTCTATCTGCGTCCCGCCTTCCTCTGACGTCATTTCCTTTACAGCGGGACGCAGAGTCGCAGACAGAGAGGGCAGGGAAGCCAAGCGGACCGAGAGGAGCGTGTCCGTCTACCCCTCTCTCTTCCTCCCTCCCTCCGGCGCAGGCAGCAGTCTTCCAGCGTTCCTGGCAGCGGTAGCGTTGTACACGCTGCCTTTGGCTCTGCCCAAAGCCTTCTCTTCAAGTTCCTGTTCCCGCATAGGTGGGAACAGGAACTTGAAGAGAAGGCTTCCGGGGCAGACCGAAGGCAGCGTGTACAACGCTACCGCTGCCAGGAACGCTGAAAAAGCTGAAGACTGTTGCCTGCACCGGAGGGAGGGAGGAAGAGAGGGGGTAAACGGAGTCACCATCTTGGACCTCGGGGGGGGGGGGGAGCAGAGGGAAGATGGATGGGACTGGGAGGGTGGGAAGCAGAGGGAAGGAGCAGGAAATGAATGGGACTGGGAGGGGTGGGAAGCAGAGGAAAGGAGCAGGAGATGAATGGGACTGGGAGGGGTGGGAAGCAGAGGAAAGGAGCAGGAGATGAATGGGACTGGGAGGGGTGGGAAGCAGAGGGAAGGAGCAGGAGATGAATGGGACTGGGAGGGGTGGGAAGCAGAGGGAAGGAGCAGGAGATGAATGGGACTGGGAGGGGTGGGAATCAGAGGGAAGGAGCAAGAGATGGATGGGACTGGGAGGGGTGGGAAGCAGAGGGAAGGAGCAAGAGATGGATGGGACTGCGAGGGGTGGGGAGCAGAGGGATGGACCAGGAGATGGATGGGATTGGGAGAGGTCAGGCACAGCAGAGGGAAGGAGCAGAAGATGGATGGGACGGAGGGATGGTGAGCAGAGGGAAGGAACAAAAGATGGATGGAACTGGGAGGGTTGGGGAGCAGAGGGAAGGAGCAAGAGATGGATGGGACTGGGAGGGTGGGGAGCAGAGGGAAGCCTACTGGGAAGAAGACACTGCATAAAACAGAAGACACTGGGATCAAAGCGAATAGAAAAACTAAATGATCAGACAACAAAGGTAAATAAAAGTATTTTATTCATAATTTATTAATTGAAATGTGTCAGCTTTTTGAAATATGCATCTGTGATATTTTGCCTGTAAATTTCATTTCCTTCCTCCATATTAGCATATTCATTTGCATATTTATATATGCAAATGATATGCTAATATGCTCCGCCCATTCTTTGCCCCCCCAAATGAAACAGTCAAACTACGCCTATGCTCCAGGGGCTCACTACCAACTGTAACACACCATTTAACACAAGACTATATCTACTTCAGGAAGCAGGTTAAAGCTTGGCTCTTCAACCAGGCCTTTAAAGGAGTGACATGGGCTGCACATAGTGCAGCAGGACATGTTTATCCACTCCTAGCTGAGATAATATTTAACCATCTCTCTGACTTCTTGTGCACCTTTCTTTAAATGACTCACCTTACTTTCTAATTCCTCTTACTCTCTTTCCTATCTATATGTTAACCATCTCTCTGACTTCATTTGCAACTTTCTTTAAATTAGTCACCTTATTTTCTAACTCCTCTTACTCTCTTACTTATCTATATGTTCCATCATTGCTTATACCCTACACTGTCAATTAAAATGTTGTATTACGTATTGTGTTGACATTGTAAGTAGTATACTATCTGTAAATTCTTACCAAGTGGTGCTAGGATGTTGTTCTCCCAGCTTGTGTCTGCATTAACTATTTTATTTAAGTGGACCTCAATGCATCCACGCTTGGCAATTCACCTATAGAGTGAAGAGAGCTCTTTCCTTACACAAGAGCACCAATGTTATTACTGGAGCTAGTCTTATCATTGGCCTTTTTTCTTTTATTACCAGGATGGATAGCTCAAAAACCAATGTAGAAAAACTCATACTAGGAGAAAAACCATTGGTTTATCCAACTATCAGTCTTTATGCAAATCACCACCCGCTGTGAGAACAAACAACCCGTATTTATAAGTGTGAACTCTGACTTTAACAATCCTTAACTACTTTTGCAGTTCTGTCCTACCTGAAGGTCTAAGCACTCTAATTGCCCACCTTCGGCCCTGTACTTATCTCTTTCACTTTTACTGTTCTGATGTGCTGTGTTATCCTTTTGCAGTCTCTCTAACGTCTCCCAGTCGGTTGGTGCGTTCCTGGTAGAATCCCGGTGCTGATTCCTCTTTCAGTAGGTTTACATAATGCTGTTATTCCTTCATCATGACTTCTACTCCTTCAACAAGAACGTCTCGTTTCATAAACTACTTTGCTGCTTCAGGAAGGAAATCTACAACCAATATTGTGCCAAGTATGGTTTCTTGCTCTAAGATGGCTGCAGAATTTAAACAAATACCCTCCAGCCTTACCATCCAATCGCCTACTGGAGATTTCTTAAAGGGCCTTCAAAGTCTTAATAGAACGCCTTCCATTCAATGTTCTTATTCATATCGTATGGTATTACTGTATTGTACTGAAATATCAATCTCTGCTCTTTTTGCCATAGCTGTTTTTTAATGTCCCCCCCCCCTTACCCTTTTATATCTTCTCTATAACCATAAATCTCACTTGATCAAACATGTGTCCTTCATTCATGCAGTGCTGTGCTATTGGTGCTTCCAGTTTTCTATGCGTTATACCATGCTTGTGTTCAATTATTCTCGTTTTGAACTTACGAGACATATGACCAAAGTAGATTATGCTATCACGTTTGTCTAATCACAGTCTGAATCCCCCTTGATTTCTATTCTTTGTTGACCATGTTGTCAAATTAGTACCAAACCTTCAATGATATTTGGACAAATACAACATCTACTACTTTGCTATGAGGCCCTATACCATTCTCCCATTTTGTCCAAACATTCGATCTACATAATGTATCTTGTAAGTTGGTATTCC
The DNA here is from genome assembly GCF_901765095.1 of Microcaecilia unicolor. Classification (NCBI taxonomy): domain Eukaryota; kingdom Metazoa; phylum Chordata; class Amphibia; order Gymnophiona; family Siphonopidae; genus Microcaecilia; species Microcaecilia unicolor. The sequence goes on along the minus strand of NC_044034.1, from coordinate 121,182,740 downwards.
TGGTGTAGGAGACCATCAATCTCTGTTCTTTAAACACTTCATGCATCTGCAATATCTTCCAATGCTTTATGATGATCAATGCTATCCTCTCTGATTGTCTAGTATATTTTAAAATACAGTTAATTCTCGATTCCTGATGTTTATTCTGTGGGTTCAAAAGCCACTCTCGATCATTAAATCTTGCTCTTTTTTGAGCCTGCTTAATCATTTTCCCAGGGTACCCTCTTTCTATAAACTTTTCTTTCAGGTCTCTAGACTTTTCACCATATTTCTGGGTGGAATCACAGATTCTTCTATGTCTTACAAATTGTGAGAATGGAAGACTACCAATTAGATGCTTTGGGTGCATGCTATCAAATGCAAGAAGTGAATTACTATCAGTCGGGTTTGTGTAGATGTCTGTGTGCTGCACTTGCTCTTCCTTTTGAATCCAAATGTCCTGAAAATTCATTTGATGTTGCTGTACTTTATAATCAAATTTAATTGAAGGATGACATTGATTAAGTTCATCTACAAACTGTTCAAATTCTTGTGCTGTGCCATTCCACAAGACTAATACAATGTCTTTCTGGACACAACACCAACTGATAGTAATTTGCTTCTTGCATTTGATAGCATGCACCCAAAGCATCTAATTGAATGGAAGGCGTTCTATTAGGACTCTGAAGGCCCTTTAAGAAATCTCCAGTAGGTGATTAGATGGTAAGCCTGGAGGGCGTTCCTTTAAATTCCGCAGCCATCTTGGAACAAGAAACCGTATTTGGCACAATATTCGTTGTAGATTTCCTTCCTGAAGCAGCAAAGTAGTTTGTGAAACGAGACGTTCTTCTTGAAGGAGTAGAAGTCATGATGAAGGAATAATAACAGTATGTAAACCTACTGAAAGAGGAATCAGCACCGGGATTCTACCAAGAACGCACCAACTGACTGGGAGAGGTTAGAGAGACTGCAAAAGGAAAACACAGCACATCAGAACAGAAAAAATGAAAGCGATAAGTACAGGGCCGAAGGTGGGCAGTTAGAGTGCTTAGACAGAACTGCTAAAGTAGTTAAGGATTGTTAAAGTCAGAGTTTACACTTATAATATGGGTTGTTTGTTCTCACAGCAGGTGGTGATTTGCATAAAGACTGATAGTTGGATAAACCAATGGTTTTTCTCCTAGTATGAGTTTTTTTACATTGGTTTTTGAGCTATCCATCCTGGTAATAAAAGAAAAAAGACCAATGATAAGACTAGCTCCAGTAATAACATTGGCACTCTTGTTTAAGGAAAGAGCTCTCTTCACTCTATGGGTGAATTGCCAAGTGTGGATGCATTGAGGTCCACTTAAATAAAATAGTTAATGCAGACACAAGCTGGGAGAACAACATCCTAGCACCACTTGGTAAGAATTTACAGAAATTGATTTGGAACCAGGGGTCCCCATAATCAAAATCAGGTAGTATACCACGCCATACTTTGTATTATTATTTGAATATTTTTACTGCTGTAATTGTCTATTGCTCGTGTTTGATTTATTCTTACTGTATACCGCCTTGAGTGAATTCCTTCAAAAAGGCGGTAAATAAATCCTAATAAATAAATAAACAGGGGTAAACAGCAGTTAGCCTCTAATAGTGGGCCCACTGCTCTGGAATTGTATGCCCCTAAGTTTGAGAGACACTCTTTTCAAAAAAGAGTTGAAGACATTTCATGGTAGAAATCAGCTGACCAAAACGTCCCCATAATGGGCGTCTTGGCATTTACCGCTAGCTGATTTCTACCATGAGCTAAAAATGCTACTGCGGCTTATAAATGACCCCCCTAAGAAATTTATATTCTGCATGATCTAAATAATGCTCAAGCCAAAGTGAATGGGCTATGTCGACATGAGCACACGGCAGCCACTAGCGTAGCTTAGTAAACAATGGGGTTAGTGACAAAGTTACACACTTAAATATATCAAATCACATATTTATTGAAGTAAAAACAAGAACAAACAAATAATAAAGTTAAAAACAAAATTATCACATCATTGACATTAAAATTCTAGTGTTTGATTTTGCAATAATGTCTCTAAATATGCCATTGATATCCAGTTGGAGACTAAAACATTCAGGTCAGTGAGAACCTGTCTTCTCTGGCCAATGATGACATTCCTTTCATTTGCAACTGCCCAGAAAATGGTCCTCATTTTATTTATCTTCCCAGCCAGCACCACTACGCTGCAGCTGAGAGGTTTAGATCATGGTTACCTCTGCCACCTGCACAGGTATGCACTCTGGAGCCAGCCAGAAGATGTCGTTGTTGCTCAATGGCCAGGACACTCTTCCACCCAGATGCTGTCCTGGAAATCCCACATAGCAACACACAGTGCAAGCATTTGTTTATTCAGGTCAGCCTCTAATTGCACATTTTACAGTAGTAATTCAGCACACCCAAACCCCACAACAGTATACGCTTAAAGAACAGAACTGAATTCTCCCATGATTGTATTGCACATTTCGCCCCAGTTTCTATATACTGCGCTTAGATTTAGGCGCTGAAATCGGCATGGATTCTGTAACACCATGCGTAACTTAATTGGCTTAACAAGTTAATGAGCACTGATAGCACTTAGCAAGCAATAATGAGCATTAATTGGCACTAAATTAGAATTTAGGCATACAACTCGCTAAGCCAGGGCCGGTCCTAGGATCTCTGGCGCCCCCCTGAAGACTATCAGTTTGCGCCCCCCCCCCATCTCCTCCCACCCTGCCCCTGTCCAGCGATTCTCCTTTGCCCCCATCCCCTTCCCATTTATGGCCACCTGCCCGCCCTCTTCTCCTCCCCCCCAACATCCCCCTTTTTCTTCTTGCCATCCTGCGTGGTTTAAGTCTTTTTTTAAAATTTACCTCCATTCCAGCGGCCGCGTCATTTCAAAGCCCTGCCTGTCTCTAGCCTTCCCTACCTTCGTGAGTTCGTTCCCGCAGAGTCCCGCCCTTGAGGAAATGACGTCAGCAGGCGGGACTCTGCAGGAACGAACTCACAAAGGGAGGGAAGACTAGAGATGGGCAGGGCTTTGAAATGACACGGCCGCAGGGACGGAGGTAAATAAAAGATTTAAACCCCCAAGGGCGGTGCAGTATGGCGGCACAGCGCTGCAGCGGCGCCCTTGAAGGCAGGTGCCCCCCTGCGTTGCTTACCCCGCTTACTGGGTTTAACCGGCTCTGCGCTAAGCTTATTCTGCCTAGTTATAGAATATTGTCCAGTGCGCTTAAATCTATGTGCTAGGATTTACGCCATGTTTTAGTTGGTGTAAATGTATATGTGCAGATTTAGGCACTGAAATATCAACTAAGCATATTCTATAATCGACGCCTAAATCTAGGTGCTGATTATAGAATACACTTCTATAATCAGCACTTAGATTTCAGCGCCAATTTATTAGGTGCCATATATAGGATCTCCTCCTTTGTACTTTCAGGGAGCATGTAAAATTATCCAGGTTTATAACCAAAATTTTTTAACTATTGAGTAAACTGAGGTGTCTGCTGGTAAGAGAAGGCTGCATTGGTCACTCCTCTCACTGTGAAAGCTGTGATGAGTAGCTGGTTTGATCCCTCAATCTAAGGAATTCACTTAATATAGAACAATCAGCTACTTCTTCTAATTTATTTACTGTCTCCACAATTCCTTCCACCGCCTCCTTTGAAAGAGCAGTGGAAGCATTGAATTTGAATTTTTTCACCAGATCCTCCTTGCTTAGAGGCTTCCTCCAATGACCGTAGAACGTATCGCAGCGTTCACTGAATGTGTGACCATTCTTCAGTGTCACGCTCACCTCACAGTAAAGCTTCTCAAAATTAGGCTGATTGTCCATAGGGTGCTCTGTGTGCACTTTACCTAATAGCTCCTTCAGCTGTGGCCTAGTGATGCTGTGGTCACTGAACGACTGAACGGATACATCGCCGTCCAGCAGAGCTGAGCACGCATTGAACTGGAATGAATGCCGAGCTTCATGCTCTGACTTTGGAAAGGGTCGATTCACATACTTAGCGTCCGGGACTTTGAGAACAATTTTGTGAATGCACTCAGTGGGGAGGATCTCATCCTGCCCCACTATGAGCTTCCGAACAGAAGAGGCTGCATCTGCCACCCAATGCATTCCCAGATGTGCGGGGAAGCGCTTGATGGCTACATCTTGCTGTTCGAGCAGCCAGGAGTATGATTCCAACGGTGGCAGACATTGGGGGCTGTAATCTGCATAAAAAGCTCCAAAACCTGATTCCAAATCCAGTATTTCTTTGTTTCCTTCAAGACCCAAGAACGCCAAGCAGGCAGCTTCTAGGCCATGCCGAGCTGCATTGCCAATGTGAAGTGGCTTGGTTTGTGTTGCTGCATTAGCCATCGGAGCACCCGAATATGAAGCAGCAATGGCCAGAGCTTCTCTACATTGAACCTGGTCCAGGTTTAGTAGCTTAGCTGCTGCCGCAGCACTCCCCATAGTGCCAACAACTGCTGGAGGGTGAAACCTGAAAGAAAATTCAAATTACAGTCTGTTAGGGAAAGTGAAAAGTACTGTAAGGTAAACAATAGATGTGAAACATTACCCCTGAGTAAAAATGAGACTTATCTCTGATTTGTGGCATTGTTCTGATTACTATTCTGGAAATTAGCCTTTTTAGTTTTCATGGTAGGTCGAATAATGCCAGCCTGAGCTACTCATTCATTATGTGGGGACCTTCTGCTCCAAAATTAAGCATGAAGGAGCCTGAATTCTACAGACGCATATTGTAACTAAAGCTCCATGTACAGGAACTATTTGGAAAGCAACTTTGTAATGTGAAAGACTGAGCAAAACACTGCAGTACTGAAAGGCGGACTCCATTCATGACAGGAAACAAAAGCAATAGTACTTGGTAGGGTTGTGCACCGGATATTTTTCATTTGTTTATTTATTTTGGGTGATTTTTTTTCATTTATTCAAAATGAATTTTAAAAATATAAAAATGGTTGGGTCAGGGCGAGGCAACAACATTTTAAATAAAGCCCCACTGAGCTTACGGCCAGGTACCCACCCCAGGCTCCTTTCAGCTTGTAGCCAGCAACCTGTGCTCCCTCCCCCTTTACCCCATGCCTTACTCCCTCAGTCAGTCCTCAGGGCCTTTGCCCCACTGGCGTCTGCTGACCTGAAACCTCAGGAACCGCTTAGGAAAACTTACTTCATTGTCTTACTTTAGTCGGTTCGGCTTTCTCTTTCTTCATTTTAAATGTGTTATGCAATATATTTAAAATTAAAGATTTTTTTTTAGGGCAGATGAAAGAAAGCTGAACTGACTAAAGTAAGACAAAGAAGTCTTCCTAAGTGATTCCTGAGATCCTTTTTCCTCTCGAATCTTGAACCATTATTTTTACAGCAACTATATTGTATAGGTCCTTCTATTTAAGGGTTGTATTCTACATATTTTGAGTGTACTTATTTTCCCATTGTTTGGTACAATTACACCTGCTCTCAAGGAGTTGCAAATATCTGTGCTATGATTATTCACTTAGGCACATAGATAAGCTTATTTTAGAATCTACTCTAGTACCTGTGAGCTCTGCCCATCTCTACCCAAACTCCTCTGTTTAGAGCAGGTGTAAGTGTCCATATCTGCAAGGTAGGCACAGTTTCTGTATCTTTGTAAAATAGCACCTAAGAATGCACCTGCCTGCCTTCTGAAGCCAGGTGCCCTATTATAAAATGTGCCTCAATATGTGCAGTTGTATTGGAGAGACTGAGTAGGCAACGCCTCTCTACTACTACTACTACTTAACATTTCTAGAGCGCTGAGCCTTACAATATAGCTGGCTCTATTCCAGAATCTATAGTATGTTACAGACACTGTACCTAGTTGCTTTTTATACTAAATGCACTGAACATGTCTCCTTGAGCTTAGAAGAAGTGACCTGTAATAGAGGGGGGGGGGGGGTAATTGTGATATGGCAATAACTAAAAAACAGTGCTGATCTCTGGTCAGCAGAGGCCATTTTGAAAAACAAGCCTGGCAGAAAAGTAGCAACTTGGGATTACTCTTTCTCTTGAAGACCCACAGATGGAGCAAGGCATGAGATGGGAAGGAGCAGAAGAGCAGGCCGTAGGCTCAGAGGGGATCAGTCACAAGCATAGTGGCTTTCCTTTTTAATTTAAGCATCAGGATTTTTTTTTCTCTGAGGGGACTAGGGTTGGCTCCAAATTTTTAAAAGAAAATTAAAAAATAAAACTATATCTGTCTTATTTGTTTTTCTTTTATTTTGTTCCATACAAATTCTGAACCGCAGGAACATAGCTTCTGGAAACTACAAACAGAATTGTCCCTGAGGAACTAGACCAGTAGTATTCACTATCAGTCTTTAAGGGCCACAATCAGGCTGGGTTTTCAGGTTGCCCCTAATGAATGTAGATGAGTGAGATTAGCATTAAATAGAAGTAGTATGCATACAAATCTATCATTCATATTCTTTGGAGGTATCCTGAGAAAAAACCAACCTGTTTGTAGCCCTCAAGGACCATTAATCAAAACCATTAAGGCTAGACAGACACAGTCTGCACCTTAGACATGATATGGTACTGCCTTCAGAATAGGGGAGCTGTTTTACTAAGCTTTTTCCATAAAAATAGAATGAGAAAAGGTAGATTAAGGTCCTGGGATAGCTATTTTATTCTTACAGAGGGAATGTCACCTGTTGGGCAGACTGGATGGACCGTTCAGGTCTTTATCTGCCGTCATTTACTATGTTACTATATTTCTGTGATGTTACTAAAGCAGTCTTCAGAAGAAGACTATACAAATATCTATGGCTTCAAAGACCAAAAGAAGATACTCAAACTTTGGTCCTATCATTAGACAATATTAAGGGAAAGGGAAATGGGACTTGATATGCCGCCTTTCCGAGGTTTTTGCAACTACATTCAAAGTGGTTTACATATATTCAGGTACTTAGCTGCAATGTAGCCCTCAGCTGCAATGTAGCCATATTGTACACATGTTCTTTGCATACTGTAAGTAGGACTATGACTGTCACTCAACCCAAGGTTTAGCAGCTATTTGGAACTGTTCAGATCTCTCGTCATTGGTCAGTTATATCACCAAATGTTTAAAACAATACATGATAAAATTGATTTTTATCAGAGATATGATCTAGAACTGATGTTACGGGTAGAAGATGAGAACATAGGAGTGTGGCTGATTGGGACTTGGTTTCCCACTATCATGGCTTACTGGCTGCTAAGGTTGTGTAGCAATTCCCTCGGGTGTTCCCATACCGTTTTGGAATGTTGCTGGCCTCCTTGGAGAAGCGCATGAGTCTGCCTTGTACTTCAATGCCAATGTTGAAAGCTAAAAGCAGGTCCAGGCCTGACAGTTTCTGCTTTGGTACCAAGGCTTCTGATATAGCAATCAGAGTGGGCAGAACCGCCCCAGATGGGTGTGTAGCAGGGTGCCATGTATCATCAAAATCCATTGAGTGAACCTAGGGAAAAAGAGATTTGCAACCAGTTGAAATGCTATCACACCAAATTCAAAGAACTGATTAATGAACCTGAACATCTAGGGTCCTTTTATTAAGGTGTGCTAATGGATTTAGCGTTCACTAAATGATAAGGCACCCATTATATTCCTATGGATGTCTTATCATTTAGCACATACTAATCATTAGTGTGCACTAAATCTGTTAGTGCACCTTAGTAAAAGGGCCCCTTTATTAATTGTGGGAAGGTAACTTTCTAAAGAGACCTTTTACTAATGCGTGCTACACACTGTGCATGGCCCTTATTGCACATTAATTCATTAGTGTGCACTAAATCCGTTAGTGTGCCTTAGTAAAAGGACCCCTAAGCGTTTTGCATAAGTAAACACAGGTTTGCCCACATAAAACAGGATTTTGAAAATTGCCTACCCTCAGTGCAGATTAAATAAAAAGTGTGCATCTACATTTACCCATGGAAAATGGGTGGTCCATGTACAAAGGGAGGTGGAGGGAGTAAATATATGCACAGTGATTTGATATTTAGACCCACAGGCATATGTTTCCATGGTCCTTGCCTGTGCCTGTGGTCCATGACCCTTTTTTTGTCCACTGGCCTTGCTGACTATGGGGCCACTTCCCCAATGAAAATGAATGTGCAGGTGTAATCTACAACCTCTGTAGTGGAACTGAAAATTAGCCCAGTATGCACAAAGGGGAAAAGAATTTCACTAGAAGTGTTACTTTATTAAGGAACAACTGCCATCCGCCTAAGCTGTAATCTTTTATATTAATCTTTATTTTTTATTTTATTTTTTATTTTATTTTGTATTGCACACAACCAAAACATTATTTTTGTTCTAAACAACAGCAGCAACAACTAAACTATGAAATCAAATTAAACTGTTTCATCCTATACCTGATTGAGGGCCTCTTTTACCAAGCAGCAATAAAAGAGGCTCTCTGATTAGCAAACCCACACGCCAAGGCCCCCCTTTTACCGCTGCCTGGGAAAACGAAATTGCAGGCAAGGGATGGAAATGGCTATGCAGTAAGTGAAACACTTGCTGCATGGCCATTTCTTGTTGGAGCCCTTCCTATTTAGGAGGCGGTATGGGCTCCAGCGGTAGCCCGGTGGTGACCGGGCAGCACGCGGTGCTGTCCAATTATCTCTGGGCATGTCCTCGGTGCTAGAAAATACAAACATTTTTTCTAGCATCTAGTTGCTGCGCACCAGAAGCCAGGACTATGACCGGGCTCCTGAGCAAGCCCGGCAGTAGGCCCAATTTGGCACATAGCAAAGAGGCGGTACAGGTACTGCCACATTGTAAAAGGGCCCCTAAATGCAACAGAAGTGCTATAGATTGAGCAGTGAAGAGAAATTTGTATAGTTTCTTACAGCAACTCCATTTGCAAAAGCAGCATACAGCGGAGGAAGTTGCAGGTCCGGCTGGCCCCACACAGTGCTGCATACATCAGAATTAAATATCTAGAATAAACAAAAATAAAACCTAATTAGCCAGGTTAAAACAAGCTATTTATATAGGAAATACGATATTCCATAGTTATTGCTGTCAGTCTTAGTTTCTAAAGCAATTGACAAATTAGTGTCCTGCTTAACTCCTCTAAGCCTAGAACTGTAGCAAGCAGTGCATATGTAACCCTGAGAGATCAGAACATTTCGGCAAGTGATTGATGCACAGAATGTGCATATATTTTTAGTTCATTCACACTTTTTCCCGATTTTTTGACTTTTAAAGTTTGTTTTTCACTTTTGTTTCAATTTAAAAATTTTTTTAACGTGCATTAGAACTTTTAAATATACTTGTTATCACAAAATGATTATGTCATAACCACACTCTGTAAGCCACTTTGAGCCTACAAATAGGTAGGAAAAGGTGGGATACATATGCAATAAATAAATAAATAATAAACTTAAAGCACATTAATTCATAGGCATGAGAAAGGGGTGAGCCAAAGGGGCCATGGTCCCACCAATATTTTGTCCGCCAATCATCAGCAAATAGAGAGCTTGAGGGTGGGCTGGAGATTGGTTTGTTTGGCCCCTCCAATCAAAGAGATGTCCTGTTGCTCCTGCATGAATTTGTAGGTTCAAGCCTATTAAATCAATCTAGCACACACTAAGGACCTTTTTTACTTAATCCCATTAAGCACTAACCCTTGTTTAATATAGGAAAAAAAAAGTCTAACCACAAAAAAACATTTTATAGTAATTTGCTTGTCAAGGTTTGCTAATTGCACCAGTGGCGTTACGAGAGGCACTGACACCTGGGGCGGATCGCCGATGCGCCCCCCCCCCCCCCCGGGTGCAGCGCCCCCCCCCCATGCAGCGCGACCCCCCTGGCGAAGGGACACCCCCCACCCCGGCGAAAGAACTCCCCCCGGGTGCACGCCGCTGGGGGGGTGCCACGCGCCGGTCAGCGTCGTTCGTTTCCATGCTCCCTCTGCCCTGTTACTTCCTGTTCCAGGGCAGAGGGAGCATGGAAACGAACGACGCTGACTGGCGCGCGGCACCCCCCAGTGGCGTGCACCCAGGGCGGACCGCCCCCACCCCCGCCCCCCTTGGTACACCACGGGGCCCTTTTACTAACCTGCAGTAAGCGCTGATGCATGTTTTCCACAGGTTAAAATCCGCTATAGCAGGGCATGCTCAGGTGCCCCGCAGTAATTTTCAAGTCTGCTCTTGCTTCCCATGTACATACTTTTTATTTTTTACCACTGGGGGCATGTTTGGGGGCAGAGAGGAAGTGTGCCCACAACTAATAGCTACTTTGCTGGATGCTAACCAATTAGCATGTGGTTAGCGGAGGAGCCCTTACCGCCTAAAAAAATAGGTGTCATAATGGCTCCTGCATTGATGGCCATGTGCTAATTGAGAAATTAGTGCGCCGATCTGAATATTAGCCAGTGCACAGTTGGCTTCCAGGTCCCGGCACTAGCTGTCCTGCATCCCGCTGCGACCCTGATTCCCCCTTCCACCCACCCCACACATTCCAAGGAGGTCTACCCAAGGTGGTCCAGTGGGGTCCTATGGGCATAAGCAAAGCCCACTCACTCCTGCCCATTATGGCAGCTATTTTAAAATTGGTGCCACGACCTCTAGTGGAAGCCTTGCGATGGGGGTGCCTACAGGTATGGGGATGGGCATTGGGGGCTCAGGCTTCCTTAGAATATATGTGGGGTGGGTGGGAGGGAGGGGGATCGGGGTTACAGGGGAAGGAGGGGGATTGTTTGGAGCACAGAGTGCCTTATGCGGGTCCAGGCCAATATTCAAACAGGGCCTGCATAAACACTTGTAGTTTCTTTATCCCTATTAATATATATTAAAGGATACATTAATGCTTTTTGTTCATACTTGTCAAGTACGTCTAGAATATGTTTTTTATATATATACTCTTGTTATGTATTACAATCATTTACATCTTCTCAGTATTAGTTTGTTTTGTTCAAACTATTACATATCTGGAACCCTTTTTAAATCTGTTTTAAATCTAACCATGCCCTACGTTTAAACAGCATCTTAGTTCACAATTTAGTCAATAATATCTTTGATCCACTTTATATTTTTGTTCCATCTAATGTTGGAACTATTTCAGGTTATATGTTATGTTTAACAATCAGCATATTATAGGGATATCTTTACTTAGGTACTTTTTCCATACCAGGATCATTTTTAGTTCATTTTTTGTTCAATTTTTAGCTTATTTTTTTAGCATTCTTGTTTTGGTTATTAGAGTTTCTTGATGCTTTCATCCATGTATCATTTAGACATGCATTTGTGTTAGATTCAATGTTATGTTATGTTTACTTTAAGTTCTTTTTACATCTTATGATATGGATTTTAAATCATAGTTTTCTAATTATTTATTTATTCATTCATTCTTTGGTTGTCATTGTAGAATTATTATTAATTTATTCATTGGATGCTATGTCTATGTTTTTGTTTGTTTTTTTATTTATTCATATGTAAATTCTGTGACCCCTGAGGTAGGCGATCTTCGCCAAAACATGGCTCAGTGTCGGCTTTGTTCAGTGGTGGTGCTTTATCAGTAAACCTCTTGTTTTGGACCTCCCTTTTGGCTCCTTGTGGATTTGCCATTTTCCTGCCCTACTTCCTTTCTGTTTGCACCTCCATCTATCAAGGGTTTTTCTCTGGTTCTGACTGTGAATATCACTGGGACCGGCATAAGCCCCGGTGGCTTCCTGAACTTTATTTAGTCCTAGATATTCAATGCCAGTGCATGAACATGGCCCAGCTTTGAATATCTGGAGCTAAATCTGCCCATGCCAGTCAATATATTTTAAAAATTGTCCAAACTGACAATGAAAAGTGAATGCACATCTCTAAGCCACCTCAAAAGACCCCTTTCCCTTAAAACAGTAGTTAAAGTGAAGTAGCATTATCTCACCTTGCCATACTGCACAGCTCTGTGGAAGACCTCGGTACTGGTGCCCAGCAGTCCCACACCGAGAGTATCCAAAATCATCCGCTTGCTCCTCTGAACCACTGACTGGCTGAGATGGCCCACATTTAAATCATGGATCACTCTGGCAAAGCTTCCTGTGACAGACTTTTAAGACAAAGGAGGTGGTACATTAATAGGATCAGAAAGAAAATATCCCCCTCACAAATAAAGCAAACATAAAAGGGCATGAAAACCTCAAAAGACTGGTACAAGAGTAAAGAGTCTTTCATCTCTAAATCATTGCTTCCAGTCCAGCATGGCAGTGGCCCACAGCCATTACAAGCAGAAAACTGATGACCTAGTAGAGGAAGTGTTAGGTCTCAGCCCATGTCCCACTGGACAGGTGTTCACATCACTCAGGGGTCCTTTACTAAGCCGTGTAAGCGCCGACGTGCGCCCAATACGCATCAATTTTGAGTTACCGCCCGGCTACCACGTGGCCAGGCAGTAATTTCATTTTTTAAGTGCATCGGAAAATATATTTTATTTTCTGGCACTTGGCGAAAACCAGGAGGTACTCGGCATTGTACGTGCATTGACCATTACCACCCAGTTAATGCGTAAGACCTTACTGCTAAATGAATGGGTGGCGGTAAGGTGTCAGACCCAAAATGGGCACACACCAATTTTGATTTTGCCACATGTCCATTTTCGGCAACATTTTTTAAAAGGCCCTTTTTTATAGGCACGCTGAAAAATGGATATGCGTGCATCCAAAACATGCGCCTACACTAGCGCAGCCCATTTTTCAGTGCACCTTAGCAAAAGGACCCCTCAGAGACTTCCATAGTTTGCCATTATGTGCCACCATTGTTGGCTATCTCAGGGGAGAAGTAAAAGATGGCACAAACGTGGAGAATTAATTATCCTTTCACCTGAAGAGCTGATCCCTTCAGAGCTGGGTTGAAGTATATTAAAGACCCTGTTTACTAAGGTGCGCTAGCGTTTTTAGCGTGCACTAAAAATTAGCGCATGCTAATGCTACAGACACCCATCTATTCCTATGGGTGTCTCTAGGGTTAGCACACACTAATTTTTAGCATGTGCTAAAAACGTTAGTGTGCCTATAGCACAGCTTAGTAAACAGAGCCCTAAGGAACTTTGCACTACAGCTACCTCCACTGTACCTTTACTATTAATCCAGCACCTTTCAAAAGCATTAAGTTTTACCAGAAATATATCCAGTCCTAACAATAATAGTATTAAGCAGGAAGACATCTACTGTCATATCGTGGAAGGATATAGCATTGCAGGGCTAGAAAAATGGGCATTGTTTGGTGATTAGGATAATAACCGGAAAACCAGAGGACCAGAGTTAAAATCTTGTTTCTACTCCGATCTCTCTTATGATCATGGGTGAGTCACTTTATTTTCTGTTGCCACAATATATGCAACGGGAAACTGTGTCAGATAAAGTCCCACATCAGCTTTAGCATGCACTATCCATAAGTAAATGACCCCTCTTAAAAGGGGAATGGAATGGGATTCGATATACTGCTTTTCTGTAGTTACAATCAAAGCAGTTTACATATTATATACAGGTAACTTATTTTGTACCTGGGACAATGGAGGGTTAGGTGACTTGCCCAGAGTCACAAGGAACTGCAGTGGGAATTGAACCCAGCTCCCCTGGTTCTTAAGCCACAGCACTAACCACTGGGGTAACATGAGATAGTTCCATTACATGATACCTCACCATTTCCTGCAGGATAGCATTCCAGGAATCTATCACTCTTACTGTGAAAAAGTATTTCCTCATGATTTTCCTACTCCTACACCGGAGGCTTTCGACCCAGACCTCGGAGTACACGTGGGGGGGGCAAAATCGAATGCGAACGCCCATCTCCATGGGTGCCTATCTACAAGGACAGGTACGTGAAGAGGCAGGACAGACCGTATTTTCGAAAAAGATGGGCGTCCATCTTTTGTTTCGATAATACAGTTGGTGCCGGACAAATGCATTTGATTTGTGCGGATTTCAGCTGGGCGGTATCAGTTTTCAGCGATAATGGAAACCGAAGGCGCCCAGCTCAAAAACGAACAACTCCAAGGCATTTGGCCGTGGGAGGGGCCAGGATTCATAATGCACTGGTCCCCTCACATGCCAGGACACCAACCGGGCACCCTAGGGGGCACTTGTAAAAAGTAACAAAAAAAATGAAAATACCTCCCAAGTCCATAGCTGCCTTACCTTCGGTGCTGAGCCCCCTAAATCCCCCCAAAACCCACTCCCCACAACTCTACACCATTACCATAGCACTTATGGGTGAAGGGGGCCACCTAGATGTGGGTACAGTGGGTTTTGGGAGCGGTTTGGAGGGCTCCCATTTACCAGCACGTGTAACAGGTAGGGGGGTGGGCCTGGGTCCACCTGCCTGAAGTCCACTGCACCCACTAACAACTGCTCCAGGGACCTGCATACTGCCGTGATGGAGCGGGGTATGACATTTGAGGCTGGCATACAGGCTGGGGAAAAAATGTTTTTAAAGTTCTTTTTTTTTGGTGGGAGGGAATTAGTGACCACTGGGGGAGTCAGGGGAGGTCATCCCCAATTCCCTCCGGTGGTCAGCTGGGCAGTTGGGGCACTTTTTGGGGACTTGTTCATGAAAAAAGGGTCCAAAAAAAGTGGCCCAAATTCTCGCTTCTGCCGCCCTTCTTTTTTCAATTATTGGCCAAGCGCACCCATCTCTTCTCGGCTGATAAACACGCCCCAGTCCCGCCTTCACCACGTCTCCGACATGCCCCCATCAACTTTGTTCATTCCCGCGACAGACTTCAGTTGGAGGTGCCTAAAATCAGCTTTCGATTATACCGATTTGGGCACCCATGAGAGAAAGGCGCCCATCTCCCGATTTTGGTCGAAATATGGGATGTCTTTCTCTTTCAAAAATAAGCTGGATAGACTGTCAGGGTTCTCAGGATATCCTCATTGGACTGGGTTGAAAAATTCTGGCCTACACCCTTGAAGTGTTATGTCATATGCCCTAATTGTACAGAATTTTTTTCCATTGAGAGAGATCTGCTTCTAGCACATTTGACACCTTTTAGAAGTTAAAATATTTCTAACATGCCTCCCCACTTCTGTCTCTTCTTCTCTAGGGTGCACTTATTTAGGTCTTGCAGTCTCATCTCATATGGTTTTTGTTACAGATCACACATCAGTGTGAAATTGTTAATAAAGAGGGCAATTCAATAAAAGGATGCCCACATCATTAACTCAGATATTTTGTAAACAGGAGGTTGAAACGTTTCTACACCATAAAATCAAACTAGGAATAGATTCAGAAGCACAATAATATGGATTTGGATTATTGCTTTATCCAAATCCAAGAGAGTTACATATTCAGGTACAACTGGTACCATTGATTACATTTTTACATTTTGGGATCTTTCTATCTGAAAATTTTCTAAGTGATTCTACATTATTGTATTTAAGTTGGGCTGTACCAAGCAGATAGGCTGTAGAGGAGTGTACATGCCTTAAGATCAGACATGGAAAGTGTATGATTTCACAATCCCTGTAGTGTGAGATTTTCACAATCCTTGTAGTGAGAAGGTATCGCCTTTTTATTGTGCCTTATAAATACTAGGAGATATCACTTCTTAATGCCTGCTTTTAATGCTATAGAGATTGATTAAAAACAAAAAGAAATGGAATATATTTTGCGTTTTTCTAAAACAAAAAAAAGCTTGGGCTCCTTTTACAAAGCAGCGCTACTGATTAGCATGCGCTGAATGCGAAGAAGCCCATAGAAATTGAATGGGCTTCTTCCCATTCAGCATGCCACTAATCAGTAGCACACATCCCCAAAATATTGCAGAATGTGGAATACATTAGCAAATCCCATGTTAGGCTTTTTTTGCTGTGTTAGGCACATTTTAGCGCATTACACAACTTAATAAGAGGACTCCTTAGAAAGATAAATGGATGCTATTGCAATCTATAGGAAGAAAATGTTTTTTTTAATTTGCTGTCATATAGGGACCAAATGCCCTAAGTATTTTTCCCTTAGACCTAACATGGAGGGAAAAAAATTCTACTGTATCTGGTCCATCATTTCCCTCTAGACACAACAAACTAGAACTGTCAATTAGATAAATACTTGTCAATACGACTATCGCCAATAATATATGCTCCCACCTTCTTTCCTGCCACTAAGGCAGATCAATCTTCAAACTACCTTATCTTATTTGTAAGCCACATTGAAACAACGTCAATTGGAAAATGTTGGATATAAATGCCATAATAATAATAATAGAACTCCAGGGGGCATCACCCAGTCTGCACCAATAACAAGTTAGAAAAAAAAAAGAAAAACTAAGAAATGCCACACAGAACAGAGGCAGCCTACTTTCAGGAATAAGTGTGTGTATCTCCTTGTGTACATGGACCCAAAATGAATGCCCCTGCCAATATCAGCTTCTAGCCCTTAACAAGTCTTGAAAATTTGGCGTGGATAGAGCACCAAACACAAAAGTTATTGTGGAGAGGGGAACACAAGCGCAGTCAAAAACACAGCAATTTCATTAGTTACCTTCTACACTTCAGAAAGCAGGCTAAAATCTAGAAGATATCATAGCAAATACCTTAGCAAGCATCTCAGCTGGTTCTGTCCAATGTCTGAGGCGTGGACGTTGTTTCTATGCTACAAGCGGCTGTGGCTGTCACCTAAAATCATTCACAGCGATGCCAACTGGGCTCTATATACCCAAGCAGCTTCCTTTCCTGCCACTTCCCCTTTTTAAGTCAGCAGGATTTTTTTTTCCTTTCGTTTTGGCCCGCTTACTCACTTTTGACTGCCCTGCTGACATTTGTCTAAGGTGTCCCAACTGTCTATTCAGACAAAAAAATCCTTTATTTTGCAAGAGCACGAAAAATTTTAAGCACTGCAATTCATTACCTGCAATTGTTATTTGCCATCTCTTTAGATTCAGTCAAGCAATGTATTCTGTTAATAGGAACAGGAACTACCAAAGTTGGGGTAAATATTATATCATCTGAAAACAGTTAAAATATAGGTCTTGATTTCACTTGGAAAACAAAACAAGCAGATCAATAGAGATGGAAACAAATGTTTATTTATAAAACACAAACCAGATGATGCCCAACACAGGCTGTGTTTCGCCCACACAGGGGCTGCGCCATGGGCTATATGGTGTATTTAAAAGTCTTCACCACCATGTATATACAACAAAACTTCTTGGAAAAGGCACTGGCAGAAAAAAAGCACAAATGCTCACCAGAAAATAACATAACAGCATTCTCTATAACAAACAATTTTCAATTTGTTTCCATCTCCATTGATCTGCTTGTTTTGTTTTCCACGTTGGAGTTTGCAGATCAGTTGCCCTGCTGTTTCCTGGGACCATCCATGTTGTGCGCACTTGATTTCACGTGGGAAGTACAGAATATTAGAGAGATTTGCCTAAGGTCACAAACAAAGTTAACCGCAGAGGAGATCCTGGAATTTATGACTCGTAATATCTCATCTTTTTTTCTTTATAGGGATAAACCATGCATTCTTGAATTTAGTCTCACAATCTCCCCAGGGAGGCATTCTAGGCACATATACTAACCAATGCACGCTTTTTGGTCAGACATTTCGATATTCAACCAATCGTTATGTATTTAGGAAAAGGCAGGATCTGAAATATTCAGTGTCAAGTCTAAAATGTATTTGAAGAGTGGCAGTATACAACTGCTATCTAGATAGGTTTATCTTTTAGCTGGACTACACAAATAGCAGAACTAACTGGGGGTCTAACTCTAAATTGTGTTAGCTGTTTAATGCAAGAATTACCATGTTCTAACAGCCTGAGCCACTAACAATGACTGAACAGTGTGCACTACTTCTCACATCAAGCACCTAACCTGGAAGGGGGCATGAAAGAAGCAGCAAATGGGTGGGCATTGTGCTTTACACTTAGAACAGAGGTATCTAGAAAAGTCTTACCATCATGCTTGTCTGGATTAGCTATTTTCTCTTGTATTTGCATTTTAGCTCTCCTAACCACTTCCTCAGCTTCTCTTAACTTTTCCAAATATAGGACTCTCTTTACTAAGAAGAAAAAGGGAGAAAGTCTTAGTAAATCAGGGCCATGGTTTCCTGTCATTCTTCTTCTGTGATCTCTTCTAATCTTTGTATGCTAACTTTTCCTTCCCTTATCTCTGAATGCACAGTGGCCTTTTTTTTTGCTTTCTTTTATTTTCCTTCTTAACAAATTGGTTTGTTGTACTAATAATATTGCATGTTAATCTTTGTCCATTGGTTTTCTGCTTCTCCTATTTTTCTCACCCCTGGTAATGACTCCTTAACATATTCCCTTTCCTGTATGAGATTTGTTTGGAACATATTTTGTCATGGTACCATGAAATCATTTGAGAAACTTGCAACAATCTACAGTTGAAAAAAAAGTAAGACAATCACACCTTTTCTGGTTTGATCATGGCTGCAGAATGGAGGCATCATGACTACCAAGATGGTTACTTCAACAGTGTCGACTACCTGATTGGAAGGTTGCAAAAAGTGCTCCAAGAAAGACCTGGTGCGGCTAAATCAAGGCTGAAACAAGAAATGACTCCACGTCTGTATGGATGATTTTGCTGCAGCTGTTAAGAACCGACTGCATTGGAAGAAACTCACTATGGATGAAGGTTTCATGGCTGCAAAAGCACTTGTAAGACTGCCCTACTGAGGCTAAAGCATTGAATTGACTTGACCCCCAA
This sequence comes from Microcaecilia unicolor, assembly GCF_901765095.1. Classification (NCBI taxonomy): domain Eukaryota; kingdom Metazoa; phylum Chordata; class Amphibia; order Gymnophiona; family Siphonopidae; genus Microcaecilia; species Microcaecilia unicolor. The sequence continues at coordinate 121,164,058 of NC_044034.1, read as the reverse complement.
CCTGTTGAAATTTATCTTCCCAAAGTTGAGGACCCTAGTCTTTTTTTTTTAATTAATCCTTTTTGTGTTTGTCTTGGAATTGAACTATGCTGTCTATTGATCATTTGATTCTGGGTGATTACCAACTATTACACTATTCTGATTTGCAAGAATCAGGTCCAGTACACCTCTCATCCCCACCTCATTCCCTCCCTTTTCCTATCTCCCCCTCCCCTTCAGTGTGAATTCTATAACTAGTTGCCTGAAAAGTTCTCCCTGTTGGATGTCCAGGATCTCCATACTCCTAGTTAATCTGCAGCTGAGATATCCTAATCAACATCTAGCAGGTTAAAATCTCCCACCAAAACCATTTTCCCCTTTAATGCAATTTTACAGAGGGCTTCAATAAACTCTGTCCTGCTCTATCTGTGTGTGGTCTCAGTTGTCACTCATGTGTCAGTAAAATCAGTCACATGCTAAATAAATAAATGAAACAATAACCTAAATAAAATAGAAAGTTTAGGCTTTTTAACAACATGGGTTAACAGGTGCTTTGTGATTTTACAGTATTCAGTATTTATGCTTAAAATTTGATGTTTCTGCTAACCCCCTCACACTAGAAATATTACATGTAGGGCCCTGTTTACTAAGGTGCACTAGTGTTTTTAGCACACATTAACACTAGAGACACCCATAGGAATATGTGGATGTCTCTAGCTTTAGCATATGCTAAAAACGCTAGTGTACCTACAGTGGCATAGCAAGGGCGGGGCAGTGGGGGCGGTCCGCCCCGGGTGTCAACGGGTGGGGGGTGCTCTGCTAGCGAATCCCTACCAGCTCCATCCACCCGGCAGCTGTGTGGTGCGGCGTATCTGCACTGCTGTAAGAGAAGAAAATCGCCTCATTGGCCCTTCCCTCACTGTGTTCCGCCCTAGAGGAAATAGGATGTTACATCAGAGGGAGGGACACAGTGAGGGAAGGGCCCACGAGGTGATTTTCTTCTTTTACAGCAGCGCAGAGTCGTGCAAGGCGCCGGATGGACGGAGCTTCTAGACAGGTGGGGACTGGGTCGGGGGGGTGCCATGTTGCCGTGTTACGTCGGGGGGGGTGCTGTGTTGCCATGTCACGCCGGGGGGGGGGGGGGGTGCCGTGTTGCCCTGCAGCTGGGGGGGGGGTGCACAGCAGCAGCGATCCGCCCCGGGTAGCAGTGAACCACAGAACGCCACTGCGCACCTACAGTGCGACTTAGTAAACAGGGCCCTTAGGTGTGAAGTTAACAATGTGGGCCAGCATTAAGAAGTGTTGTTTTTCTGTTAACCCCAGTTATTAGTAACTAGGTCTCATTGCATAAAATGGACTCCATGATAAAATAGCATGAGTTAGTAGTAAAATAACACATCTTATTGATATCCCACATTGATAACTGAATCCTCTAGACCTCTATGTGATATTTACCTCGTATTGGGAGACTCTGACTCAGAATGACACTTTTTATATAATAATTGCAAGGTAATAGTTTGTAGTTACCAGAATAATAATGATGATCACATGTGATATGTGGGGAGTGTTTCTTTTTAAACATTTTGATTTCTTTTCTCCTGTGGGCAAAGAATGGTGGAAAACCTTGATCAATCTGACACGAGAGGTGTTACTTTATCATTGAACTAACCAAAATCAAAAACTTGATTTTCTCAACAGCGTTGGTTTTAGATCTGGGTACAGGAAACGGAAGTGGGGATTGTGATCCCAAATCACCCCTTTCCAAGTTGACCCATTTATATGGAGTAGCCTAGTGGTTAGTGCAGTGGACTTTGATCCTGGGGAACTGAGTTTGATTCCCACTGCAGCTCCTTGTGACTCTTGGCAAGTACTACTACTACTATTTAGCACTTCTATAGTGCTACAAGGCGTACGCAGCGCTGCACAAACATCTCACTTAACCCTCCATTGTCCCTGGTACAAAATAAGTACCTGAATATATGTAAACCACTTTGAATGTAGTTGCAAAAACGTCAGAAAGGCGGTATATCAAGTCCCATTTCCCTTTCCCTATATTCCATCTGCATGCCAGAGTTTGGTAATAGCAGAAGTGATTCTGATGTCAGCATGTAAGAACATACCCAAATTTCAAAATCACATTTGTGAAGGTCATATGCGGTGATAGAATTGCTGTAAAAGAAATCTCCATTGTGTTGACAGACTGGTTGAGTCACTTACCAGAGCAAAAGCAGAAACTACTTGCACCACAGTTTCCCACTTTGTTTTCAGTCACTTCAGCTCAGATATTGCCCCTGTAATATCTATCAAAAGCCCAGATAACCTGTAATACACTGAGTACCAAAACAAAGAGCCTAAAAAGTACCATGTAAACTGAGGAGGAGGGCAAAGGTAAAGAGATTCATATTCAGAAGCCCATCAATCAGGTAATTACTTGCATAAATACTGTATATTTAAACATTCAGCACAACTTTATCCCAATAAGTGTAACACTGAGTATAGCTGAATAAAATTATCTGGATGCTCTTGGAACACTGTTTGGCCACCTCAAGTTATCCAGGTAACTTTGGCCAACATGTGTGGAATATCAGTAGAGACTGGCAGTTCCTCACATAAGATCAGAGGTAGTGAAAATTCCATCATATGTTTAGGACTCAATACATTTGTTGCAGATCCTACAAATTATTAGAATTGAGGAAGAGCATTCAATAATTTTAGTTACTCTTGATGTGAATACATTGAATATTCACATTCCCCAGAAGGAGGCTTTATCCATGTTAGCACAGTTGTTAAATACAATGGAAATATTAGGCCTATTGATGGACGTCTTGAATCAAATAGTCAAATTGGTTATCACCAAAAATTATTTTGTTTTTGAACATGAATATTATTTCCAAATTCAAGGGGTAGCAATGGGGGCCACAGTAGCTTCAACAATTGCATTCTTGTACATGGCTCAGTTTGAGCAGATGTATGTATACCATAGCAAATTCTCTCCTTATATTTTAGGGTGGAAACACTTTATAGATGATGTACTTCTTATATGGGGAGGGGAGGAAGCAGAATTGAACGAGTTTCTTCAATATCTAAATCAATGTGATCAAAATATTACCTTTATTTCACAGATAGGAGGGGCTCAAGTAGAGTTTTTGGATGTACATATAAAATATAAGCATGGAGAATTTTTGACAAAAGCTTACCATAAACCTACAGATAGGAATATTTTATTTATTTATTTATTTTATTTTATTGCATTTGTATCCCACATTTTCCCACCTATTTGCGGGTTCAGTGTGGCTTACAATACCTTGTAATGATGGAAATACAATTTGTTACAACTCGATTATGGGTTACATTGTGAGGAGTTAAGTTAAGACAAAGTCGGAGTATCGTTAAGGGGAATAGAACAATGGGAAAAGAACGTTGGAACAGTGAAAGAACAACGGATACTAATAGGGCAACAAGACAATAGCAATAGAGCATTCGGGTATAACATTTTTATCTGTAGATTAGGTTTAAATGTGATAAAATTACGGGGGATGAGAGTACAGAAAAGAATGTATTAATGCATTGCTAACAGTGTGTGTGGACTTCATGTGTTTTGATCCTTTCCATAGATTTTTTCAAAAAGATGAGTCTTTAATAGTTTGCGGAAGTCGGTTAGTTCGTAGATCGTTTTCAGGTTGCGTGGTAGTTTATTCCAGAATTGCATGCTCATATAATAAAAGGTTGATGTGTGCAGCACTTTGTATTTTATGCCTTTGCAATTAGGGAAGTGGAGGTTGAGGAAAGTTCGGGATGATCTTTTAGCGTTTCTGGGTGGTAGGTCTATTAAGTCAGACATGTAGGTTGGGGCTTCACCATGAATGATTTTGTGGACTAGTGTGCATACTTTAAAAGTGATGCGTTCCTTGAGTGGGAGCCAGTGTAGCTTCTCTCGTAAGGGTTTCGCACTTTCGTATTTTGGTTTCCTGAAGATGAGTCTGGCTGTGTTTTGGGCTGTTTGAAGTTTTCTCAGAGTTTGCTCTTTACAACCTGCGTATAGTGAGTTGCAGTAATCCAGATGGCTGAGTACGAGTGATTGCACTAGGGTGCGAAAGACGGATCTTGGGAAGAATGGTCTTATTCTTTTCAGTTTCCACATGCAGTAGAACATCTTTTTGGTTGTGTAGTTTGCATGAGTTTCAAGTGTAAGGTGGCGGTCAATAGTGACTCCAAGGATTTTTAAAGTTTCTGAAATTGGGAGATTTCGTTTTTGTGTGTTTATAGCGGTGAATTCATTTGTGTTGTATTGGGAGGTAAGTATCAGGCATTGAGTTTTTTCTGCGTTCAGTTTCAATCGAAATGCATCTGCCCGGGTGTTCATGATGTGTAAACTTTGGTTGATTTCATTGAAGATTTCTTTAATGTCTTGTTTGAAAGGGATATATATTGTCACATCGTCGGCGTATATATATGGGTTAAGGTTATGGTTTGATAGAAGCTTTGCCAATGGTGTCATCATTAGGTTGAAGATAGTTGGTGAGAGGGGTGATCCTTGCGGTACTCCCCATTCTGGTGTCCATGCCGCAGACGTAGTTGAATTTGATGTGATCTGGTATGATCGCAAGGTTAGGAACCCCTTGAACCAGTTTAGGACATTGCCTCCTATGCCGAAATATTCAAGTATGTGTAATAGGATTCTGTGATCAACCATATCAAAGGCACTTGACATGTCAAATTGTAGGAGGAGTATATTGTTGCCGGTTGCAATCATTTGTTTGAATTTAGTCATTAGGGTAATTGTTTCTATGCTGTGATTCGATCGGAATCCTGATTGGGCGTCATGCAGTATTGAGAACTTGTTTAGATAGTTTGTGAGTTGTTTTGTTACCATCCCTTCGGTTATTTTGGTTATTAGTGGTATAGATGCTACTGGTCTGTAATTAGTTATTTTTTTCCTTTTTCCTTTGGGAAAAGTCCATTTTGTAGCATGTAGTTTACATGATTCGTTAGGTCTATTATGAATTGTTGAGGAGCTGATTTCATGAGGTTGTTTGGGTATATATCTAGTTTGCAGTAGGATTTGGCAAATCTTTTGAGTGTTTCAGAGATGAGGTCTTCAGATAGTAATTCGAATTCGGTCAAGGTTCTGTCTGCTGGGTATATTCCGTCTTCTGGGTCTAGACAGTCTAGGAGTGTGGCGTATTGAATAGGGCTGGTGGGTATTTTAAGTCGTAGTTGTGTGATTTTCTCTTTGAAGTATTTCGCAAGGTTGTCAACATTTGGTATGTCTGTGCTGTTGTTTGTAACTGGTGTGGTGTCCAGCAATTTATTCACAAGGTAGAAGAGTTTGTGTGTGTCTTTATAGTTTGGTCCAATGATTGTTTTGTAATGTAGTCTTTAGTCTGTTTTATGGTGTATTTGTATTTCCTTCGAAGTAGTTTCCAGGCATTTAGTGTTTGTTCATCTTTCTTTTTATTCCATGCACGTTCTAGTTTCCTGACTTGTGTTTTGAGTTTTTTCAGCTCTTCGATGAACCATGGATTTGATTTTTTCCTATGTGATGTTCTGGTTTGGGTTGGGGTGATTTTGTCTAATGTTGTTTTACATATATCGTCCCATTCTTGAAGGAATTGGATGGTGTCTGCATTTGTTGACCATTCGTTTTGGTAGATCTGTTGCCAGAATGTTGTGGGGTCTATTTTTCCCCTTGTGGTGTATGTTGTTCGTTCATGTTTGTTAATTGCGAAACTGTGTGTTTTTCGCCAGTTAAGGGAGACATGTGCTTTATGGTGGTCTGACCATAGTGTGGGTGTCCATCTTGTGTCAGTAAGTAGGATAGTTGAGTCTGGGTCGAATTTGTGTGTAATGATGTCAAGTGTGTGTCCTTTTATGTGTGTTGGTTGAGTGTTTGGTGCGTGTAGATCCCAAAGTTTTAAAAATTCTTTGCATTCTCGTGTGCCTGTTGAGGTGTCGTCTTCAAGGTGTAGGTTAATATCTCCTATTATGAGGATGTTTGAGGCAGAGACACATGTGTTCGAGATGAAGTCCATAAGTTGTGTTTGGGAGTCTTGCCACTTTCCTGGTGGCCTGTAGAATAGGATTGCGTTGAGATGTCCTAGTAGGTTTGGATGGTTAATTCTTGTCGAGGCAATTTCAAGTTGTGGTGAGGTGGATTCACCAGTGGTTGTGATGGTGAACTCGGATTTGTGAATTATGGCTATTCCGCCACCTCTTTTTCCATTTCTTGTCCAATGGGTGATTTTGTATTCTAGTGGGCATGTCTCTAAGATGGCGGGGTCTGTAGGGCTGTGGAACCAGGTTTCCATGATGAATAGGAGGTCTAAGTTATCTGTGGTAATCCAGTCTAGTATATCTACTGAGTTGCTTACTGCTGATCTTGCATTGATGTATCCTAGTTGGATTAAGCGGTATAGTTCTGTGGGGGGGTTCGATGTGTTTATTTTTATTAGTTGTCTGTTTCTTCGGTGGTTGAATTTGTGTTGTTTTTTTCTCTTTTTGTTGGTGGTTTTCGTGTGTGGAGTTTTTTCCTTTTGGTTGGTGATTGTGTCTTTGGTCTGGTAAGTCATTAATGGGTTGTACATAGAGTTGGTGTATTGTGGTTGGGTTGTTACTGTATGTATGTTCTTTAGGGTGGACATTGTGTGTATGTAAGTGTTGTATAATTTGTGAGTTATGGGTTTGTTGTTATCTGGGTCATGGGTTGTGTTTGCGTGTAAGAGTAGGGTGAGGCAGTAAATGGTTAGGAGTGTTTTCCTGGTATTCATATCAGTGTTTAAAGCGCTATAACAATCAATCTGCTGGTTTACATTCAAAGCGAGGCAAAGCCTGCGTTTACATTTAGGCTAAAGGTTAGCATTTAAGCATTCAAGTAAAGCAAATCGTCTATATTGCAAGGCATTTGGAAGCATTTGAAAGCAGGCAGCTAAAAGCAATGCATTCAGAAGCACTTTAAACATTTGGGTGTAGCAAGTCGTATGTAATGCAAGGCGTTTAGAGGCATTTAAAGCAAGTAACTGGAAGCAAAGCACTTAAAAGACCCTGGGATGCATTAAGAGCAACAGTGCAAGTGCAATGATTCAGCAAGCAGGGCAACACTCAGCTAAAGCTTCTATGCTTGCAATCCATCACAAGAATCCTCTACTAAAATGTTTTAACAACAAAGAGTTAACCTGTACAGGCAAAAGGTCCATGAGGAACTAGGAGCCCTGCTCCAGTGAGGCACCTCACTCTCCCCCGATTGCCAGGTCGGCAGCACCCAGTAGGCTCGATGGTCAGACGGTCGCTCGGGGTGGGTGTCCGCAGGCGAGCGCAGGTTATCTGCACCAGTAGTGTCCCTCGGTGAATCGTGGATAGTCACGTCAGGCGTTCACGTGCAAGTGGTCCGCTACAGCGCTGGAGGTGGCTGTGGGCTGACGGCTCGCCGGCGGCACTGGAGGTGGTTCAGTGGCCCCACTGGCGGCACTGGAGGCGATTCAACAGCCCCACCGGCAGCACTGGAGGCGATTCAAGGTCGGGTTTGTCTCCACGTGGTCTCGGGCGATCTCGTCTGGGTCTCCCGTCGCCTCCGATCCGTCCGGGGGCCTGTGGCTCGGCTCTCGGTCCCCAGGTGATCCGCGCTGTCTCTCTCCACCTTGGCCACTGGCGTCTCTCTGCTCTCCCTGGCGTCTCGGCCTCGAGTGGACCAAGCGGCCTCAGTAATGCATCGGACTTGGGCCGAAGGAGCACCAGCCACCTCGGCGGCCTCTCGAGAGCGCCGCTGCTCGGTGAGGCTGGTCGTCTCGGCGCGGCTCGGTCGGCCCGGTCTGGGACGTGGCAAGTAGGCAGCTCCGGCAGTTAAACTCTGGTCAGCCTCGGGAGCTCTCACTCGCCTGTTTCAGAGTGCCGCGGGGTCCAGATCCCAGAATCGGCCCCGCTCTGGCTCCAGTTCAGCCCGGCTAGTTGAGGCCGACCTGGGCAGCCCAGCTAGGCCCACGTGGGCTTGTCTGGTCAGGGATGCGCCACGGCCTCGTGGCACAACAGGCAGATTGCCTCTGCCAGTCTCGGGCTCAGCAGGCCACCTCGCAGCTCCCGCTGTTCCCCAGTCGGCTCCGGGCCAGCTCCGGTCCACTTCAGTCCGGTCCTGGACGGCGCTGGATGGTTCAGGTAGGTCTGCTACCCTTTGACCTGAGGAGCTCCTTATCTCAGCTTCTTACCTGACAGCCATCTTCATTCTAAAAAGCTACCATCCTAGTCCATTAAAAAATAGTATACTGGTAGGTCAATTTTTAAGAATTCTCAAAAACAAGAATTTTGTAGTCAAGTTCAAGAAATGAGCAATAGATTCGTTCAAAGGGGGTATCCACGAATGGCAATTCATCAGGCGATTCATCAGCCAAGACCTATGAGCATTATAGACTCTTTTCTATAATGCTCATAGGTCTTGGCTGATTCAGACCTAAGAGAAATCAGATTCTAACATAGTAAATGATGGCAGATAAAGACCCGTACGGTCCATCCAGTCTGCCCAACAAGATAAACTCACTTTACATGGTATGTGATACTTTATATGTATACTCAAGTTTGATTTTCCTTGCCTTTCTCAGGGCACAGACCATAGAAATCTCCCAGTACTGTTCTTGTACTAATTTCTGAAGCTAACATCGAAGCCCCTTAAAATTTACACTCCAGCTCATCCCTATCTATTCAGTCACGATCAGGGCGTAGACCGTAGAAGTCTGCCCAGCTCCTGTTTTGTTTCCCAATTACCGGCGTCGCCACCCAATCTCCGCTAAGATTCCACAGACCCATTCCTTCTAAGATAGAATGACCTGCATTTTACCATTTGTACCCCTAACTAATCAGATGAAACAAATCATCTGTAAATATTGGCCAATATTAAGGCTACATAAACAATTTCATGCTATACCAATGTTTGCATACACTAGGGGACCAAATTTGGGAGAAAAATTCAAGAAAAAGTGCAATACTGGGAAGGGACACCAATCTAAATGTGCAGGATGTACATGGAGGGGCATTTTCGATCATGGGCGCCCATCTCTAAGGGCGCCCATCTCCAAGGACAGCGCCGTGAAGGGGCGGGGACGACCGTATTTTTCGAACGAGATGGGCGGCCATCTTTCGTTTTGATAATACGGTTTGGGCCGGCCAAATGTCAGAGATGGCCAGGTTTGAAATGGCTGGCCTCAGTTTTCGCCGATAATGGAAACTGAGGCCGGCGATCTCAAACCCGGCCAAATCCAAGGCATTTGGTCATGGGAGGAGCCAGCATTTGTAGTGCACTTGTCCCCCTGACATGCCAGGACACCAACCGGGCACCCTAGGGGGCACTGCAGTGGACTTCACAAATTGCTCCCAGGTATAGTTCCCTTACTGTGTGTGCTGAGCCCCCCAAAACCCACTCCCCACAACTGTACACCACTACCATAGCCCTTATGGGTGAAGGGGGGCACCTAGATGTGGGTACAGTGGGTTTGTGGTGGGTTTTGGAGGGATCACATTTACCACCGCAAGTGTAACAGGTAGGGGGGATGGGCCTGGGTCCGCCTGTCTGAAGTGCACTGCACCCACTAAAACTGCTCCAGGGACCTGCATACTGCTGCGATGGACCTGAGTATGACATTTGAGGCTGACATAGAGGCTGGCAAAAAATATTTAAACATTTTTTGAGGGTGGGAGGGGGTTAGTGACCACTAGGGGAGTAAGGGGAGGTCATCCCCAATTCCCTCCGGTGGTCATCTGGTCATTTAGGGCACATTTTTGTGGCTTGGTTGTAAAAAAAAAAGGACCACGTAAAGTCATCCATCAGGGGCGCCCCTCTTTTTTTTCATTATCTGTCGAGGACGCCCATGTGTTAAGCACGCCCCAGTCCCGCCTTCGCTACGACTCCGACACACACCCATGAACTTTGGTCGTCCCTGCGATGGAAAGCAGTTGAGGACGCCCAAAATCGGCTTTCGATTATGCCAATTTGGGTGACCCTGTGAGAAGGACGCCCATCTTGTGATTTGTGTCAAAATGGGCGTCCTTCTTTTTCAAAAATAAGCCTGATAGTGTAACATCTTTTCTCTGTATATATTTTTTAGGGCCCTGTTCACTAAGCAACATTGTAGGCGTGCAAACCTTTTAGCACACGCTAACAATAGAGACACCCATAGGAATAAAATGGGTGTCTCTATCAGCGCGTGCTAATGCGCTAAAACATTTGGGTGTCTACAGCACGGCTTAGTAAACACGGCCCTTTATTCTCTATTTTAACTATTAATAATCCAATTCCTCCTTTCTTTGAAGAAGGAAGATTTTTTTTTAAGTGTAAAGACCCATTTCAGAAATTGAAATCTGAGATAATAAGACACCGTGACACTTTAAGCTTTAAATTTACAATTGGTAAGTAAGGTTTGTCTCTTCTGATCATGGGTCCTCTTATATGGTCTTCCACTGGCAGTTGAGCAATGTTTTTTCCTACTGCTGCCTCGCCTTCTGCCAGCTTCCTTCTGAAATCAGAGCTGTACAGGGGCCCATAGTCTTGCAAGACCAGCTGGCCCCATATTATTCAGACATCAGAAGAAAGTCAGCAGAGGCAGCAGAAGGTGAGAAACACTGTTCACCCACTCCATCTTGCTAGGAGGCCATCCAGACGGCTGAAGGGAAGATGGTTCTGATCCCGGGCTGCTGGGAAAGAAAAGAAAGGAACGAATAAGGAAGAAAATCCCCTCCGAAGGGACACCACCTTGTAGGGGTGGAGGGGCTTCCGTGTTTCAATGACTCAGAGGGCTATGCTGAAGGGTTACCCATATCAGACAGGCCTCTGAGGAGAAACCAGACAAAGAGTGTCCCAAACTGGAGGATCCAAGATAGCATCGAGGGAGCACGTAAGTTAGTTGAGTTCCCGTTTTACACCAGAATACCTGAAGAAGTAGGCGCGCTCCCCAGAGAATGGGGAAGAGAAAAGGCAAAGCCGTGGTGTTGTCCTCCTCGAACATGGCTGGGGTTCCCACCACTTCTCAGCCTACTTTGGAGAGATTCGGGGTCATAACGTCGGGGATATTGGTTCTTGCTTTGGGGAACAGCAAGGCTTTATCGCCGAATCTCAGTGGAGAGGGAGTGACTTTGAGTTCCCCTGCTGGCACGACCCCTCCAAGACCCGGAAATAGTAACGCTTCGCTATGGAGGTCGACAGTGGAAATACCCGAATTGGGTTAGGATTTTCACGCGACCCGAGGAGGTCCTGGCGCAGCATCGACTCCAGATAATAAACTAACTGGAGGATTGGAGAGTGAGCTCTTCCCCCGAAGATATCAGGAGCGGTTTCTGTGGAGAAATTGGATCTGGTGAAGCCAATAATGTCACAATGGACATACTATGGGAAGTGCTGCAGAGTGTGAATAACTCTCTTCTTCAGATGTTTAAAAATTTTCAGGAATAAACATGTGAGTTAAAGAATTTATATTAATACTTATCTAACAAAGTGGAAGTCCAAGATACAAAAATAGAGACTTTGACTACGGAAATGGTTTCTCTACGAAAATCAGTTAATTTGGTAATGAAGGACAGCCATGTTTCTTGTAAAAATTGGAATTTCTGGAGAACCAATTAAGGAAAAATAACTTGAGAATGATAAATTTTCCTATAACATCCTATATATCAGCTACTGAACTGTTGAAGAAATATTTCTCTGATATTTTGCAAATACCTTTTGATAGCCACCCTCTGGTGTCTAAAGTGATTTATATTTCCCTTAAAATTTTCTTTATCAGAGAAAAGAGATGTGAACTTAACTGACATTTTGGAAAATTCAGAAATTACAGAGTTATATTATTAGTGACTTTCGCCCTTGATTTAGATAGGAACAATGTTTTGAAATTGTATTTCCGACACATGGCTGATAGTTTTTTTGGTTCAAAGATGAAATATATTGAAGAGTCCAGTGTAAATGTCTAAATAATCAACACGATGTATTAAAATTCCAGATATTCTTTTATTCTCAAATATTATCTTCTTTTGTATATATAAAAAGTAGTTGAGCATTTAGCTATGGCTCGACGGTGGCCAAACCCGTTTCACTTTACATGCTCCATCAGGAGCCTTGCATCAACATTCTTATAATATCAAACAAGATGGTATCACATATTTTTGTGATTACATTGCATCTTATCAAACCCCAATTCTTTCATGCAGCGTTCTTGTCAAAGATTAAAGGCCAAAGTGTGATGGTCTAGGGGAAAGGGAAAAGAATGAAGGTCAATGGTTTACATTTAAAATCAAGGGTCGAAGGTTGAAGGTTAAGCATCAAACGATACAGGTCAGACGTCAACAGTTAAGGGTCAAAAGGTGAAGGTCAAAGGCCAAGGGCAAAAGGTCAAATGTTAAGGGTCAGAAGTTATATGGTAAGAGATAAGGGTCAAAAGTTAAGAGTAAAAGAAAGGGTCAAAGGTTGAAGGTTAGTGTTTAAAGGTTGAAGTTTAAGGGTCAAATATCTAAGGCTGAAGGATGTGTTGGAGGTCAAAGATTAAAGGTTGGGTTATAAAGGTTAAAGGTTAAAGATAATAGATTAAAGGTCAAAGGATAGTTTAGGGCTAAAATTTTCAAAGGCCAAAGCATGAAGTTTGAGGGTAAAATGTCAAATAATAAAGTTCAGAGTTTAAGGGTCAAAGGTTTAATATTGAGTGCTGAGGTTAAAGGTCAAGTGTTAAGGGTCAAATGTTAAAGGTTGAAAGCCAAATTTTAAAAGGTCAAGGCTGAAGGTTGAAGGTCAAAGGTTAAATGTTATGCATCAAAGGTGAAAGACCAAAGGTTAAGTGTTAAAGATCAGTTTCTTTTTTGTACTTTTTCTTTCTTTCATTCTCTTGTTCTTTTTTCTTTTTTTCTTTATCTCTCTTTTGTTCATAACTTATTGTACTTTTCCTTCTTTCTTTCCTTCTTTCTTTCTTATCATTTTGTTCTTTTTTATTCTTTCATTCTCTCATTCTTTCTTTCTTTTTCATTCTTTTGTTCTTTCTTTTTCTTTATTTTTTATTCTTTCATGCTCTTTATTTTTTATTCTTTCTTTTGCTCCATCATTTTTCTTTCTTTATTTTTTATTTTGCTTGTTCTTTCTTTCTTTTACATTTTTTGTTCTTTTGTTCTTTTTCTGTTTTGTTCATTCGTTCTATCTCGCTTTATTTTTCAAACTTTTTTTGCTTTTTCATTCTCTTGTTCTTTCTTTCTTTTTCATTCTTTCATTCTTTCTTACTTTTCTTTTTATACTTTTGTTCTCTTGTACTTTCATTCTTTCTTTTTCATTCTTTCATTATTTCGTTCTTTCCTTTTCATTCTTTTGATCTATCATACTTTCTTTTTCTTTCTTTCTTTTTCGTTCCTTCTTCCTTTTTATTTTTTCATTCTTTTTCATTTTTGTTCTTTTGTTCTTTTTCTTTCTTTTTGTCCTTTTTGTTCTCTTTCATTCTTTCATTCTTTCTTTCTTTTTTATTCTTTTGTTCTCTCATTCTTTATTTTTCATTCTTATTCTCTGTTTCTTTCTTTTTTATTCTTTTTCATTCTTGCACTATTTCTTTCATTCTTTTTGATCTTTCTTTTTCATTGTTCTTTGGTCTTTCTTTCTTTCTTTCTTTCTTTCTTTCTTTCTTGTTCTTTTGTTATTTCTACCTTTTGCAGGTCTTTCATTCTTTCTTTTGTTCTTTCATTATCTATTTTTCATTCTTTGTTCTCTGGTTCTTTATTTTTCTTTCTTTTTAGTTCTTTAGTTCTCTAATTCTTTTTCATTATTTTGTTCTATTCTTTCTTTATTTTTTTCTTTCATTCTCTCATTCTCTCATTCTTTCTATTTCATTCTTTTCTCTTTCTTTTTTCTTTTCTTTCATTCTTTCACCTTCTTTCTTTTCCTTCATTTTGTTCTTTTGTTCCTTCTTTCTTTTTTGTTCTTTAATTCTTTTTAAATTTTTCTTTTTTGTTTTATGTTCTTCATTCTTTCATTTTTTTTCATTCATTCTTCATTTTTTAGTTCTTTCTTTCATTCTCTTTTTTCTTTTTCATTTACATTCTTTCTTTTTCATTTTTTTCATTCTTTTTTCTTTCATTCATTCTTACTTTCTTTTTCATTCTTTCCTTCTTTTTTCTTTCATTCTCACATTTTTCTTTCTTTTTCTTTTGTTCACTTGACCTTTCTTTTTATTCATTCTTTCTTTTTCTCTTTTTTCACTTTTTTATATTTTTCATTCTTTTGTTCTTTCTTTTTATTCTTTCTTAAATTTCTTGTACTTTCTTTCTTTTCATTCTTTCATTTTTGTTCTTTCATTCTTTCCATTTTCATTATTTTGTTCTTTCTTTATTTCTTTTTCATTCTTTCATTCTTGTTCTTTTTTTTCATTCTCCCGTTCTTTCTTCCTTTCTATGTCTTTTTGTTCTTTCACTCTTATGTCCTTTTCTGTTCTTTTTCATTCTTTCTTTCTTTTTCTTTCTTTTTCATTCATTCATTCATTCTTTCTTTTGTTCTAGTTCTTTCTTTTCCATTCTTTTTCATTCTTTCTTTTGTTCTTCCATTAGTTTGTGTTGTTTCTTTTTCATTCTATTTTCTTTCTTTCTTTCTTTCTCATTCTTTGATCTCTAGTTCTTTCTTTCTTTTTCATCCTTTCATTCTTTCTTTCATTTTTATTCTTTCTTTCTTTCTTTTTCTTTTGATATTTCTTTCTTTTTCTTTTTTGTTCTTTCATTCTTAGATTTATTCTTTCTTGTTCTTTAGTTATTTCTTTTTTCTTTTTTCTCATTCATTCTTCCTTTCTTTTTCATCCTTTCATACTTGCTTTCTTTTTTCTTTTGATCTTTCTTTCTAATTCTTTTTTCTTTTTGTTCTTTCATTATTTCTTTTTCTTCATTTTATTCTTTTTCATTCATTCTTTCTTTATTCTTTTTCATTCTTTCCTTCTGTTTGTTCTTTCGTTCTCACATATTTTCTTTCTTTTTCATTCTTTCGTTTTTATCTTATATTTTCTTTTGCTCATTTGTTCATTCTTTTTTATATTTTTCATTCTTTCATTCTTTTTTTTTTCATTGTCATTCTTTCATTGCCTTATTCTTTCTTTCTTTTTTCTTCTTTTGTTCTCTCGTTCCTTCTCTCTTTTCTTTCATTTTCATTTTTCATTTCTTTTGTTCTTTCATTCTTTTTCATTCTTTGACCATTATATTTTCTCTTTCATTGCTTTCTTTTTCTTTCTTTCTGGTTCTTTCATTCTTTTTTGTTCCTTTTTATTCTTTCATTATTTATTTCTTTTTCATTCTTTTGTTCTTTTCTTTTCCATTTTTTTGTTTTTGTTCTTTTTTCTTTCTTTTTTGTTCTTTTTTTCTTTTTCAATCTTTCATTCTATCTTTGTTTCTTTCTTTCGTTGTCTTTCTTTTTCATTCTTTCATTCTTATGTTATTTTCTGTTCTTACAATCTTTCTTTTTCATTCTTTCATTCATTCTATTTCATTCTTTCATTGCCATACTTTCAGTCTCTTGTTCTTTCTTCCTTTCTTTCTGTTCTTTTTAGTTCTTTAGTTCTTTATTTATTTTTCATTCTTTTGTTCTTTTTTATTATTGTATTTCTTTTTCATCATTCCTTCTTTTTTCTTCTTTCATTCATTCTTTTTTTGTTCTCTTTTTACTCTTTTGTTGTCACTTCCTTCCTTTTTCTTTCTTTTGTTCTCTCATTTTTCTTTTGTGCTTTTTCATTCTTTCTTTCTTTATTTTTTGTTTTCATTCACTAGTTCTTTCATTCATTCTTTTGTTTTTGCTCTTTTTTTCTTTTTCATTCATTTGTTCTTTTTTCTTTTTTCTTATTGTATTTCTTTTTCATTCTTTCATTCCTTCTTTTTTCTTCTTTCATTCCATATTTTTTGTTCTTTCTTTTTTGCTCTTTTGTTCTCCCTGCCTTTTCTTTCTTTGGTTCTCTCATTTTCCTTTGTGCTGTTTCATTCTTTCTTTATTTTTTGGTTTCAATTCATTCTTTCATTCATTCTTTTGTTTTGTCTTTTGTTTCTTTCTATTCTTTCTTTTTTTCTTTTCTTTCATTCTGTTCTTCTTTTTCATTATTTTGTTCATTTCTTTTTCAATCTTTCATTCTATCTTTGTTTCTTTCTTTCTTTTTCATTGTCTTATTCTTTTGTTCTTTTTCATTCTTTTTGATTTTTTCATTCTTTTGTTAATTCTATTTAATTATTTTAAACGTTCTAATTCTTTATTTTTTTTTTTTTGTTCTTTCTTTTTCATTCTTTCATCCTTTTAAAATCTTTCTTCCTTTCTTTGTTTTTCATTCTTTTCATTCTTCTTTCATTCTTTCTTTTTCATAATTTTTTATTCTTTCACCCAACATTTCTCTCTTTTTCATTCTATTTTCTTCTTTCATTCTTTTTCATTCTTTCATTTGTTCTTTCGTTTTAATTCTTTTGTTCCCTCTTTTTCTTTCTTTCATCCTCTAATTAAATCTTTCTTTTCCATTCTTTTTTGTTGTTGTTTTTTTTTTCTTTCCCTCTTTTTATTCTTTCATTCTTCTTTCTTTCTTTTTCTTTCATTCTCTCCTTTCTTTCATTTTCATTCTTTTTCATAAACATGTTCTTTCTTTCTTTTGTGTTCTTTTGTTCTTTTTAATTGTTTTCTTTTTCATTTTGTTCTTTCTTTCTTATTTGTTCTTTCATTCTGATTCTTTTTCAATCTTTCGATCTTTCTGTCTTTCTTTTCATTCTTTCATTCTTTTTGTTCTTTGATTAGTTAATTTGTTTTTTCATCCTTCTTTCTTCTTTCTTTTTTGTTCTTTGATTCCTTCTTTTTCATTATTTTGTTCTTTTTTATTTCTTTTTTTATTCTGTCTCATTCTTTTTTCTTTTTCTTTTTCCATTCTATCTTTCTTTCTTTCTTTGTTTTTCTTTTTCATTCTTTTTTGTTCTTTCTTTTTAATTCTTTTTTGTTCTTATATTTCATTTTTTTCATTGCCATTCTTTTGTTCATTCCCTTTCTTTTTTCTTTCATTCCTCCTTTCTTTTCCATTCATACATCCTTTTTCATTCTTTCTTTCTTTTACATTCTTTTGTTCTTTCTTTTTAATTCTTTCATTTTCTTTTTGTTCTTTCATTCTTTTTCATTCTTTGATTTGTTCTTTTTTCATTCTTTTGTTCTTTTTCATTCTTTTTCTTTCTTTCGTCCTCTCATTCAGTCTTTCTTTTTCATTCTTTTGTTCTTTTAATTCTTTCTTTCGTTATCTCCTTCATTCTTTCTTTGTTTCTTTTTCTTTCTTTTTCGTTCTCAAGTTCTTTCTTTCTTTTATGTTCTTTATTCTTTTTAATTCTTTCTTTCTATTTTATTCTTTTCTTCTTTCTTTTTCGCTCTTTCATTCTCATTCTTTTTTCTTTCCTTTTCATTCTTTTCTTCTTTATTTCTTTTTCATTCTTTTGTTCTCATTCTTTTTCTTTTTTGATTCTCTCCTTCTTTCTTTCTTTGTCTTTCTTTTTCATTTTTTATTCTTGCCTTTCTTTCTCTTTCTTTTTCATTCTTTCACTCCTTTCTGTTCTTTGCTTTTTCATAATTTTTCTTTTTCTTTCTTTTTCATTCATTTTCATTTTCTCATTCTTTCTTTCTTTTTTATTCTTCATTCTTTATTTTTATTTTTTGTTCATTTGTTCTTTCATTCTTTCGTTGTCATTCTTCTATTCCTTCTTTCTTTCTATTTTGTTTTTTTCTCTTTTTTTGTGTTCTTTCATTGTTTTTCATTCTTTTGTTCTTTCTTTCTCTCATTCTTTTTTTTAATTTCTTTTTCATTCACTCATTCTTTTTTGTTCTTTCATTCATTTTTTCTATCATATCATGGCATGCTATCTTGTGTCATGACATGTGATAAATCATGACATGGGATATGATACTGTGTCATGCTACATTGGGTCATGACATAGTATATTATCACCGACAATCACAATTGTGAAGGAAATGATGGAAATACTTCATGCTCAATTAACATCTGTTCCAGCAATATATTATGGTTAAAGAGGTGATGCCTCAAGAAGCCCCTGGCTATACGTCTTTAAAGCTCACGGGGGCTGGGCTGCTTCATCATCGGCATTCACCTCTCAGCTAATGAGCTGTTCAATATCTTATCTGCTCTTTTTTTCTTTTTTTTTAAACTTTTTACTTTCAGTTCAATATATATTCAATTGATGTTTAAACTCAAATCAAAACTGGAAAGCCACTTAGCTTATATGGATCTAGTGTTTTTCTCAGTATGAGCCTCTTCAACGCTTAGCGTGACCACGACCAACGGTGGCCAACGTTTCATCACCTGCTTCAGGGTCGTGTGGTCTGCGTTGATCTCAATTCAGAAAACTAACAGCTCCAGCGAACCAGCCAGTATATCATATTATAACATGGGGATATAATATCATGACAAGGGATAACATACCATAATATGGGATATTATATCATGACATAGAATAGTATCATAATATGCTACCTTGTATCATGATATTGGGATATCATATCATGACATGTTACTTTGAGCCATAATATAGGATATCATATCATGCTTCCTTGTGTTATAACATGGGTTATCACATCATGATATGGGGTTTAATAATATATCATGTCATCACAGAAGGTATCGTACTATGACATATTTACCTTGTGTCATGGCATGGGATATCATACTATAACATGGAGGATCATGTCATGACATGGGGTATATTATAACATGCTACTTTGTGTCATGACATAGATTATCATATTATTGCATGGTTTATTATATCTTCACTTAGGATATTATATCATAACGAGAAATCATATCAACATAGAATATCATATCATAAAATGGGATATCATATATCATGCCATGCTACCTTGTGTTATGACAATGTGAGATTTCTTATCATAACATGGGATATCATATCATGATGTGGGGTTTATATGAGGACACTAGTAAAAAAAGGCCCGTTTCTGACACAAATGAAACGGGCGCTAGCAAGGTTTTCCTCGGAGTGTGTATGTTTGGGAGAGTGTATGTGAGAGTGACTGTTGAGAGTCAGAGTGAAAGTGTGATTGTGTGAGAGAGAGCGTGAGTCTGGGTGTGAGTGTGTTTGTGAGAGAGTGTGTGTGTGAGAATGAGAGTGTGTGCAAGTGTGTATGTGAGACACAGTCAGGCTCATTTTCAAAGCACTTAGCCTCCCAAAGTTCCATAGAAACCTATGGAACTTAGCCTCCCAAAGTGCTTTGAAAATATGCCTCAGTGTGAGTGAGAGTGTGTGTGTGTGGGCGAGAGAGAGAGTGTGTGTGAGACACAGATTCTCTGTTTGAGTGAGTGTATGAGACCAAGCGAGTGTGTGAGTGACTGTGTGGCACATAGAGAGTGAATGTGATACAGTGTGAGACAGAGTGTGTGAGAGTGAGAGTCGGTAAGACATTGTATATGAGAGCCGTGCCCTCCCAATCCATGGCCATCTGTCCCCTGCCCCCTCCATTCATCCTTTTCCAGCAATTCCCCTCTGTCCCTGAGCCCTGCCCTCCCAATCCATGGCCATCCATGTTTGTCTGTCACCTGCCCCCTCCATTCATCCCTATCCAGCATTTCCCCTCTCTGCCTGAGGCCTGACCTGCAATCCATATCCATCCATGCCCATCTGTCCCCTCCATTCATCCCTATGCAGCAATTCCCCTCTCCCTGAGTCCTGCCCTTCCAATCCATGCCCATCCATGCTCCTCTGTCACCTGGCCCCTCCATTTTTCCCTATCCAGCATTTCCCCTCTCTGCCTGAGGCCTGCTCTGCAATCCATATCCATCCATGCCCATCTGTCCCCTCCATTCATCCCTATCCAGCAATTCCCCTCTCCCTGAGTCCTGCCCTTCCAATCCATGCCCATCCATGCTCATCTGTCACCTGGCCCCTCCATTTTTCCCTATCCAGCATTTCCCCTCTCTGCCTGAGGCCTGCTCTGCAATCCATATCCATCCATGCCCATCTGTCCCCTCCATTCATCCCTATCCAGCAATTCCCCTCTCCCTGAGTCCTGCCCTTCCAATCCATGCCCATCCATGCTCCTCTGTCACCTGGCCCCTCCATTTTTCCCTATCCAGCATTTCCCCTCTCTGCCTGAGGCCTGCTCTGCAATCCATATCCATCCATGCCCATCTGTCCCCTCCATTCATCCCTATCCAGCAATTCCCCTCTCCCTGAGTCCTGCCCTTCCAATCCATGCCCATCCATGCTCATCTGTCACCTGGCCCCTCCATTTTTCCCTATCCAGCAATTTCCCTCTCTCCCTGAGTCCTGCCCTCCCAATCCATGCCCATCCATGCTCCTCTGTCCCCTGCCCCCTCCATTCATCCATTTCCAGTAATTCCCCTCTCTCCCTGTGCCCTGCCCTCCTAATCCATACCCATCAATGCTCCTCTGTCCCCTGCCGCCTCCATTCATCCTTTTCCAGCAAGTCCCCTCTCGCCCTTCCATGACCCCCCCCCCCTCGCATCCATGCTACGCTCTCTCCCATGTCCCAGCCTGGCCCACCCTCTTCTCCCCCCCCCTTCGCATCCATGCCCCCCCTTCGCATCCATGCCTCGCATCCATGCCCCCCCCTCGCATCCATGCCCCCCTTCGCATCCATGCCCCCCCCTTCGCATCCATGCATCCCTTTTTTTTTTTTTTTTTATTCTTTTTAACTTTACCTCCGTGGCGGTTCGTGCAGCGAAGCGTCAGGGAAGGAGGCGGCGCTCCCGACGTCTAGCTTTCCCTTCGCTGTGTTCCGCCTTGAAGGCGGAACACAGCGAAGGGAAGGCTAGACGTCGGGAGCACCGCCTCCTTCCCTGACGTTTCGCTTCCGGATTTGTTTGTTTTGTCGCGAGGGCGGGGCAGAGACGGCTGGCTGGCTTGAAGGCTTCACACCACGAATCCACGAACCCTTCAGCCTCAGCCTGGGAGTGACGTCAGATGGCTTCAAGGCTTCAGGCTTCAGGCTTCAAGCTTCAAGGCTTCAGGCTTCAAGGCTTCACAGAACGTTGTCCTCAGAACGTTGAGGGTGCGTTTTATTATATTAGATATTACCCTGTGGCATGATGACATAGAATATCATATCATGATGTGATATCATATCATGACATACTACCATGTGTCTTGACATGGGATACCAACATAAGATATCTTGTGCTGGTCCCTTTTCCTGGGATAACATAATTTAGATGTGCTGGCCTCTCCTCTTGGGATTACAAAACATAATATAACATGTCATTTGCTGACCCCTCCTCCTAGGATAACAAAACATAACATAACAGGTCGTGTGCTGGCCCCTACACCTCCTGGGATAACATAACTTAATGTAATTATATGATTTAGTGGAAGGTAAACAGAGCTGATGGGATGGCTTGGATATTAGTGCTCGTTTTGGTTTATATGATTGCAAGAAGTTTCGAAAATAGGCTGGAACACTCCCATATATCATGCGCTAGCCTTTCCTCTTGGGGTAACATAACATAACATAAAATGCCATGTGATGGCTTCTATACCTCCTCCTGGGATAAAATATAACATAAAATGTCATGTGGCAGCCCCTCCTCCTGGGATAATATAACATAAGATAGCATGTCATCTGCTTGCCCCTTCTCCTGGGATAACAGAACAAAACATGTCATGTGCTGGCCCCTCTTCCTGGGATAAAATAATATAACATATCCTGTGCTGCTCCTTTTTCCTGGGAGAACAGAATATTACATGTGATGGCCCGTCCTCTTGGGATAACAAAACATAACATCACGATTTATTTGACATCACGATTTACATCCCGTTCAAACATGACTTAAAGGAAATCACTAAGGACATCAAACACAGCTTCCAAATCATGCATTCATGGGCGAATGGATTTCAATTAAAACTTAATGTGGAAAAAACACAATGTCTTATACTTTCATCACAACATAATATAAGTAAATTCACCACTATAACCAAACCAAACTTTTCCCTTCCCGTTTCTGACACTCTGAAAATTCTTGGAGTTACCATTGATCGAAATTTCACACTTGAAAGCCATGTGAAGAATACAATAAGGAAGATGTTCCATTCAATGTGGAAACTTAAAAGAGTTAAACCTTTCTTCCCAAGGGCTATTTTTCACAACCTGGTACAATCAATGGTGCTGAGTCATCTAGATTATTGCAATGCACTTTATGCTGGCTGTAAAGAGCAAATCATCAAGAAACTTCAAATAACCCACAACACTGCAGACAGACTCATATTTGGAAAAACAAAATACGAAAGTGCCAAACCCCTAAGAGAAAGACTACACTGGCTTCCACTTAAAGAGCGTGTTGCGTTCAAGGTCTGCACTCTGGTTCAAAAAATCATTCACGGAGATGCCCGGCCTACATGTCAGACCTTATTGACTTGCCACCCAGGACCGCTAAAAGATCAGCACGCACATTCTTGAATCTTCACTTTCCCAGCTGTAAAGGACTAAAATACAGATTAATACATGCGTCCAGCTTTTCCTACATGAGCACGCAGTTGTGGAATGCATTGCCACTTGACCTGAAAACAATCTACGACCCAATCAACTTTCGCAAGTCACTGAAGACTAATCTCTTCAACAAAGCATACCACAACGATCCATAATAGGAACTGCAGCGCATCACCATTTACCTGATATTCTGAATGTTATCTCTCTATACCTGATTGCTTAATTCTATTGTGTCATCCATGTTCTTTATGTAATACCAATTGTATATTTTACTCTGGTATGGCGAATGCCATGATGGAACATTGTAAGCCACATTGAGCCTGCAAATAGGTGTGAAAATATGGGATACAAATGCAACAAAAAAAAAAAAATAACATAACATGTCATATGTTGACCCACTTCTTCTGGGATAACATAATATGTCATATGCTGCCCCCTTCTTCTGGGAAAACATGTCATGTGCTGGCACCTCCTCCAGAGATAACATAAAATAAAATAACCGGTCATGTGCCGGTCCCTACACCTCCTGGGACTATGATGGTTAATGCTGACATTGCGGTTATTCTCCATATTGCTTTTGACTATTTGTCAAGTTGTGACCCCTGAAGAAGGCACACTGCCGAAACATGGCCCGTGTAGGGTCTGGACTGTGTCTGTTATTTTTATTGGAGAACAAACTTTTATTTAAAGTTATTGGACTTCTGGTAGTTCTTGGAACTATCTCTTCCACTGAGGAGAACAGAACAAAACAGAACATGCCATGTGCTCTCCTCTGTTCCTGAGATAACATAACATGTCTTGTGCCGGCCTCTCCTCCTAGAGCTGCCAAGGGGCCCCGATTTTTGAGAGGGAGATTTTAGTACATGCCTCAGCCCCCCCCCCCCCCCCCCCCCCCCCCCCCCCCCCCCCCCCACTCTGTCTCATGACATCCTTTTCTTTTGATATTGGTATAGGGGAAAAAAAAGATTTTAAATACTCACAGGTTTCAACCTAATTTATTTGTTACATTTAAATTCATGTTTAATGTGGGATATCCATAATGTAAATAAGTAAATAAATAGATAGAAACTCTGAATGTTGAGCACCTGATTATCATAACATGAAGTCTGTTTTAGAGGCCCTTTACCTTGAGAAAAAAAACTCTCTGCACAAATATAACAGTGCTAGGCTGTCCCTATAACCAGCTCCTCCAAATGGCACACTGATTACGATTTATATCAAACTAGTAAAAAAGGCCCGTTTCTGACACAAATGAAATGGGTGCTAGCAAGGTTTTCCTTGGAGTGTGTATGCTTGAGAGAGTGTGTGTGAGAGTGACTGTGTGAGAGAGAGAGAGAGTGAATGTGCGTGTGTGTGTGTGTGACAGAGAGAGTGAGACTGGGTGCGAGTGTGTCTGTGAGAGAGAGAGTGTATGTGTGAGATTGAGAGTGTGTGCCAGGGGCGCCCCCCTTCCCTCCCCTCCCTCCCAGTTCCAGGGTCCCCCCTCCCTCCTTCCAAGTTCCAGGGTCGTCCTCCCTCCTTCCGAGTTCCAGGGTCGTCATCCCCCCTCCCTCCCTCCGAGTTCCAGGGTCGACCCCCTACTACTACTACTACTATTTAGCATTTCTATAGCGCTACAAGGCATACGCAGCGCTGCACAAACATAGAAGAAAGACAGTCCCTGCTCAAAGAGCTTACAATCTAATAGACAAAAAATAAATAAAGTAAGCAAATCAAATCAATTAATGTGAACGGGAAGGAAGAGAGGAGGGTAGGTGGAGGCGAGTGGTTACAAGTGGTTACGAGTCAAAAGCAATGTTAAAGAGGTGGGCTTTCAGTCTAGATTTAAAGGTGGCCAAGGATGGGGCAAGACGTAGGGGCTCAGGAAGTTTATTCCAGGCGTAGGGTGCAGCGAGACAGAAGGCGCGAAGTCTGGAGTTGGCAGTAGTGGAGAAGGGAACAGATAAGAAGGATTTATCCATGGAGCGGAGTGCACGGGAAGGGGTGTAGGGAAGGACGAGTGTGGAGAGATACTGGGGAGCAGCAGAGTGAATACATTTATAGGTTAGTAGAAGAAGTTTGAACAGGATGCGAAGACGGATAGGGAGCCAGTGAAGGGTCTTGAGGAGAGGGGTAGTATGAGTAAAGCGACCCTGGCGGAAGATGAGACGGGCAGCAGAGTTTTGAACCGACTGGAGAGGGGAGAGGTGACTCTCAAGCTCATTTTCAAAGCACTTAGCCTCCCAAAGTTCCATAGAAACCTATGGAACTTAGCCTCCCAAAGTGCTTTGAAAATATGCCTCTAAGTGGGAGGCCAGCAAGAAGCAGATTGCAGTAGTCTAAACGAGAGGTGACAAGGGTGTGGATGAGGGTTTTGGTAGAGTGCTCGGAAAGAAAGAGGCGGATTTTACAGATGTTGTAAAGAAAGAAACGACAGGTTTTGGCGGTCTGCTGGATATGAGCAGAGAAGGAGAGAGAAGAGTCAAAGATGACCCCAAGGTTTCGAGTTGAGGAGACAGGGAGAATGAGAGAGCCATCAACAGAAATAGAAAATGGGGGGAGCGGGGAGGTGGGTTTGGGGGGGAAAATGAGAAGCTCGGTTTTGGTCATATTTAATTTCAGGTGGCGTTGAGACATCCAGGCAGCAATGTCAGACAAGCACGCTGAAACTTTGGTTTGGATGCAAGGTGAGATATCAGGGGTAGAAAGGTAGATTTGGGAGTCATCAGCATAGAGATGGTAGGAAAAGCCATGGGATGAGATTAATGAACCAAGGGAAGAAGTGTAGATAGAAAAGAGGAGGGGACCAAGAACAGAACCCTGAGGTATGCCGACAGGCAGAGGGATAGAAGTAGAAGAGGATCCACCAGAGTGAACACTAAAGGTGCGGAGGGAGAGGTAGGAAGAGAACCAGGAAAGGACAGAGCCCTGGAATCCAAGTGAGGACAGGGTATCGAGAAGTATGCTGTGATCGACAGTGTCAAAAGCAGCGGAAAGATCAAGAAGAATGAGGATGGAATATTGACCTCTGGATTTAGCCAGTAATAGGTCATTGGAGACTTTAGTAAGCGCAGTTTCGGTTGAGTGGAGAGGGCGAAAACCAGATTGTAATGGGTCAAGAATAGCATGTGAGGAGAGAAAATCAAGGCAGCGGCGGTGAACAGCACGCTCAAGTAATTTGGAGAGAAAAGGAAGGAGGGAGATGGGTCGGTAATTAGAGGGACAAGTAGGGTCAAGTGAAGGCTTCTTAAGGAGAGGTGTGACCACAGCATGTTTAAAGGCAGCAGGGACAGTCGCAGTGGAAAGTGAGAGGTTGAGAATGTGACAGATAAAAGGAATAAGAGTAGGAGAGATGGCATTAAGAAGGTGGGTGGGAATGGGATCAGAGGAACAGGTGGTACATTTTGAGGAAGAAAGGAGAAGTGTAGTTTCCTCAATAGTAACTTCAGGAAAGGAGGAAAGGGAATGAGGGGAAGGAGAGAGAGGGGAACGGACTAGTGGAGGGAGAGCTGGTGAGGTAGAGAAAGCAAGGTTTATCTTTTGAACCTTGTTGTGAAAGAATTCAGCAAGGGTCTGAGGAGATAATGAAGGGGGAGTTGGGGGAGGAGGCACCTTGAGGAGAGAGTTCAATGTGGTGAAGAGAAGTCGAGGATTAGAGCCAAGAGAGTTGGTCAGTTGGATATAATAATCCTGTTTGGCACGTAAAAGAGCAGATTGGAAGGAGGTCAGCATGAACTTAAAGTGTAAGAAATCAGCAAGGGCCCGAGATTTCCGCCAGAGGCGTTCGGCGGAGCGGGTACAGGAACGTAGGTAGCGGATATTAGAAGTCAGCCAAGGTTGGGGTTTTGTACGCCTTACAGGGCGGGTCATCAAAGGTGCAAGAGTGTCTAAGGCAGAGGATAGAGTATTGTTGTAAGAAGAAACAGCCTCGTTGACAGACGTGGATGGTGCCACAGTAGAGAGGAGGTTTGAAACATGGGAGGATAGAGATGAAGGGTCAATATCGTGAAGATTCCTAGATAAATTAGATAGGATAGGACGGGACTGGGAGGGAGGAGATTTAAGTGTGAAAGTTATAAGATGGTGATCAGAGGAGGGATGATCAGAGGCAAGGAAACTAGAAGGTGAACAGTTGGAGGAGAAGATGAGATCAAGACAGTGACCATTTTGTTGAGTGGGGGAGGTGGAGCATAGTTGGAGATTAAAGGACGACGTTAAAGCGAGTAACTTGGAAATATAAGAGTTGGAAGGATCATTAGCAGGAATATTAAAGTCACCAAGGATGAGAGAGGGGGAGGAAGGATCATGGAAGAAGGCAAGCCAGGCATCAAAGTCACTGAGAAAGGATGAAAGGGACTTATTAGGGGGACGATAAATGACTGCTATTCGAAGAGGTAGAGGAGAGAAAAGGCGGATAGAGTGGACTTCAAAGGAGGAAAAACAGTGAGATTGAGATGGAAGAAGGGGTTGAAATCTGGAGGAGGGAGAGAGAAGTAGTCCAACACCGCCCCCACGGCCAGCAGGACGGGAGAGGGGAGAGGGTGGGGGTGTCCAACGGCAACTCAGGAGGAAGTTGGTCAGGGAGGAGGGGGAGGGACCGAACTGGGAGAGCAGAGGGAGGTCGGAGGGATGGCTTGCTTGTGGCTGCAGGAAGTGTCCATCGTGGAGCAGGGTGGGTGAGGAGGACTGTTGCCGGGGGATGGGGTGCAGTTGCGATTCGGGAGGGGTGAGGGAGAGAGCAGCGTGTCCAGTAGCGACTCGGGAGTGACTGGCAACTATGCTGCGTCCCCTTCCCTCTCAGTGTTCCGCCCTCAACATCATTACGTTTGGATGCGAGGGAGGGACAGTGAGACAGATGCTTACAGGCAGCATGAACTCCACGAACTGCCTACGAACCCTTCAGTGCCACGGGAGTCAGCTTCAGAACGTTGGCGGTGGAAATTATTATATAGGATTACTACTCTACCTATGAAAAGTTATTCCGTTCTTATACTTCCTCTTTGTACATCTGAATGCTGCACAAACTGGCATGTTTGAAAATATAAGCGAGATTACAAATGCTACCAACAATAAAGAACGACAACGAGGATGCAGCATGCAGCAGCTCATAGGTTTGCTTCCTTTGTTTTGAATGGGAAGGGGAAACAGAGACTAACCTATTGGCTTCAACTTTTTGACTTCATCCCGTCTCCTATTTTCATCCAAACTCCTTGGCAGTGGCCACGACAAAAAAAAAAAAAGCATAGGACCACAACAGCCTTCAGGCATGTGCTGTTGGCTTTGCTGGTCCTCTGTTGCCACTGACACCAACTTCCAGTTCCGGGTGCAGAGGACCAGCAGAACTGACAGCGCATGCCTGAAGGGTGCTGTAGCTCTGTGCTTGCTTTTTTGTTGTTGTTTTGCAACGTCTGCTGCTCATTGGGAGAAGCAGCAGCAGTGCTGGCAGTGAGAAAAGAAATGATTCCCTTTCTCAGTGGGAGACTTTCAGGCTTGTTTTCGAAAGAGAAGGGCATCCATCTTCCGACACAAATCAGGAGATGGGTGTCCTTCTCTCAGGGTCGCCCAAATCGGTATAATCGAAAGCCAATTTTGGGCGTCCTCAACTGCTTTCCGTCGCAGGGATGACCAAAGTTCACGAGGGCATGTAGGCACTGTAGCGAAGGGGGACTGGGGCGTGATTAAGAGATGGGCGTCCTCAGAAAAAAGAAGGGCGTCCCTGATGAGCACTTGGCCGACTTTACTTGGTCCATTTTTTTCTTGCGACCAAGCCTCAAAAGGATGCCCGAACTGACCAGATGACCACTGGAGGGAATTGGGGATGACCTCTCCTTACTCCCCCAGTGGTCACCAACCCCCTCCCACTCTAAAAAAAAATATATAATTTTTGTCAGCCTCAAATGTCATACCCAGCTCCATGACAGCAGTATGCAGGTCCCTGGAGCAGTTTTAGTGGGTGCAGTGCACTTCAGGCAGGCGGACCCAGGCCCATCCCCACCTACCTGTTACACTTGTGGTGGTAAATGTGAGCCCTCCAAAACCCAACCAAACCCCACTGTACCCACATGTAGGTGCCCCCTTTCACCCCATAGGGCTATGGTAGTGGTGTACTGTTGTGGGTAGTGGGGTTGGAGGCTCAGCACCCAAGGTAGCGGAGCTATGCACCTGGGAGCAATTTCTAAAGTTCACTGCAGTGCCCCCTAGGGTGCCCGGTTGGTGTCCTGGCATGTCAGGGGGACCAGTGCACTACGAATTCTGGCTCCTCCCATGACCAAAGGGCTTGGATTTGGTCGTTTTTGAGATGGACGTCCTCGGTTTCCATTATGGCCGAAAACCGGGGATGACCATCTCTAAGGTCAACCTAAATGTTGAGATTTGGGTGTCCCCGACCGTATTATCGAAACGAAAGATGGACGCCCATCTTGTTTCGATAATACGGGTTTCCCCGCCCCTTCAAGGGGCCATCCTGCGAGGATGCCCTCATGAAAACTTGGGTGCCCCGTTCGATTATGCCCCTCCACCTCACTTTGGAGGGAGCGCAGGAGATGACCCGGTGAATGCAGGAGGCTTGACAGGTCTGTCCTCCTGGGATAAAATAAAATAAAACAACATACCATAACATGTTATGTCTTGGCCCCTTTTCGTGGAATAAAATAATATAGCATAATATAACAAGTCATGTGCTGCAATTCTTGTTGGGATCACATAACATAAATAGCTACTGCTTTTGACTCCTAACCATGACTCTCTTACTCAGTACCCTCACTTATTGCCATAGGCGCCCCGTATAAGAGGCTTGGGGAGGCTAAGCCTCCCCAGCCCAACCGTGACCTTACCCTGCGCCCTGCTTCCCTCCCGACTCAGCTCCCCGACTGGCAGCGCCCTGCCAGCACAGCTCCCTGACCGGCAGCTCAGCTCCCCGACAGACCGACCCTGGGGCGGGGGGGGGGGTGCTCCGCCGCTCCCGCTGCTCGCTCCTCTTCTTAATGGAACCCCCCCCCCCCCCCCCGCACCATGCACCAGCCTTTTAAAAAGAAATGTCCGACGCGGTGGCGAGGCGCAGCACCTCATATCTGCAAGTAAAAGAAGCAGATCATCTCATTGGGCCTTCCCTCACTCTGTCCCGCCCTCCTCTGACGCAACTTCCTATTTCCGCAAGGGTGGGACAGTGATCCACTTCTTTAACGTGCAAATGCAAGGTGCTGCGCCTCGCCACCGCGTCAGACATTTCTTTTTAAAGACCCGGTGGTAGAGAGAAGACGAGGTACTGAGGTTCTGGCTCGCGGGGGAGGGGGGAGAAGGGAGGGAGCGAGGGACAGATTTGCTGCATTGAGAGGCAGGGAGGGGAAGTGGTATTGCACGGGGAGGGGGGCAAGGAGGGAGAGAGGTGCTGCATGGGATGGCAATGCCGGATATTTGTGCTGCATGATGGGGGTCAAGGAAGAAGGGAAGTGATGCATTGGGGCAGTGGGCAACAAGACAGAGGAGACATATTTTGCATGGGAGGGCAAGGAGGGAGAGAGGTGCAGTATCAAGAGGGGTAGGGAGGGACAGAGGTGTTGTGGGGTGGGGGCAAGGAGGGACAGAGGTGCTGCATCAGGAAGGGCAGGGAGGGACAGTGGTACTGCATTGGGGGGGGGGAGAAATGAGGAAGAGAGGTGCTGGATAGGAAGAAAGATTCATTGGGGGAAATATGGAAGGGAGAGGGCACGGGGAGAGAAAGAGGTGCTGGACTTGGGAGAGAAGATGGATGGCGGACTTGAAGAGAAAAGACGTGCCAAATGTACAAGGAGACTTTGTCAAAACAGTTAAGAGAAGAAAGAGGAAATCAGAAACCAGAGACTGGGACCAACACAATAAGAAAAATAAAATGACCAGACAACAAAGGTAGAAAAAAATAATTTTATTTTTTATTTATTGATTAGAATATGTCAGTTTTTTGAATGTGCGTCTCCCAGGACTGGTTTTAGACAAAGTAGAGGTAAATCTCTGGCTTTGAGATGGGCCACCCTTGGCATCTCTGAACTCCACCTTTGCTGGCAGGGATACCGAGCCCCGCCAGCCAATAAATGAACTGCCACTGCTCTCTACTGCTTGTTTCTGGCTCTGAGCAGAATGCCAGGACTTCTCAGTGCGCGAATTCCTGGCATTCTGCTCATAGCCAGAAACAAGCAGCAGAGAGTGGCAGTAATCCATTTATTTGGCTGATGGGGCTCGGCATCCCTACAGCAAAGGTATACCTTGCGTGTCTGAACAGTGGGAGGGGAGAGGGAGGAATGCATTGCCCTCCACCCCCCCCCCCCCCCCAAATTGCAAGGCTTGCTATACCCAGAAAGAGAGCCTGTTGTTAAAAATTTCCCAGCACACCACTGGGTGTAGAGCCTAAATCATGACACACTACCTCTTGATGGATCTACATATGGTCTATCAGACAACTATGGATGTAAGCTCCACCCCTGGCCCCACCCATAACCCCACCCCCTTTAGCCTCCCCAAACAGTTGGGCCACCGACCACCTATGCTTATTGCCCTATCCTTTATCCTCACCTCTTTATTCCCCTACCCTTAATTGTTCTGTCTGTCTCATGTCTTATCTAGATTGTAAGCTCTTTGAGCAGGGACTGTCTTTTTTTTTATGTATGGTGTGCAGCGCTGCGTATGCCTTGTAGCGCTATAGAAATGATAAGTAGTAGTAGTAGCCTTAGTGTGATGGGTTGAGAATCTTGGGAACTGGGTTCAGTTCCCACTGCAGCAGCCTTATGCTTAATGAAGTGGATTGAGTTCCTGTGGAACTGGGTTTGATTCCCTCGCAGGACAAGTCACTTAACCCTCCATTGCCCCAGGTATAAACAACACAGATTGTGAGCGCACTTGGGACAGAAAGTACCTGTGTGTGTACGTGTGTGTGTGAATCGCTTAGGTATAAGTGGTACATAAGTTATGAAATAAATAAATATGTATAGGGTGCACCATAATCTCTCCTTACCTATGCTAAAAAAAAAAAAAAAAAAGAATGAGCAACTGCAAAAATGTACCCCACAACGTGATAAAGTCAATAAGAAAACTAACCTGTATTTAAACGCAGAAGGAGGTATGGAATAGCGAATGATCCTCCCATGTTTCTCTGCAGGCTTTATTTGTGTCACCTGACTCGAGCCCCACTAGTCAGCTGACAGTGAGTCAGACTTGCTAGTAAGTAGAAGTTTGTCTTGCTGGGCTGTGTGGCCACTTGCCAGTGACTTTCTTTGCACTCCTGCCTTACAAAATGATGTCGCTGGCCACCTGGTTCTTGCTGACAGCTGAATTTGTTTCTGCAGTCTTCGGGGCTGAAAGGGTCGCTGAGAAGCAGCAGCAAGTGTGGCCAGTGCCTTATAAGTAAGTGTCCGCATGAAGGAACTGTGGTCAGTTTCCCTTCAAGATCGGTACTATCTGCTGAAGAGAAAAAGCTCTGTTTTAAAGAGAGAGAGGACGTTTATCGCAATTACTTTCAATAGTATTGTATTTATATTGCGATGGGCAGGTCGCTTTTTGAAAGATTTAGCCCTTAACTGCTTTTAGTCATTGGTTCTCTCGCTTTTTTTTTTCCTTTTGATGCTTGTCCCACCACTTCCTGACAATCCTCCTATTTCTGGATTTCCTCCGTTCTTGTCCCGGACAACCCTTCAGCCTTGCAGGCTTCTCAGTCAGGCCCTTGCCCTCCCATACCCCCCCGAGTTCCAATTTTAATAATTATACTCAAGAATCATAATAGCCCCAATACCATCCTTCCCCAATCAATATATTAAAAATGCATATTTAGATGGCATATTTTAAAATATTAATCTTTGTTTCATTTATACATATATAGAATCAATTTATCTGGGTAAACGGGCTATTTTAAAAAATGTTTCCAAATGGAAAACTTCAAAAAAAAAAAAAAAGACAAGGCAAATCCCATCAAACCAAATACTAAATAAAAAAGAATGTATTAACTATCCATTCTCCACAAATTGTAACAATCTGCCAAAAAGAAAAATAACTGAAAACAAGAAACCTCAAAGATCTATGGAACTGTAGGACATCGGTGATCTCATCAGATTCCAGGGTTTGCTCACAAACATTTTGATTAACAGTATAATGAAGGAGAAAAACAGATATGATGGTAAAAAAAAAAAAAACCTCCACAATAACTGACAGTGGAGTTCCTTATATGAAAAGGAACTGTTAACAAACTTCAAGTGTTTATACAAGAATTGAATGAATGTCATAACATCCTACAATTTGTTCTGAATGTACTCATTATGAGTCTGAAATTTTTTTTATTATTTTGGATGTTAAAGTATATCATCAAACAGATACATTTATTTATTTAGATTTTGTTCACACCTTTTTCAGTGAGTTACATTCAGGTACACTGGATATTTCTCTGTCCCAGGAGGGCTCACAATCTTGGTTTGTACCAGAGGCAATGGAGAGGTAAGTGACTTGCCCAAGATCACAAGGAGCAGCAGTGGGATTTGAACTGGCCACCTCTGGATTAAATCACACCAAACACTAATCACAGGTGCTCTGGAGGCACTGCAGACTGAGCACTGGCCCACAAACAGCCAAGATAAGTGTTATAGTATTACATCTTTTGTTCTCTTGGCAGGGAGTGTTTATTGTTTAACCCTGTGAGACTTGGAAGGTAGGGAGGGCCAGTGGCGTCGCGAGGGCAGCTGACACCCGGGGCAGGTCGCCGCTGCACACCCCCCCCCCCCCCCCCCCACGGGTGCAGCGCGACGCACCCTCCCCCCTCCATAGCGCAACACCCCCCCCCGCCCGCGAGAACATACCTGGAAGGCGGTAGAGGGGTGGGTGGGCGGGCCAATCCGCTGAGAGCACGCCGCTGGGAGGGTGTCGGTGCCTCGCTGGTTCCTTGCTCTCTCTGCCCCGGAACAGGAAGTAACCTGTTCCGGGGCAGAGAGAGCAAGGAACCAGCTAGGCGCCGACACCCCCCAGTGGCGTGCACCCGGGGCGGACCGCCCCACCGCCCCCCCCTTCCTACGCCACTGGGGAGGGCTTGTGCTATGATGTGAGACCGCTGCAGTTCTGTACCAGAGACAGTTGGTTTAAAGAACACTACAGCACTACTGAGCACTGCAAATTAAAAATATAAAAAAAGTTTTTTTAGTTGAGTTATATATCATTTAAGCTCGTGGAATTGTTGGAAATCATCCTACAAGAACACCAAGACATGTGGGAGTGAAGACTGAAATGGAGAAATTGTCCAGTCCATACACCAGAATTCGAACAGATGTCACACGTGCATAAGCTATCGAGGTAGACCACTTTTTCATCTGAAAAAGAGTAGCAATCACATCCAGGGAACACCCTTATTTCCTTAACTTCACCCTTTCAATAGCCAGGCTATAAGACCACAGTGAGACAGGGCTTATCCATCTGAATTGGCTCCTGAACAAGAAGATAATGGCTGAGGGGCAGTTGAAAGGGATTGTCCACTTGTACCTGGATAAGATCCGCATACCATGGCCAACGTGGCCAATCCAGAGCAATGAAAATCACCAGACTTGGATGGAGGAGAATGCTCCACATAACCCTGCCTATCATGGGCCATGGAGGAAACACTTACAGGAGAACGCCTTCTGGCCATGTCTGAAGAAGAGCATTCAGGCCCTCCAAGCTGTACTCCCTCTTTTTGCTGAAAAACCATGGAACTTTAGCATTGTGGTGAGTCGCCATGAGATCCATGACCTCCATCCTCCATTTGCGCGTGGCCTGCTGAAACGCCATCCCTAAAAGTTCCCATTCTCCCTGGTCTAAGGCATTTCTGCTCAAGTAATCTTCCTGGACATTCCGCAGTCCCGCAATGTGCGCCACTGACATCTGCTGTAGATGAGTCTCCGCTCAGCTGACGAGCAGCTTAGCTTCGGATGCTAGGGCCGTGCTGTGCGTCCTCCCTTGCCAATTAATATATGCCAGTGCCGTCATGTCAGAACACACACTGGCTTGCCCTTGGCCTGGAACTCCACCAGAGCTAAGCAAACTGCCCAGAGCTCAAACCGATTGATCAGCCAATGTGACTCCTCCTCAGACCAGAGGCCCTGAGCCATTTGGTGGAAGGCAATGACCACCCCACCCCATGAGGCTTACATCCATCCAGTTTCCGGTCACTATCTTGAAACCATTACTGATGTTGTGAGCTCCACCTTCTGAAGCAGCCTGTGGTGAAATAACTGACCTTTGTTGGGGTTTGGTGAAGTGTGCTCAAGTTAAACTTGGTGCTGTAGAGAGACTGCAGATACTGAAAGATGGGAGTGGCAAAAACTGATAGAACCCAGGTGTCCTCACATGAGAGCTGTAGCATTTTCAAGCAAAGTGGAATATAATTTTTAGACTTTTCTCAGCACTGTGTATATGTTTAGGTGTATTTTTTGGATCTCACATGATATGCTCACTACTCCATTGTAGTGTTTCTGCCAAATATTTGATTTCATGGAAGGAGTTTTTTTTGACAGATGGTTTTTCTCCACTGTCAGTTATTGTGGAGTTTTTTTTAACCATTGTGTCTTTTTTTTCTCCTTCATCATATTGTTAATCCAAATGTTTATGAGCACACACTGGAATCCGATGATATTACTGGTGCCCTACTGAAGGATCTTGCTACAGCTTTGAGGTTTCTGGGGGTTGCCTTTTATTTTTTTTTCTTTTTGGCAGATAGTTACAATTTGTGGAGAGTGGGTAGTTAGCAAACTTTCTTTACTTTTTTATTTATTATTTTAAAAGTGCACATGTGCTGATGGCTTCCCTAGTTTATACAGGTGGATCTATGTTTTACTTTTTTTTTTCTTTACTACGAGACATCAGCATCAACTAAATTAAAGCATAAAAGCACAAGTTACCATAGAAAAATCAACAATAATCCTGACAAGAAAATAATCTGGTTGTATATCAATTTTTACTCATCATAAAGAAGAGCAGGTAGGACTCACAAAAGAACATGCTAAGGAAAACAGAAAAGGGAAGAAAATTTACCTCCATACATTCCCGGATTTAAAGGTAATACAAAGAAGTAAAACCAAATAAAAAATCAAAGAAAAGAAGATACTGCCTTTTTTATTGGACTAAGGGCCCTGTTTACTAAGATGCGCCGTAGGCGCACACACTTTTTATCGTGCAGTAAAAATTAGCACGTGCTAATGCTAGAGTCACACATAGGAATATAATGTGTGCACGCCTACAGATCGGCTTAGTAAGCAGGGCCCTAAATATATTTTTTTATTAGCTTCTTCAGCTCAGAAATGATCAAATAATCATTGTTCATTTTATTTCTAACTTAGGGGCCCTTTTAGTAAACTGCACGAAAAGGTGGCCTGTGCTGTTACTGGTGCGCTAAGGCCAACTTTTAATGCATGGGTATAATGGCCTATGTTTGTATATCGTTAATGATGGTCACACGCTAATTTTTCTATTAGCACATGAGCCCCTAACTTCACCTGTTTTCTAGGCAGTAAGGGCTCACGTGCTAATCATGCACTAATGGGTTAGTGCGCATCAATGCCCATGTGCTAATCCATTAGCGCAGAACACACCCACTCTCCGCCCCCAAACACACCCCGTCTGTGCTGCTGCTCCAGGCTTTTTAAAGCACTGCATCCATGCTTTTATCATTTCCTGCCTTTGGTGGAGCCCACACAGGCTTAATTATAGCACAAGCTTGTTAGAAGGCACAGGTCAGTGATGTTTTTGTGGGTGTGGGGGGGGGGGGGGAGGGTTCAATCCACCTACATTGTGACACCAAATGAGAATATTGGGTCCTCCATTTGCTTTACTTTGCTTTCAACACTCAAAGAACATCAGATCCAGCGCTCAGTGCATGCTATCCATGTCTCGCAGCAGGAGGGCTTACGAAAGAGGACTCCACAAAAGTGTGGTCAGGTTGTCTCGATCCTGCATATTTCTTATTAAGCCAATACCCACACTCCCCCCTAGATCTGACCTGACACTATCTGAATAGTGATGGGATGATCTGTAAGAATTTTCAGAGTCACTAAGGTCACTGTTCCCTCTAGGCTGCGTGAGAGTCCTCCAGCTGCATTCCTACCAGTAGGGGGTGGTACTTCAATAATGTGTTTTCAGTTTCTAGAGACAGGCAGGTCCCATGGTGTTCTGCAGAGCTTGCTTGTCCCTCTCTATTGAAAATGTGATAGTAAAACAGCACCTCCCACTGGTAGGATTGTTGGTAGAGGGGTCCCGCTTCATTTAGTGGGAACAGTGACTATGGTGATTATTTTAGAAGCTCTGTTCCTGTTTTGAACATCTGAAAACAGCATTTAGATGTCCATATTGCATGGATGTTCAAATGCCGATTTTTCTAAAGCCAGGATGTGGACCTCTAAAACTGTAGTACGTCTATATGGCAAGGGGGCATGGTCTGGATATACTTTTGGCCGAACTAGGGAGGAACTAAAAAATAGACACCCAACTCTGATTGCAGAAGGGAAGGGATACCCATGTCTAAAAACATATGTGTTGGTATTTAGGCCTGGTACTTGGCATGTCCGGGTTACTGAAAGGTGCTCTGATTGAGCAGTTTTCTAATGGATGGAATAAGGGAAGTCATAGCAGGTATTCTTCTGTCCTGGGTAGGGAGGCCTCACAGTTTAATAGAAAATTACAAACAGCTGTAGTGGGATTTGAATGTGCAAGCTCTGGTTCTCTGGCAGCTGCTCTAAGCATTAGGCTGCTCCTCCACATAAATATCTGGG
Source organism: Microcaecilia unicolor (assembly GCF_901765095.1). Taxonomy (NCBI): domain Eukaryota; kingdom Metazoa; phylum Chordata; class Amphibia; order Gymnophiona; family Siphonopidae; genus Microcaecilia; species Microcaecilia unicolor. The sequence continues at coordinate 121,126,903 of NC_044034.1, read as the reverse complement.
TGGCCATTTTATAATACAAATGTTCCTATGCTGCCACAAAGACATCTATGTCCCTTGTTGTTCCCTGTTTTGTAGTTTGGATGTTTCAGTTTGTAAAATGGATGTTCATGTTGAACATAGCCAAACTTGGATGTCCATTTTCATGTATTTTAGAACAGGCTGTATGTCAGTAGATCCTGTACTAAAATGCATGAGATATGGATGTCCATATCTGACTTACAGACTTGGATGTCCATTTTCGGAGCTGGACTTCCTTTCTAAAATTCCAATCCACCTGTGTAGTGCCGCTGAAAATTCACAGATAGTACACTTATCCAGATAGTGGCTGCCACTGCCTGGATAAGTGCTTTTGAAAAGGCGGCCAACTAAATGGATAAAGAAGTTTGCTTTCTTCTCAGTACTATAGCAATCATGTCTCTTCTTTTAACTTGTAGGCGTTTTGACTACCGTCCTAAACCGGATCCATTTTGTCAACCGCTGTATACATTCTGCCCAACCGGCTATTCTGATGGACACATTCCTTTGATGAAAGATAATGATAGCATTGAAGTTTTCCGATTGCAAGCTCCTGTGTGGGAATTCAAGTATGGAGATCTTCTTGGTCACTTTGTAAGTGGTGTGTCCCAGGGGTGTAGCCAGATAGCAGATTTTGGGTGGGCCTAGGCAAGAAGTGGGTGGGCACCAAGTGTTCTACCCCCCACCCCCACCCCACCTAATGCCAAAAGAATGTCTCAGCTGGTGGGAAAATGCTTCTCTCCACCTTGGCAGTCTGCAGCAGGCATGCGCTGAAAACTGAGCATGCGCAGGTGCCAGTATTGTGGATAACAGCATTTTTGTTACCATCAGGATAAAGTCTTCAGCTAGCGGATCTTGGGATCCCCAGCAGCTACCGCTAAACGCGTGCTACTGTTGGGTGGGCCTGAGCCCTAAGTGGGAAGGCCCCGGCCCACCCAGGCCCACCCAGGCCCACCTGTGGCTACGCCACTGGTTTGTCCCATATCAAACAAATCTACATTGACACTTAATTCACACAGCTAACTTCCCTTTGCTAAAATATGGTATGAATCTTTGCTTATAGACTGAACTGCTTCACTTAGGTGTCATTTGTTAGTAACCTCTAAGCCAAAATGTGACTTGCTATTTTGATGTAATGCCGCTGTCTTCAGATTCATGCACATTGAAAACAGCTAAACCAGGGATTCTCAACCCAGTCCTCAGACACTGCTAGCTAGTCAGGTTTTTAAAATATTCACAATCAATATGCATGAGATAAATTTTCATGCTTTACTTCCATAGTATGCAAATCTATCTCTGTATATTCATTGTGGGTAGAAAACTTAATGAG